>NC_057794.1:524109289-524458337 GCF_018294505.1 Triticum aestivum
TTTTTCTCCGCCATGTTTATTATTCCCTTTATATTGGACGAGAATCCAGACGGGACCTTCATACTGCTCAGGCATTCAAAAAAGATGACCTTCTCTTCTTTGGTCAGAGCGTAGCTGGCACGACCTTGAAACCATTCCGGATGCCGGTCATCAGGGTCTTTCAAACGTTGCTGGTCCTGCCGTGCTTCCTTTGTATCATTTTTCTTCCCATACACGCCCAAGAAGCTTAGGAGGTTCACGCAAATATTCTTCGTAACGTGCATCACGTCGATTGCAGAGCGGACATCTAGGACTTTCCAATATTCTAGCTCCCAGAATATAGATTTCTTCTTCCACATGGCTGCGTGCCCGTCAGCTCC
Organism: Triticum aestivum; assembly: GCF_018294505.1. Lineage (NCBI taxonomy): Eukaryota > Viridiplantae > Streptophyta > Magnoliopsida > Poales > Poaceae > Triticum > Triticum aestivum. The sequence continues at coordinate 524,109,649 of NC_057794.1, forward strand.
CTTCGGAACTGATTGTCCGCCAGGACCCTTTCCAAAGATGACTTTCAAATCCTTGACCATATCAAATACCTCAGCACCAGTGCGTTCCGTAGGCTTCGGCCGGTGATCTGCCTTGCCGTTGTAATGCTTGCCCTTCTTTCTTACTGGATGAATTTTCGGAAGAAATCGACGATGCCCAAGGTACACGTTCTTCTTACAATTTGGCAAATGTACACTTTCAGTCTCATGTAAGCAGTGCGTGCATGCATTGTATCCCTTATTTGACAGTCCCGAAAGGTTACTAAGAGCAGGCCAATCGTTGATGGTTACGAAAAGCAACGCTCGTAGGTCAAATTCCTCTTGTTTGTGCTCATCCCACACACGGACACCACCCCACAGCTGTAAAAGTTCATCAACTAATGGCCTTAGGTACACATCGATGTCGTTGCCGGGTTGCTTCGGACCTTGGATGAGCACTGGCATCATAATGAACTTCCGCTTCATGCACAACCAAGGATGAAGGTTGTAGATGCATAGAGTCACGGGCCAGGTGCTATGGCTGGAGCTCTGCTCGCCAAAAGGATTCATGCCATCCGTACTTAGAGCAAATCTTATGTTCCTTGCGTCAGCTGCAAAATCTTTGAACCATCTGTCGATCTTTCTCCATTGCGTTCCATCTGCGGTGTGTCTCAACTCCCCGTCCGACTTACGGTCCTCTTTGTGCCATCGCAACAACTTGGCATGCTCTTTGTTCCTGAACAGACGTTTCAACCGTGGTATTATAGGAGCATACCACATCACCTTGGCGGGAACCCTCTTCCTGGGTTTCTGGCCCTCAACATCGTCACCAGGGTCATCGCCTCTGATCTTATAACGCAATGCAGTGCATACCGGGCATTCATTCAAATTCTCGTATTCACCACGGTAGAGGATGCAGTCGTTGATGCATGCATGTATCTTCAGAACCTCTAAACCTAGAGGGCAGACAACCTTCTTTGCTTCGTACGTACTGGCGGGCAACTCGTTATCCTTTGGAAACATATTCTTCAACATTTTCAGCAAGTTTTCAAATGCCGAGTCAGCTACACCTGCCTCTGCCTTCCATTTCAGCAAATCCAGTGTGCAGCCCAGCTTTTTCAGACCATCATCGCATCCGGGGTACAGCGCCTTTCTGTGATCCTCTAACATGCGATCCAAATTCTCCCTCTCCTTTTCAGTTTCGCAGCGTCTCCGTGCATCAGCAATGGTCCGACCGAGATCATCAACGGGATCATCACGTGCCTCTTCTTCACCTTCCCCTTCACCTTCAGCATCCTCCATGAAAGTATCACCGAAATGAGCAAGATAGCTTTCATCGATGAAATCATCCCCTTCTTCATCTTCTTCCATTATAACCCCTCTTTCTCCATGCTTGGTCCAACAATTATAGCTTGGCATGAAACCGTGCCGAAGCAGATGCATGTGAACATCTCTTGAGGAAGAGTAACCCTTCTGATTCTTACAGATAACACATGGACAGATAACAAAACCCCCCCTGCTTGTTCGCATTAGCCACTACGAGGAAATCTTTCAAACCCGTAGTGAACTCGCCGGAGAGTCGGTTACCGTACATCCATTGCCGATTCATCTGCATTATTATAATATAAAATATATAATTAACCATCATGCATTTGTTAAACTAACTAGCTACAAACAATATAAATTAAACAATGAACTGCACACATGCATATTTTATCAATGACACATCAAAGGTTCATCAAGTTGCTAACCGCGATCGAGGAGTGTGGCTCCAACACTTCATGTCATGTTTGTTTCATGCTCTTGGGGCATTTCATCAAACACCTTATGTGCATAAGAGGAACCAAAAGCAAACCTACACCCACTTGTGAAGAGAATGGCTCCAAATGGCTAAGTGTTGGCTGCTGGATGGGTATATATAGGGGAGGGGCTTTAGTTGCGGTTGGCCTGGCAAACCGTGACTAAAGGTGCCCGAAGGCCTTTAGTCGCGGTTGTCCTCGCCAACCGCGACTCAAGACCCTCACGTGCGCCAGCTGGCCACCGAGCGCCCTGGGCCCAGGCCTTTGGTCGCGGTTCACCTCCAGAACCGCGACTAAAGGTCCCATTAGTCGCGGTTCCTACAGCTTCGCGACTTATGGGGCTGGACGGAAGCCTGTTTTTCCACCAGTGGATAGTAATTAAATTTATTCCTTTGAAGTAGGGAAAAATTGGCTTTGCGCAAAACTGTAACCATAGAGCTTTCCACCAGCCAGATATGCATATAGTATAGCTGTTTCATTCCATTACTCTCTACGTGTTACCTTGCCAGCATATTCCATGTGCTGACCCGTTTCGGGCTGCAACGTTAATGTTGCATACTTTTCAGATGATGATTAAGGAGTTTTTAGGTCGTGGTTCTATACTCAGTGATGCCGTTGGAGTTGATGGACTCATTTATCTTCCAAGCCTTCCGCTATTATCGTTATTAGATGGCCTTAAGCCATATTTATTTGTAATAAGTTCTCTATGGAGACACTCGATGTAATAAGTGTGTGATTGCTACTCTGCTATAAATCCTCTGAGTACTGTGTGGTGTCAGCATTACTGATCCAGGGATGACACCAGAGCACAGAGATCAGACTGTTTGAGGTCTGGTCGCTACAGAGATTGTATCAGAGCACACACTGACTGTAGGACACGACCACTAAGCTAAAGACCTAGACCACTATCCACTCTCTTCTCTTCTGACTTCTCATCTTTTCTACTCTTTAGGATGGCGGATGCAAGGAACAAGTTCACGCAACCGGATGAAGAAACACCCTTTGGACGACACTTGAAGGAAGTCACTAGATACCTGAACATAGGAGTACCAAGCTTCACGGGAACCTACAAAGCCACTTTACCTGAAGAAGAGCGCTGGATGATTCAAGTTCAAGTTCCGGTAAGGACGTTCATGCCAGTCACTGAGCCCATAGAGTTTTCTTTTGATGCACCAACTTGGAGTCTAGGAAAGAGCATGGAAGCTCACATCGCCATGGGACGCATTGGAGAAGTCTACCGCAAGGATCTCAAGGATACTATCTACCAGATTTTGTGGGCGCCGAGATGAACACTAGGAGATGATCAGCACCAGGAAGGATAGATCAATCGCAGCTTTTATCCAGGAGTTAAACCAGCACATTCGACGACAGGAGAACCAGATGTGCGCCGACATGATAGATCTGAACAAGGCTAAGACTAGAATCAAGGAACTGGAGGAAGAACTCAAGGCTACATGTGAAGATTATGAAGAGGAAATTGAAGTATTGGTAGATAAGAATGCCGACCTGATCAAGAAGATTAGAATATTTATGGGAGGCCCTACGCCAGTAGATGAAGATGAAGAACCCTAGGAGATTAGCCCTGAAGACCACATCATCATCGACGGCACCGATTCGGAAGCAGATAGTAGCGATGATGACTATGTTGATGAAGCTGGAGCAGATATCATGGAGTCTGCAACTGAAGAATATTTCTAGTAGACCACCTCATCAGTAGTAGTAGTCCACCATGTAAATATAGTAGTCCGAGCACTTTTGCGATAGTTAGATCGATTGTATGCCCTTGTTTGATTGATTGAAGTGAATTGTTTGCTTTTGCCTCATGTGCATATGGGTAGTGTTTTCTCTTTAGACCCCCTCTATTCTTACATCTCATCTTTTCTAAACCCTCAGATGCCTCTGAGACGTGAACCCGGATTCACTTTTCCACCGGAGCTCACCTAGCTGATCCAGTAGCAGAACACATTGATGCAGTTGCTAGTCCAGAATCAGAATCGAGGGAACAACAACAACAACCCACCACCACCACCACCACCTGTTGACCACTTAGCCCGTTTTCTTAGGCTGAATCCGCCAGTGTTTTCTAGTAGCACCGAGCCTATAGTAGCAGATGATTGGCTCCGCAAGACAGCTAGGGAGTTGACCACAGTAGGATGCACAGATGCGGAGAAGGTGAAGTTTGCCGCACATCAGCTAGAAGGACCCGCAGCATGATGGTGGGAGAATTTCACAGCCACTTTCCCAGTTGACACTGTCACATGGGACCAGTTTCAGCAGGCTTTTCGTACTGCACACGTTTCAGCAGGAGCTATGGCCATGAAGAAGCGTGAGTTTCGCAACTTGCACCAAGGAGGACAGACAGTTGGCCAGTATGTGGAGGACTTTAGTAAGTTAGCACATTATGCCCCAAATGACGTCGCTACGGATGCAACTAAGCAGGAGAAGTTTCTGGAAGGACTGAATGATGAGTTGAGCATGCAGTTGTTGGTAGCAACCTTCAACAACTACCAGGAGTTGGTAGATCATGCTCTTATGATTGAATGGAAGCAACAACAAATTGAGAATCGTAAGAGGAAGTATGGACAAGGAAAGTACAATTCAGGAGCTCAGCAGAAGCCACGTTTTACCCCTAGACCGGGAGGACATTTTCAGCATACCCATGGAGGAGGTAGCTCGCACAATCACAATGGCACCAAGAATGGTAATGGCAATGGAGGAAGCAACGGCCAGAATCGCACCAACCCCTCAACCCCATCCAAGAAGGACCTGAGCCAAGTCACTTGCTTTAAGTGTCAGAAGACCGGATATTATGCCAATGAATGTCCTGAAGGCCAAAATGGCAATGGAAGTTCTGGAAAGAAGCCGAACCCTTTCAGCAGGGGACAGGTGAACCACGTTAGCGTGGAGGAGGTTAAAGCTTAGCCCGATGCAGTAATAGGTAAGTTTTTGGTTAAGTCATTTACTGCACTCGTTCTTTTTGATATTGGTGCATCGCATTCATACATCTCAAGGGGATTTGTGGATAAGTATAACCTACCAACCCAAGCCCTTAGGTCACTCATGTTAGTAACCTCGCCTGGAGCAGAGTATGTGGCTAGTCTATGGTGTGATCGGTTACCATTAAGGATTGGTAACTATGTTTTTCCCTCAGACCTAATAGTATTGGAATCCCAAGGATTGGATATGATATTAGGCATGGATTGGTTATCAAAGTATGAAGGGAATATTGAATGTGCTAGTAAGTCAATTTTGCTTACCACCCCAGGAGGGAGAAGGATCAAGTATGTATCCCGACATGTGCCAAAGTGGACCCAAGTAAATTGCTTAACAGGAGTTGTGCAGGAGGAAGTACCAGTGGTAAGGGATTTCCCTGAAGTATTTCCAGAGGAGTTGCCAGGCATGCCACCGGATAGAGATATTGAGTTTTTGATTGAGCTATTGCCAGGCACAGGGCCAATATCAAAGAGACCATATAGGATGCCAGCAAAGGATTTGGTGGAAATTAAGAAGCAGATTAAGGAGTTACTGGATAAAGGATATATTCGCCCAAGTTCTTCACCTTGGGGATCGCCAGTACTTCTAGTGGAGAAGAAGGATGGATCGTTAAGGATGGTTGTTGATTATCGAGGATTGAATGAAGTAACGATCAAGAACAAGTACCCACTACCAATGATCAATGATCTGTTTGATCGATTGCAAGAAGCTAAGGTATTCTCCAAGATCGATCTGTGATCAGGATACCACCGGTTGAAGATTCGAGAACAGGATATTCCTAAGACAGCTTTTACCACCAGGTATGGGCTGTATGAGTATATCGTTATGTCATTTGGTCTGACTAACGCACCTGCCTATTTTATGAACATGATGAACAAAGTGTTTATGGAGTTTTTGGATAAGTTCGTCGTAGTGTTCATTGATGATATCATGGTTTATTCGAAGAATGAAGAGGAGCATAAGGAGCATTTGCGTTTGGTACTTGGAAAGCTGAGAGAACATCAATTATATGCCAAGTTCAGCAAATGTGAGTTTTGGTTGAAGGAAGTAGGATTCCTCGGACACGTTATATCTGGAGAAGGTATAGCAGTTGATCCCACTAAAGTTGAAACCGTGACCAAGTGGGAAGCCCCAACAATAGTTGGAGAGATCCAGAATTTTCTTGGACTCGGAGGATACTACCGGAGGTTTATTGAGAATTTCTCAAAAATTGCGAAGCCTATGACAGAGTTGTTGAAGAAGGATACCAAGTTCATATGGACAGAGGAATGTGAGGCTAGTTTCTAGGAGTTGAAGAAATGTTTGGTTACCTCACCAGTATTGATTTTGCCAGACCAGACCAAAGATTATTAGGTGTATTGCGACGCTTCACGTCGAGGACTTGGAGCAGTGCTTATGCAGGAAGGGAGAGTTGTTTCATATGCCTCAAGACAACTGAAGCCTCATGAGTTAAATTATGCCACGCATGATTTGGAGTTAGCAGCCGTAGTGCATGCATTGAAAACATGGAGACATTTTCTGATTGGAAATCATTGTGAGGTGTACACGGATCATAAGAGTTTGAAGTACATTTTCACCCAGAAGGAGTTGAATCTCAGACAAAGGAGATGGTTGGAGCTTATCAAGGATTATGATATGAAATTGCATTATCACCCCAGAAAGGCTAATGTAGTAGCTGACGCATTAAGCCATAAGAGCCATGTCAATATGTTAATGACGGGAGAAATACCCAAGGAGTTAGCACAAAATCTTCATGGACTATGTTAGGAAATAGTTCCGAGAGGCTATGTAGCAGCATTGGCGATTCAGTCAACTTTAATGGATAGAATCAGGGAAGCTCAGAAAACTGACAAAGAGATTGTCGCTACAAAGGAGAAACTTAGTAAAGGAAAAGCTAAAGGATTTCGTGAGGATGAGCACGACACCCTATGGTTTGAAGACCGTGTTTACGTGCCCAATGAGCCGGAGATCAGGAAGTTGATTTTGCAAGAGGCACACGATTCACCATATTCGATTCACCCAGGTAATACCAAGATGTATTTGGATTTGAAGGATATTTTCTGGTGGACCGGAATGAAGAAGGATATTGCGGAGTATGTAGCAGTTTGCGATGTATGTCAGAGAGTAAAGGCAGAGCATCAGAAGCCAGCAGGATTGTTACAACCATTGCCGATACCCGAATGGAAGTGGGATAAGCTAGGCATGGATTTTATCATGGGATTGCCCAGGACTCGTTCAGGCTATGACTCGATTTGGGTTGTAGTTGATCGATTGACGAAAGTAGCTCATTTCATCCCAGTAAAGACCACTTACACTAGTGCTAAGTTGGCAAAGATATACATGACCAGGATCGTATGTCTGCATTGAGTTCCAAGGAGTATCGTATCAGATAGAGGAACCCAGTTTACCTCAAAGTTCTGGAAGCAGTTGCACAAAACTTTGGGAACCAGGCTAGAGTTCAGTACAGGTTTTCATCCACAGACAGATGGACAGACCGAGAGAGTAAATCAGATTTTGAAGGATATGCTGAGAGCTTGTGCGCTAGATTACGGATCTAGTTGGGACGATAATTTGCCATATGCAGAGTTCTCTTACAACAACAGTTATCAAACCAGTTTAAAGATGGCCCCTTTCGAAGCCTTGTACGGAAGAAGGTGCAGGACACCGTTGTCATGGGACGAAGTTGGAGACCGCTAGTTGTCTGGACCTGACTTGATTAAAGAGTCTGAACAGAAGGTGAAGTTGATTCACGATAGGCTCAAGGTAGCCCAGTCCAGACAGAAGAGTTATTCGGATTCTAAACGCAAGGAGACAGTTTACTAAGTTGGAGGTAGAGCTTATCTTCGAGTATCACCACTTCAGGGAACAAAGCGTTTTGGAGTTAAAGGGGAGTTAGCGCCACGATTTGTAGGACCCTATCGAGTTTTGGAATGTATGGGAGAAGTGGCGTACAAGTTGGAATTGCCTGAAGGATTGTCAGGAGTTCATGATGTGTTCCACGTATCTCAGTTAAAGAAGTGTCACGCGGAGATGGCTGACATACCCTTGAGAGACACAGTGCCATTGGAAACAATTCAGTTGGATAACGATTTGACCTACGAGGAGAAACCAATTAAGATCCTCGAGTTTGCCAGCCGAGTTACCCGCAGCAAGGTTATCAAGTTTTGCAAAGTTCAGTGGAGCCACCACACAGAGGATGAAGCCACCTGGGAACGAGAGGAAGATTTGCTCAAGGACCACTCTCACCTATTTTCTAGCCAACCTGAATCTCGAGGGCGAGATTCATCTTAAGGGGGTAGGTTTGTAACATCCCAAATTTTCAATTTGGAATGTTATACATTAGATCATCATTGCATATCATATTTTATTTTGCATTTTGGTTGATCCTAGAAATTCTATGCAACTCAATGACCCACAGAGAGAGTTGGGGATTTCCTTATTTTCATATTTGAGTTCTCTCAAATTTTGAGAATAGGATCATTTGATTTTATTTATTTTATCATCAATTATTTCTATTACAAAAATATGAGAGAGAGAATAAAATGACTTTCCTAAAATAAAGAAATATTGAGGATTTAATAATAAAATCAGATAAGATTTTATTATGGAGTTTTTCGGTATTTTGTTTGAATTTAGGAAAAATGTGCATTTTTCAAAATTGCATTTAGGTCCCAAATAAATATTCACCTTGTGTGGCTTGATTTTAGAAGCCCGTGAAAATTTATTTCGGAATTTTTGGAGTCCATTTAGTATTTCTTTTTATTTTTCTTCCAAGCAAAATAATTAAACAAAAATAAAAAAGTGAATCGACCTAACCGGGCCATGTCCGTCCGGGACTCTGGCCCAGCAGGCTTTAAAAGCCGGCCCAGCCCCCCCGGGAGAAACCCTAGCCGCCCAGCCCCGCCCACGTGCCACCGCCACTGCCCACGCGCCGCCGCCGCCCGCCCGCGCCGCCGCCGCCGCCGGACGCCGCCGCCGTCGCCGCCGCCGAGGTTCGCCGCCGCCCCGACTTCCGTGCCATCGGTTTAAAAAAATTAGATCGGTTTTTCCGTCGGTTTTTTTTAGTTTCGGTTTTTTTAAATAGATCGGTTTTTCTGGTTTATTTAAGTAGTGAGCATTCGTCCGTTCGTTCGTTCTAGCGAGCGTTCGTTGTTTTTCTTTTTGTCGGATTAAATCCGCGATTTTTCTGATCGCGATTCCTGATCCGATTTTCGTTTTAGTATAACTTTTCGCTCGTTTATCGGAATCAGGCGATTCAAGCGCCTAGAGTTTCGTGTCGAAACCCTCTATCCATTTAACCAACTTAAACAAGATTTTGCTACTGTAAAATTTGCCCAAGATCCAGATTACTAGAATGAAGTTGTTTTCTTTCGCCGTTTGACTTTCGTTGCTTCGTTCGATTTGTTTCTTTTTGCCAACCGGAGTTCTTAAGTTGAACCTTCTGGTTAGATCTCTTATTTGAGTTTTACCCGTGCATTAGATGAGTTCTTATTGTATGCTTGTTTGTTTGTCTGCGATAGAATACCCGGAGTGCGCCGCCTGTTACTTCGAATCGTTAGGTTTTGCGGATCATCGGCAAGGCAAGTAACACTTTGATCATACCTTTTCTACTACCCAGTTTTATTGCATTAGATCAATCCTCACACATTGCATGATTAGGATCTAATTAAATTGTGGGATGGGAAGTAGATGAGGTAGAACCTATTACCTATTTATTATCAAACCTTTGGGAGTTACTTCTATGTTTGCTTATTATGCCATGCTATGCTAGTAGACGTGGATTGGGTGAGTGATATCCATGACAGATGTGAGTTTTGTTAATTAATGGTTTATCTAAGGTGGCAACTTAAACACACATCTGGGTGGATTGAGGCACCTGGGTATTCCAGGACTTGCCTGTTTTCTTTTGGACTGCCACCTGGGTATCATGAGACTATTCATACTAGAAACTTTCGTGTGCAGCCACAAACTATTATGGGCTCTAGCATAGTTGACTAAGTCGTGCGAACTCTTATAGTGGTAGACTAGCAGATGTAGGGGATGTAGGTGGTACGGCCTACCCGATCGTAAGGTGCTAGCGCTTCTGAAAGACTATGTCTCGGTCATCCGTCTTCTAAAACACCATGTAGTGCGAGAAACCAAACGGAGGCGATCGAGTCTTGTGGGGAAAAGTGCGCAAACCTCTGCAGAGTGTAATAAACTAATCATGGTTAGCCATTTCCCCGGTTATGGACATCTTGAGTATCTAGTACTTGGATTATCATGTGAATCTCAACATGTTACTCTAAATTAATTTTGTTGGGTTATGTTTAAAGATGATGTTTAATTGGGGTTGAGAATGCCTTCAACCATTCTCAATGTTTAACAACTACCATGATAGTAATTAAATTTATTCCTTTGAAGTAGGGAAAAATTGGCTTTGCGCAAAACTGTAACCATAGAGCTTTCCACCAGCCAGATATGCATATAGTATAGCTGTTTCATTCCATTACTCTCTACGTGTTACCTTTCCAGGATATTCCATGTGCTGACCCGTTTTGGGCTGCAACGTTAATGTTGCAGACTTTTCAGACGACGATTAAGGAGTTTTTAGGTCGTGGTTCTATACTCAGTGATGCCATTGGAGTTGATGGACTCACTTATCTTCCAAGCCTTCCGCTGTTATCGTTATTAGATGGCCTTAAGACATATTTATTTGTAATAAGTTCTCTATGGAGACACTCGATGTAATAATTGTGTGATTGCTACTCTGCTATAAATCCTCCGAGTACTGTGTGGTGTCAGCATTACTGATCCAGGGATGACACCGGAGCACAGAGATCAGACTGTTTGAGGTCTGGTCGCTGCATTTTTCTCCTGCTTAGTAATAAATAAATTATTTAGTCTCTATTTTGGTTGTGCTTTTTGTGTTTAATTAGTGTTTGTGCCAAGTAGAACCATTAGGAAAACTTGGGGAAAGTCTTGTTGAACTTGTTGTAAAAAACAGAAACTTTAGCACTCACGAGAACCGCTGTCATTTTTATTTGAAGAGTGCTATTTAGTTAATTATGTTTGCAGATGATTAATAGAGAAATTCCTCACGTCCATAAATTTATTTTAGAATTTTTGGGGTTCCAGATCTTGCTCTAGCTACAGATTACTACAGACTGTTCTGTTTTTTTACAGATTCTGTTTTTCGTGTGTTGTTTGCTTATTTTGATGAATCTATGGCTAGTAAAATAGTTTATAATCCATAGAGAAGTTGGAATACGGTAGGTTTAATACCAATATAAATAAGGAATGAGTTCATTACAGTACCTTGAAGTGGTCTTTTGTTTTCTTTCGCTAATGGAGCTCACGAGTTTTCTATTTTGAGTTTTATGTTGTGAAGTTTTGAAGTTTTGGGTGAATTCTTTTGATGGATTATGGAACAAGGAGTGGCAAGAGCCTAAGCTTGGGGATGCCCATGGCACCCCCAAGATAATCCAAGTACACCAAGAAGTCAAAGCTTGGGGATGCCCCGGGAGGCATCCCCTCTTTCGTCCACTTCCATCGGTAATTTACTTGGAGCTATATTTTTAATCACTGACATGATATGTGTTTTGCTTGGAGCATCTTGTATTTTTTGTGTATTTGTGTCTTAGTATGCCACAATCATCCTTGGTGTACACACATTTTGAGAGAGCCATACATGAATTAAAATTTTATAGAATACTCTATGTGCTTCACTTATATCTTTTGAGCTAAGTAGTTTTGCTCTATGTGCTTCACTTATATCTTTTGAGTGTTATAATTTTGCTATATGTGCTTCACTTAGATCTTTTAGAGCACGGTGGTGGATTTGTTATAAAGAAACTATTGATCTCTCATGCTTCACTTAAATTATTTTGAGAGTCTTAATAGCATGGTAATTTGATTAATAATAATATGCTTGGTGTTCAAGATTTGTGATACTTTCTTTGGAGTGTGTTGAATACTAAGAAAAGATTGAAGCATGATAATTGTTTTGAGATATGAAGGTGATAATATTAAAGTCATGCTATTTGAGCAGTTGTGAATTTAAAGAATATTTGTGTTAAAGTTTGTGATTCCCGTAGCATGCACGTATGGTGAACCGTTATGTGATGAAGTCGGAGCATGATTTATTTATTGATTGTCTTCCTTATGAGTGGCGGTCGGGGACAAGCGATGGTCTTTTCCTACCAATCTATCCCCCTAGGAGCATGTGCGTAATACTTTGCTTTGATAACTTCTAGATTTTTGCAATAAGTGTATGAGTTCTTTATGACTAATGTTGAGTCCATGGATTATACACACTCTCACCCTTCCACCTTTGCTAGCCTCTCTAATACCGCGCACTTTTCGCCGGTATCATACACCTACCATATACCTTCCTCAAAACAGCCACCATACCTACCTATTATGGCATTTCCATAGCCATTTCGAGATATATTGCCATGCAACTTTCCACCGTTCCGTTCATGACACATTCCATCATTGTCATATTGCATATCCCGGTACACCGCGAGATGCATTCACATAGAGTCATATTTTCTTCTAAGTATCGAGTTGTAATTGTTGAGTTGTAAGAAAAATAAAAGTGTGATGATCATCATTATTAGAGCATTGTCCCAGTGCGGAAAGGATGATGGAGACTATGATTCCCCCATAAGTCGGGATGAGACTCCGGACGAAAAATAAATAAAAGAGGCCAAAGAAGCCCAAATAAAAAAGAAAGAAAAGAGGCCATAAAAACAAAAAAAGAGAAAAGGCCCAAATAAAAATAATGATGAGAGAAAAAGAGAGAAGGGACAATGTTACTATCCTTTTACCACACTTGTGCTTCAAAGTAGCACCATGATCTTCATAGTAGAGAGTCTTTCATGTTATCACTTTCATATACTAGTGGGAATTTTACATTATAGAACTTGGCTTGTATATTCCAATGATGGGCTTCCTCAAATTGCCCTAGGTCTTCATGAGCAAGCAAGTTGGATGCACACCCACTTAGTTTATTTTTGAGCTTTCATATACTTATAGCTCTAGTGCATCCGTTGCATGGCAATCCCTACTCACTCACATTGATATCTATTGATGGGCATCTCCATAGCCTGTTGATACGCCTAGTTGATGTGAGACTATCTTCTCCTTTTTGTCTTCTCCAAAACCACCATTCTATTCCACCTATAGTGTTATATCCATGGCCCACGCTCATGTATTGCGTGAAGATTGAGAAAGTTTTGAAAAAGTTAGAGTATGAAACAATTGCTTGGCTTGTCATTGGGGTTGTGCATGATTTAAAGATTTTGTGTGGTGAAGATAGAGCATAGCCAGACTATATGATTTTGTAGGGATAACTTTCTTTGGCCATGTTATTTTGAGAAGACATAATTGCTTTGTTCGTATGCTTGAAGTATTATTATTTTTATGTCAATATAAACTTTTGTCTTGAATCTTTCTAATCTGATTAGTCATACCACAATTAAGAAGATTTGCATTGAAATTATGCCAAGTAGCACTCTGCATCAAAAATTCTCTTTTTATCATTTACCTACTCGAGGACGAGCTGGAATCAAGCTTGGGGATGCCTGATACGTCTCCAACGTATCTATAATTTTTGATTGCTCCATGCTATATTATCTACTGTTTTGGACTATATTGGGCTTTATTTTCCACTTTTATATTATTTTTGGGACTAACCTATTAACCGGAGGGCCAACCCAGAATTGTTGTTTTTTGCCTATTTCAGTGTTTCGGAGAAACAGAATATCAAATGGAGTCCAAACGGAATAAAATCTTCGGGAACGTGATTTTCTCACCGAACGTGATCCAGGAGACTTGGACCCTACTCCAAGGAGTCAAAGAGGAGGTCACGAGGGTGGGGGGCGCCCCCCTAGGGCGCACCCCTGCCTCGTGGGCCCCTTGGTGCTCCACCGACGTACTCCTACCTCCTATATATACACATGTACCCCCAAACGATCAGAACAGGAGCCAAAAACCTAATTCCACCGCCGCAACTTTCTGTATCCACGAGATCCCATCTTGGGGCCTATTCCGGAGCTCTGCCGGAAGAGGGCTGTCATCACGGAGGGCTTCTACATCATCCTAGCCCCTCCAATGAAGTGTGAGTAGCTTACCTCAGACCTTCGGGTCCATAGTTAGTAGTTAGATGGCTTCTTCTCTCTTTTTGGATCTCAATACAAAGTTCTCCCCCTCTCTTGTGGAGATCTATTCGATGTAATCTTCTTTTTGCGGTGTGTTTGTTGAGACCGATGAATTGTGGGTTTATGATCAAGTCTATCTATGAATAATATTTGAATCTTCTCTGAATTCTTTTATGTATGATTGGTTATCTTTGCAAGTCTCTTCGAATTATCCATTTGGTTTGGCCAACTAGATTGGTAGTTCTTGCCATGGGAGAAGTGCTTAGCTTTGGGTTCGATCTTGCGGTGTCCTTTCCCAGTGACAGAAGGGGCAGCAAGGCACGTATTGCATCGTTGCCATCGAGGATAAGAAGATGGGGTTTATTTCATATTGCATGAATTTATCTCTCTACATCATGTCATCTTGCTTAAGGCGTTACTCTGTTTTTAACTTAATACTCTAGATGCAAGATGGATAGCGGTCGATGAGTGGAGTAATAGTAGTAGATGCAGAATCATTTCAATCTACTTGTAACAGACGTGATGCATATATACATCATCATGCCTAGATATTCTCATAACTATGCTCAATTCTTTCAATTGCTCAACAGTAATTTGTTCACCCACCGTAGAATACCTATGCTCTTGAGAGAAGCCACTAGTGAAACCTATGGCCCCCGGGTCTATTCTCATCATATCAATCTCCATCACTTTAATCTTGCTTTGCTTTTATACTTTACCTTTACTTTTTACTTTGCATCTTTATACCAAAAATACCAAAAATATTATATCTATCAGATCTCACTCTCGTAAGCTCAAGCCGTAGAAACATGTATACCTCTCACACATGCACGTTCAAGGTCTCTATGTCTCCATACGTAGTTAATTACCCTCAATCCTAATGCCACATCGAATCGTTCTCCTCTTTTGTGCACATAACTTCTGCCTGGATGGGTAAAACACACACTCACACTTAACAATCTCCTTCTAGCTACCCCCCTCCCCCGCCTCTCACTCTTCCCCTATATCCCCGAAACCAATAAGATCATCCCTTAGTTTAATTACCGCCTACATGCACCATCGATATATAGTAGTCTTCCTCGGTGTCTCTCGAACAAACACGTTCTCTCGAAGTCGACTCCTCTCATGCATATAGGTCCTAATGCGTTTTTCGAGGCTAACTTTGACCAAACGTTAGAGCAATAATATATGACATGCAACTCACACAAAGCATACCTTCAATTTTGTATGTCAAAGGAGCTTCCAATAATATAATTTGCATAGTATACATCTCATGTGCTATTAATCTTGTCAATAGTCAAAGGTTGTCTTGAAAAACACATTAGACCCTATATAGATGCAAGGAGGGAGTAGGTCCCATGCAAAAAATGAGAATAAAATTCAAACATCTGGGCATCGTGGCTCGGTCGATAACATTGAGAAACTTGGTTTTAAAATCATGAAACTTGGCATGGTGTCATGTCATGGTAGTACCATGCCGTGGTTAAAAAAATTGGCCGAATAGGAGCAACTTTTGGTATAAGCTTCTTGCAAATCGGAGCTCTCTCGAGAAGGCTCGTGGTTCTGGGAGGGAACGTGTCACCTTTGTGTGCATAATTCAAATTTTAAATACAAGCACATGTTCCAGTGCACCAAAGTTGGTTGAAAAATCACATGTGTGTCCTCGGGTAAATTTCTAGGTTCCATGCAAGAAATGGGAATGAAATTCAAAATTCTGGGCGTCGTGGCTGGGTTGGAAACATTGAGAAACTTAGTTTTTTAATTCCTGTAAATCCAAAACACACATGAAAATAATGAAACTTGGCTTGGTGCCATGACATGGCACCAACATGCTATGGTAAATTTGCAGTCCGATTTGCGAAGGCGCACACATTAACAATCAACAAAGTCATTTTGGAAGAAGTGCTGTCACGTTACAATCGGAAACACAAGTATTATTGAAACCGTGGGCATTCTACTTACTAGTACCATTTACGTGCCGCCATGCGTGCCCTTTTTTATTAGCTAGGAGGCGACGTGCAGGGTAGCTATTTGAGTATGAGAGACATGCAATCAGACCCCTGCGCGTGCTTATCGGGAGGAGAGCCCTTTGACCTCCATCTGTCGTCCACCTCTCTCCCAAGGTCTCCATTAATGGCGCCCAAGCCTCTGTTTAATGGCGTGGCTATGTCTCACTCGACTGAGATTTAAGAGAGAAAAATGAAAATCTGAAAGCACGGATATTGATGTAAGATCTGACGGACCTATATAGCATCTACTGCGACTTATAGCAAGACTGATGAATATATAAGGACGATTAATTTTTTTGATCAAAGAAGGGCTTGCCCCTTCCGATTTTCATTACTGAAAACCACCACAATTCACAAGAAGTTCAGCACAACTGCAGCCTAACACGAAGGACTAAAAGCTACCAGTTGAAATCGCAACATCCCAAGAGGCCAACAAAGGCCAAACATCCGCGCTAGAACCCAACATTTCACAACCGACGACACAATCCACATCCTAAACCGATTATTACATCAAAAGAAACCAAGAAACTAGTCTCCGCGGCGAGCGGCAATGAGCTCTTTCGTGTCCTCAAGATGCTAATTGAGAACATCCACAGATTCCTCCACCAGCCTTTGGCGCTCGTTGCGGAGCATATCATTCTCGTCCATAAGTTTCTTCAACAAGGCACTAGTCTCCTCCTGCAGGTCTGCACTTCGGATGATCTTCTCCCTCAGCAGGTCGCGCTCGGCTCGGAGCCTCTCATTGCCCTCCATTAGTTGTCGGATGACGCCGGTAGCCTGTTCAAACGAGGCTATCATGTCATCCTGCAACCTTGCCGAGCCGGAGATCTGATCCATCTGGCTATGGACGATCGCATGCATGCGCCTGTAATAGTCGCCGCGTGCCCGCGAGATATTTTCCCAGGCCACCGTGGCGCGGCGGGACATCTCTACTGCATTCGTGGCGCGGCGGGATATCTCTGCTGCTTCCGCGGCGCGGCTAGACCAGTCTGCTGCGTCGACGGTGCGGCGGGACCTCCGTGCTGCTTCAGCGGCATGATGGGACCTCTGTGCTGCTACTTCCGCGCGGCGGGACATGTCGGCTGCTCTCGCAGCGAGGCAGGACATCTCTCGTGCTTCCGCTTCCATGCTCGCCTCTCCCTGGTGGCAATCTCTCGACCCAGAACTCACGCTGGCCATGGCAGACGCAAGGGAAGGATGCTGAATCATTTGTTTGTTTTTGTGGATGAGGAGTTGAGGAGGAATGTGCAGTCATCTTGGCATACTAGTATTTATAACCGAGTACTAATACGCTCCTAAGTGGGAAACCGTTTAGGTTGTGATCAGTGTGAACAGGTTTGCAATTCAATATAGTGTGGAGTAATTTGGAATGTGACGAGATGCAAGCTCAAAATTTATTGACGGTTCTAGTTTCGAAGTGCGGCACTATTCCCGGATGGAGTACTTCTTTTTCTACTCCCTCCTTTCCGGTTTTATAGGGCTTATCTCAAAATTTTAGTTTTTCCATTTTATAAGGATCAATTTGGTTGTCCCCAACACATGTTCAGATTCCAAGGTGCACTAAATCATTGCATGCAAGTATTAAGAGAAAATTGACCAATGCATGTACTTTATGCATGCATGCATTGCAATTAATGCATTAAACCTATCTCTCAGGACTTCTCGCACGCACCATCGTGCCACCCACAAAAACTTGTACTCTGAGTTTAGTAGTATGTTATACAGGAAGAGAAGAGGTGCGCGCACGCACTCGTCCTCTCACACACACGTCTATTTTTTCTCGAAAAGGAGGATGATGACCCCCGGCCTCTGCATCTGGGAGTCACACACGCGAATTATTGAAATATATCGAGTGAAGTGCTTTGATGTGTCGCGTCAACTCGTACATCAATGAGAAGTTTGATTATCCTCTCCCTCGCGGACTTAACTGCACATGCCTTTGGCTATATGACAGGTTGGCCACACACCTGTAGGGCCCACCTATCATACACGCAAAGGCAGGAGCGTCCCTCCCTCGCCCATGAGCGTGGTGGCTGGCAAGACTAGGAGAAGCTTTCGCTACACGCTCTCCCTCCCGCACGCGGTGGACATGCAACAGTTCAATCGGTGTCAGATGGCCAGAAGCGTACTGTAGTACTCCTCCAGTGCAGTAGTATTGCATCATTGTTCGACTTCCCAAAGAGGCGAAGAGCCAAGCACAGCCCGGACGCTCGTGTGGGAGTTTCATGTGTATAGTAGTCTAGGATAGCGTGTATCGTGCCTGTAAGCTTAAAATCGTTGGGGTCGGCTCCATGCTATGTGGCCGTCTCGAAGTTTTTTTTTAAAAAAAATAGTCTTCTGGCCCTACCCGAAAACTGCCGTGCGTACTGCCCGGGAAAAGCCCCGCCCTCAACTTTTAACTACGTGAAAACAGTTCGAGCTTGTTCGTTCTATATAAATACATTACTTACTGTATGTTTATTCACCCGTGGGGTTGTTCAATGAATGGAGGGGCGGGGAGCACAAGTGAACAATACTGTAGTACTACCAGTAGTAAGTAGGAGTCGTACAATAGTCACCTTAAATAGAGAGTTTCTTTTCTTTAATGCCATGTACACAAATTGAAACGCTTGTTGTGGAGAGAAAAAAGATAATCACTCCACTATATATGGACACAGGGGCCTGAGCACTTGCTTTACTAGGGTTGCTCCCTTCATTCTCTCATCCTCTCCAGATATAAACAAGACAGCGGTAGCGACATTTTCTCTCTGCTCACCACTGGTCACAGATCCGGTCAGATCCCTTCGGCCGGTGTGTGTAGAGGACTAAAAGGTGCATCGTTCACGCGGTTATCGCCGCTGAGGGAGGAAACCCACAGCTGCTGGAGGGGCCCAATCCTCTGCCCGTGCCATTCTCTCCGACACATGGCCGGCTCGGGAGGTCCTCCGACCCTTCTTCCTCCCTGCCGTATTGTCCGCAGATCCGACCTGCCGCCGCCGACATCCCGGCGACCCTCAAGTATAAGTTCTTTGAAAGCGGCCTTGCTCTACTGCCCAAGCTCCCCACGTGTCTGGATGTGCATCTTTTTCTACTCCCATCAGCTCTTCCAAAGCCACCTAAATTTGTAGTATTATTAGAGGTAAAGCTACTTCATGCATTTGAATCTAGGGCTTTGTTCAAACAATGAAGAAAGGGGGAAAGTTGTAGCATGAATGTAGGACTTGATTCAAAGAGGAAATATTATGGTGAAAGTAGTAGAGACCGGATACCCAACCGGTCTCTTGGTTGAAAAGGGAAATAATGGGAAAACGCGGTACAAACTGGATAAGGAATAGATCTATTATTGGTTGAAAAAATGATAGAAAGTGGCGACTGGTGGACAAGTCAATAGAGTATGTCCAGGATTAGATTTGCTGCCATCACATAGTAAAAGGTCTCCAGGATTAGATTTGCTGCCCTCACATAGTAAAAGGTCTCAGGATTAGATTTGCTGCCCTCGCATAGTAAAAGGTCTCCAGGATTAGATTTGATGCCCTCACATAGTAAAAGGTCTCCAGGATTAGATTTGTTGCCCTCACATAGTACAAAGGCACTCCTGCTGTTTTCCCTAGTATGATAAGTAAGTTGCTCCTTTACGCTGCTGAGTGTCCTGGTGTCCCCACGGTCCCATGCCCTTAAACCAACTCTTTAGCTGCTGTTGATTTACTGTGTCTGGTAAACAATCAATGCCACCATTAAAGTAATCCCATATTTGAGGAATCTCATTGTTGATCGTAATGCTTCTGGTAACATGAAGCATCGCTGACGTTTTAAAATTTCTATTGTCCTTGCGTGATTGCCATGAACATAATTAAGATGTTTCTTTTCATTTTGTATATGTTTCATATATTCTTATTGACCAGCAACTGTTTACTTTCTATCTTTTTGTGTAGATAGGGATATCCATTTCACCTTGTTGCTATCGTGACCTTTTGGTGAACTACAGAAAACACTTTTTTGGAATGAGTGTCTTGTGCAGTTCAACTAAAATGTCACGTGGGCAACATCTCTCAATTTTGGTGGAACTGCACAAAATTGTGATTGGAGTTTCCAAAATCTCCGTCAAGTTCTGCTGGTAATCTCATGCAACATTTTATTAGCCTTTGCAATATGGAGCCGTCATTGTCACCACAATGGCACTTTATTTTAGTGGAACTGCACAAAAGGATAAGAAAATTATAGTTGCACCTTACATGAGCCGGACAGCCAACCTTAATGTTCCTCAATTTTAGTGCAACTACTAAAGAAGAACCTGCCAGCTCACAAGAGCAAGTACTTCTTGCTAGCTGAATGATGCAATCTTTGCTTCATTTCAGGTGAACTACAGAAAAAAGCGCATGAATTGAATCATGGAACTCCAGGCAGACCTCATCCAAGTAGAGCTGGAGGTTGAGTTCAAGGAGGCCGCTATTAAAGAGAAATCATGCTCTCATGTCTCCTTGTTGCAAACAGGAATACTCAACTATAGATGTTGTGACGGTCAAGAGCATTCGCCAAGTTCTTCGATTGTATGACATGGCTAGCCAAGTGGATTTAATCCCGATATTCACTTTATCAAAAGGCTCTAATGGGTTGGTTCTGAATCTTGCAAGCTGGGAATCAGTGAGATGTGTAGGCATCTTTGTTGTACTTATTATTTGGATCTTATTTGTTGGTTCTGAATCTTGCAAGCTGGGAATCAATGAGATGTGTAGGCATCTTTGTTGTACTTATTTTTTGGATCTTATTTGTTGGTTCTGAATCTTGCAAGCTGGGAAACACGGCATGATGATGCAGAGGACAACAACCATAACAAACAGTTCAAACTCGATAGTATTATCTTCGTGAAAGTGCGACAAATGTGATGATCGTGTGCGTCCTGAGAATAATAATTCTAATTGTTGTGCATGTTGATCCTGTGGCACTGATAGAACGATCGAATGCATTGCTTGTTTTAAGTACAAATTTCTATTAAAGCTAATTAAATTTAAGTAAAGTGACCACTAACTCCTGTTATTACAGTACCAATACAGACCCGCTCATGAACCGACGTGTGGCTGAGGGTGCATCTTCTGCCGGGCATGCAGCGGACAAGGGAGGGGTAGTAACTGTTGTCACCTGTACACACTCAGCTTACTGTTCAATCCAGTTCCCCAGGAGATGAAAAACAAACTGATGCCGCCGCCTACACACTCGTTCACTCGAAGATACTCCAATGGCGATCCGAGGGGTGAGCCTGCTGGATATGGACTTCAACAAGGAGTTCCCCTTTGAGTTCGCCGTTCAGTCCTATGGATGCACCAAGTTGAATGTGATGTACACCAACGATACGGACTCGGTGAAGCTCTGCCTCGCCTTAGTCCTATGGCTGCACCAGGTTCTGGAGCATTTGCCCATTTCATCAGCAGCCCCGACTGCACCTTCGCTACGGTGGAGAGAAGGAAGAACGCGATGATTCGGCCATCTGGTGCAACAAGCTTGTCGACATATAGAAGCAATACAAGATCATCAGCAACGGGCAGGAGAAGGACTCCATGGTTGACCTCGCTGAGACCATCATCGACCCCTGATACGCCAACATGAAAGAAGACGACCTGAACACGTGGGAGGTACCTCTGAATCTAGCCTACATAACCTACACGGCCAAGGGCGCATACGCATGATACGACATGTACATGCAGATCTTGGACATGAGGGCGTGTCTGCTTCCCGTAACCGACGAGTACACGGACAGCCGCAACGGCATGATCAAGCGTGCCAGGAAGGTCTAGATGTTGTACTTTATCTGTTTATAAGCACCTTTATCATGTGAGTGTTTCATGCATTAGCCTATGTGTCGTAATTATCTATTTTGTCCGAAATATTTCTTTTAAGAACCCATTAACCTGATTGCTTTTTTTAGTGGCAATTTGCTTATGTATGTAAACTAGTTCACTTGTCCGTAAAAAAACTAGTTCACTCGGCTGCCGTGCTTTGAATCTCCTTCCTCCCAACATATTCCCCTCCTCAGGTGGACCCAGCAGGTCTCTGAATTTTCTCCCACTTTCTTTTTCGATGTAAACTGAGTTTTCTCCTAGTACTTTTCCCTAGAACCAACTCAACTGTCTCACGTCTAGCCTAAAAAATAATAATACCCCACATACTATTAACTCATCAAATTAAAATGATATTTTATTTCGTAAGTTGAAAGTTCTTACAAAATAATAATAATAATTGTTTATATATAACTTGGCAAGTTAACTCCTAGTGATTGCGTACATAAGCTTGCAAAGATTTTACTGACGTGCAATCATGTGTTTATGTTTTTATAACATTTCTCCTTCTAGCCCAACATGATTTTTTCACCCAGCCCAGCAAGTCCGCGACTTTCGAGAAAAATGCAAATGGGATTTAAATGGGCTGCATAGATGCTACATCATTGTTTCACCCAGCCCACCAAATGGACTAAAAAAATTATGGACTGACAGCTGGGTCCACAGCCACAGCCCAGTTTTTTTATGATTTGCCAAGTAAGTCGCTTTGTCAGGCCTGTTGGGCTGCAAATCTTTCAAGACGAGCAGAGATTTCATTTGGCTGGCCAAGAAAATGGCCCATCAGTAATGAGGAATGGGTTGTACATTTTTAAAACACATCAAACCGACAATTAGTTTCAAATATCTTTTCTTCATTTTGAGATTTTAAATTACATTAATTTTTATGCGTGGAGAATTTGTTGGATTTTATATTGATATACATTTATTTTTAAAATCAGTTTGAATGTGAGTCGAAATTTCGGGATTAAAAACAGTTCGGACCGCACCGAAATATGCAAAATTTCGTATAATTTTTTAACCGTGGCCACAATATGGGCTCTAATGCTAACAAAAAAAATATGGGTTTGAAAAAAAACCTTAAGAATTAGCAAATGGGCTGTATGTTGTTTTCCACAGATTTAAGGCTTTCCTAAAAAAGGTTGACGCACAAGCAGTGACTGTTGGATGGCCATCCAACGGCCGTCGTGCTTCTTCAATCTCGGCTCTTCATGCTCCAGCTGCTCAAACAGGCGCTAGCGGGACTGCCTGCTCCCTCCTCCCCGCGGCTGGCTCTCCTGCCCTGCAGGCCTCACCGCCCCACCGTACTCCCATCGCTGGCCTAGCCATCCCTCTACTCACCCACACCTGCTGTTATTCTCCGGCGACGGCAGACGAACCAGTAAACCCTCATACAGTCGTACTCCCCTCCGCGTGGGAAACAACTGTTGAGTCTTCCCTGCCTCCGTGTCGTTCCCTTCCTAGGCCTCGCCGTCGTCCACCGCCCTGGTGCTCTCGGCGCGGCCTGGTCAACGTGGTCAACGACCGACATGCATCTGAAGTGGACTTTACGTGGAGAGGCCGACAGCTGGGTCCATGGCCGCACGCAAGGAAATGCCTTCTTATTACGCGCAAAATAATGATTCCTCCACCTAACATTAGGGACCCACCGAAAGGGCCTCTGTATTTCGCGAAAAAAAACGTTACCACCACTGACAGCTCGGACCCACCAGCTATATCTTCCCACGCAAGGAAGTGCCTCCTTATTACGCACAAAAAAATGAATACTCCCCCTGTTAGCTGGGACCCAGTATAGTGGCAGGCTGACTTGTGGGCCTACTAAGTTGACGGGGACGGAGGGCTTTGTCAACTTAGTCAATATGCATGATTCTAGCTCTAGTGACCATACGATGTCCATCCAACAGCCGTAGTGCTTCTTCAACCTCTGGTCTTCTTGCTCTAGCCGCCCAAACCAGTGCCGGTCGTGCCTCGTGCTCCTGCCTCCCGTGGCTGGGTGCGATGCGGCGGAGGCCTCACCGCCCCCTACTACTCCCACCGCTGGCCCGGCCATCCCTCTACTCACCCACACCCCCTGTTATTCTGCGGCGATGGCAGCCTCACACCGCAGCGAACCAGTGAACCCTCGTACTCCTCTACGTGTGGGCATCCACTGCCGCGTCTTCCCCGGCTCCATGTCGTCCCCTTCCTAGGCCTCGCCGTCATCCACCGCCCTGGTGCTCTCGGTGCGGCGTGGTCAACATGGTCAAGGAACGGCTTCCATCGGACATGGACTGTATGTGGAGAGGCTGACAACTGGGTCCACGGCCGCAGCAAGGAAGTGCCTCCTTATTACGTGCAAAATAATTATTCCTCCACCTGACAGCAGGACCCACCGGACGGGCCACCATATTTCGCCCCCCTGACTACTGGGACCCACCAGCTACATCTTCGCACGCAAGGAAGTGCCTGACAATCGGGACCCACCTGGTCGAAGCGTACGTAGCGTTGTCATTCTGGTCGCGAACATGTACGTACATATATACTGGTCAATGTAGAGGTGCGCACGTGTCATAGTAGAGGCGCCCAGGGTGCAAGAAAGAAAATACGGCCACGTATGTGTACATACGGGCGAGGTCTCGAATGCCTACTCGTGCATACGTACGGCCAGGGCTTGTGTACATGGCTGGGTCGGAACGGAGAAACATCGTCGTCGTCGTGTTCATGGGGAGGCAACGGAATGTGTCGTGTTCATCGGGAGGGCTTGGACGGAACAGGCGATGGAAACGAGGCCTGGCGTACCGCAAAATGGAGGAAACGGCCTTGTGTTCGACCGACCACGTTCGAAACGGGATCTTGTTCATCGGGATGGGTCTGGTGTACCGTAAAACGGAGGAAACGGACCTCCTACGGTCGAAACGGGGGTCCTGTTGATTGGGAGGGGTGTGGCGTACCGCAAAACGAACAAAACGGACTTGTGTTGGAGCGCTACGGTCGAAACGGGGGTCCTGTTCATCGGGAGGGGTGTGGCATACCGCAAAACGGGACTCCACGGGATACTGTTCATCTCCACCGTCGACCTCCTCCAGCCTCCACGGGCTCCTGTTCATCCAGCCTCCACGGGCTCCTGTTCATCCATCCTCCACCGCGCGCTTCTCCACCGGCTACTGTTCAACCACCCCTCCACCGTCTACTGTTCATCCAGCCCTCCACACCACGGGGTCCTATTCAACCACCCCTCCACGGGCACCCCTTCACCGCCTACTGCTCATCCAGCCCTCCACACCACGGGGTCCTGTTCAACCACCCCTCCACCGTCTACTGTTCATCCAGCCCTCCACACCACGGGGTCCTGTTCATCCACCCCTCCACGGGCACCCCTCCACCGTCTACTGTTTCTCCAGCCCTCCACCACACCACGGGGTCCTGTTCATCCAGAGGCAACGCCACTGCTCACTGTTCATCCAACCCCCCCCCCCCCCCCGCAATGCTCACTATTCATCCCATCGATCGGCTTCAGTTAGCAGCAGTAGCAAAGGAATCGCTCGATTGGGTTCAATTAACAGCCATCGATCGATCGCTCGGGTTCGGTAACGCGTAGCCTGCAGTGCAATCGCTCGGGTTCAGTTAGAGCCCAACGCCTCGCTCGGGTTCAGTTAGAGCCAATGCCTCGCACACACACGCGTACGTGTACAGAAGAAACGCGCATCGCTCGGCCCCCGACCTCCCACCGTAACCGGGAACTCTCTGAAATTTTCCTCTCCCTTGCTTCTACCATGGTTTTTTCCGTCATGGATGGCCCAAAGAATGTCATGCAGCTGCGTCTCCGGCCCGCCCAGGATGAAAAGCCCATTTTCTGTCATGATTTTTTGTCATAAAAGTAGGAGCCCACCACATCTATGATGATACCGGGTTTTGTCACAATTATCGTCATAGAAGTGTCATATGTATGACAGAAAAAAAATTCGTTCGGCCCAAAATGTCACGGATGTGTCTTTTTTTTGTAGTGAGAAGATGGATCTTCTTGTCCTTGGACCTCTTAAAGGGCCCAACCATATCCAGCCCCCAAGTTGCAAATGGCCAAGTGATTGGAATCATCCTTAATTCTTGAGCCGGAACATGAGCGCGGCGTGCAAACTTCTGACAACCATCACACCTCTTTACCAAATCCTCAGCATCAGCATGAGCCGTCAACCAATAGAAGTCGTGATGAAAAGCTTTAGCTACCAAGGATTTTGAACCGGCGTGGTGACCACAATCTCCTTCGTGGATCTCACACAAAATCTCACAGCCTTCTTGAGGAGACAGACAACGCTGAAACGCCCCTGTTACACTGCAATGATGCAGTTCCCCATTGATAATGGCCGTTGACTTGGATCGCCGGATTATCTGTCTGGCCAAAGTTTCGTCCTCTGGTAACTCGCCCTGGTTCATATACGCCAAGTATGGGACCGTCCAATCCAGGATAACATGAAGAGCTGCCACTAACTGAGCCTTCGGGTCAGGAACAGCCAAATCCTCCTCCGTAGGTAGCTTGACCGACGGGTTATGCAAAACATCTAGAAAAACATTAGGTGGAACCGGTTTATGTTGGGAACCCAAACGTCTTAAAGCATCCGCCGCTTCATTCTTTCGCCGGTCCACATGATCGACTTGATAACCTTTGAAATGACCTGCAACAATATCTACTTCTCAACGATATGCTGCCATGAGTGGATCCTTGGAATACCAAGTGCCAGACACTTGTTGAGCAACCAGGTCCGAGTCACCAAAGCACTTAACCCGGCTTAAATTTATCTCCTTAGCCATCCGAAGACCATGGTGGAAGGCCTCATATTCAGTTGCATTGTTAGTGCAAGGGAACATTAAATGGAGAACATAACAAAACTTATCACCTTGTGGGGAAGTTAATACGACTCCAGCCCCCGAGCCCTCCAATTAATTGTCTGGACCCATAAAAATGAATAGTCTAATAAGTGTTATCTGGCTTTTCCTCCGGCGCCTGCAACTCTGTCCAGTCATTGATGAAGTCCACAAGTGCTTGGGACTTGATTGCTGTGTGAGGCGTATATTTTAACCCGTGAGGTCCAAGCTCAATGGCCCATTTGGCAACTCGGCCAGTTGCTTCCGTATTTTGGATGATATCCCCCAAGGGGGCGGAACTGACCACAGTGATAGGATGACCCTGAAAATAGTGCTTGAGCTTCCGGCTTGCCATGAAAACTCCATACACCAGTTTCTGCCAATGTGGGTACCTCTGCTTGGACTCAATAAGCACCTCACTGATATAATAAACCGGTTGTTGAACCGGATACTCCTTTCCAGACTCCTTGCACTTCACAACAATAGCCACACTAACAACCCGTGCATTAGCAGCCACATATAACAACAAGGGCTCTTTATCAACAGGAGCAGTAAGGATAGGCGACTCAGCTAGCTGCCGCTTTAAACTCTCAAAGGCTTCATTGGCAGCATCACTCCAGACGAAATGGTCTGTCTTCTTCATCATCTGATACAGAGGGATTGCCTTTTCTCCCAAACGGCTGATAAACTGGCTCAATGCTGCAATACGACCCGCCAGACGCTGAACATCATTAATACACGCCGGTTTAGCCAGGGACGTAATAGCTTTGATCTTCCCCGGATTAGCTTCAATGCCCCTGTTAGACACCAGAAAACCCAGGAGCTTGTCAGCCGGTACACCAAAGGCACATTTGGCTGGATTAAGCATCATCTTATAAACCCGGAGGTTATCAAAAGTCTCCTTCAAGTCATCTATCAATGTTTCCTCCTCTCCGGACTTTACCACAATATCATCCACATAAGCATGAACATTGCACCCAATCTGATTATGAAGACCATTCTGTACACAGTGTTGATAAGTCGCCTGGGCACTCTTGAGCCCAAAAGGCATAGATACATAGCAGAAGGCTCCAAAGGGAGTTATAAAAGTTGTCTTATCCTGGTCCTTAACTACCATTATGATCTGATGATAACTAGAATAAGCGTCTAGAAAACACAAATGGTCACAACCCGCCGTAGCATCAATGATTTGATCAATATGAGGGAGAGAAAAGGGATCAGCTGGACATGCCTTGTTCAGATCTGTGTTGTCCACACACATACGCGAAGTGCCGTTCTTCTTAAGTACCAGCACCGAATTAGCTAGCCACTCAGGGTGAAAGACCTCCACAATAAACCCTACTGCCAAAATCCGGGCTACCTCCTCACCAATAGCCTTGCGCCTTTCTTCATTGAAGCGGCGGAGAAACTGCCTGACCGGTTTAAACTTAGGATCTATATTAAGAGTGTGCTTAGCGAGTTCCCTCGGTACACCTGGCATATTGAAAGGTTTCCATGCAAAGATGTCCCGGTTCTCACGGATGAACTCGATGAGCGTGCTTTCCTATTTCGGATCCAGGTTAGCGCTGATGCTGAACTGCCTGGATGAATCGCCAGGAATAAAGTCAACCAGCTTAGTCTCCTCAGCCGATTTAAACTTCAAAGCCAGATCATGCTCTGTAGTTGGCTTTTCAAAGAAGTCATATTGATCGGATCAACATTGTCCTTATAGAACTCAGCTCCTCCGTTGCACAAACCGACTCAGCATAAGCCGCATCACCTTCTTCACATTCCAAAGCAATCTTCCTGCTCCCATGTACTATGATTGTCCCCTTATGACCTGGCATCTTAAGCTGCAGATAAACATAATAGGGCCTTGCCATGAACTTAGCATAAGCCGTCCGTCCAAACAGGGCATGATATGGACTCTTGATTTTCTCCACTTCAAAAGTTAATGTCTCTGACCTTGAATCATGATCATCTCCAAAAGCAACCTCTATAGCTATCTTACCAACTGGGTACGCCGATTTACCAGGCACCACACCATGAAAAACAGTGTTCGACGGTTTAAGATTTTTATCTGTCAACCCCATGCGACGGAAGGTTTCATAGTAAAGGATATTGATACTGCTCCCTCCATCCATGAGTACCTTGGTGAACTTATACCCCCCAACTTGAGGTGCCACCACTAAGGCCAGATGACCCGGATTATCAACCCGGGGTGGATGATTCTCTCGACTCCACAAAATGGGTTGTTCAGACCAGCGCAAGTAATGGGGCGCCGCCGGTTCAACGGAGTTCACTGCCCTTTTATGAAGCTTCTGATTGCGCTTACATAAGCTAGTGGTGAAGACATGGTCCTGCCCACTATTCAACTGCTTCGGATTACTTTGATAACCCGATTGTTGGTGCTGCTGACTCCCCTGATGATTATAATCGCCCTGGTTGCCCTGACTGCCTTGATTGCCATGACCAGTTTGGTTGCCTTGAAATCCTGAACCGGAGCTGCCACCACCATAACCCGGCCCATGAGAACCGCCACCTGAACCACCAGGCGGTCCATGGTCATATTGGAAAAGATTCGAATTCTTAAATTCCCGCATAATAAAGCAATCTTTCCAAAGGTCCGTAGCTGGCCTTTCTTTCGACCCGTGCTTTGGGCAAGGCTGGTTTAACAGGCACTCAAGATTGGGACCTGATCCTCCACCCCGCTGGGGCGGTTTACCCTTTCGGCGCTGACCATTATCCTAGGTGTTGGTGTTAGCCACAAAGTCCAAGCTATTATCTGCCTTACGCTTATCATTGTTCCCATGACCCGTCGGGTTATGCTGCTGCCCCTTGAAACTGCCATTCTTCTTTCCCTTCCCTGGCCTTTCATCCTCAGACTCAGGGTCCTTGGTAGTATCCCAATCGGCATACTTAACCAGAGCTGCCATAAGCGTTGCCATGTCATTGCAGTGACGCTTGAGCCTTCCCAACTTGTTTCAAAGGCGTAAACCGGCAATTGCCTTCCAACGTCAAGACTGTCGTATCTGCATTGATGCGATCTGATGAATGCAAAATAGCCGAGACTCGCTTTACCCAATGGGTTGTAGACTCCCCCTCCTCTTGAACACAGGCGGCTAAGTCCACGATTGACATGGGCTGCTTGCACGTATCTTTGAAATTCTGGATAAACCTGCTTTTTAACTTAGCCCATGACCCAATGGAGTTAGCTGGTAAACTTTTCAGCCAGGTGCGAGCCGTTCCTTCTAGCATCATGGTGAAGTACTTAGCACATGTCGCGTCATCCACGTCCAGCATCTCCATCGCCATCTCATAGCTCTCGACCCAGGATTTGGGGGGTAAATCGGCAGTGTAATTGGGCACCTTACGAGGACCCTTAAAATGCTTGGGCAGCCACACATTACGTAAGGCCCGACACGGCACCCCCCAAAGAACTGAAAACCACACCTGGCTCCACTGAAGTGGTCGGACGAACCAGAGTAAGCTGACGAGTCGCGTATTGCGCTGCTAACTCAGATTCTCGACGTGCTCGACCGTGATCCACCACATCCTGGGCATTAGCACCGCCACCCGCCGGGTTATGCCCTCGCGATGGGTTACGGTTTCGCGCACTGCTTGATACAACTGGTTCATCAATATGCCTGCTGTAGCTACGACTTGGGCGGGTGGTGGAATGAATCCTCTCGCGACTGTATGAATAAGCCTGTTGTTGGGTCGAAGCTGTCTGAATTAGCTCTCTAGCCCATCGTGTTTCCACCGCTACTGGAGACTCGCCTTCGATTGGGAGAGCTGCCAAGCGTGAAGCGGCGGCGACGATGTTATCTGCTACCTCTTGAGCACTACGTTGGTTTTCCCTTGAAGAGGAAAGGGTGATGCAGCAAAGTAGCATAAGTATTTCCCTCAGTTTTTGAGAATGAAGGTATCAATCCAGTAGGAGGCTACGCGAGAGTCCCTCGCACCTACGCAAAACAAATAAATCCCCGCAACCAACGTGATAAGGGGTTGTCAATCCCTACACGTCACTTACGAGAGTGACATCTGATAGATATGATATAATATTTTTGGTATTTTTATGATAAAGATGCAAAGTAAAATAAAAGCAATGAAAATAACTAAGTATTGGAAGATTAATATGATGAAGATAGACCCGGGGGCCATAGGTTTCACTAGTGGCTTCTCTCAAGAGCATAAGTATTTTACGGTGGGTGAACAAATTACTGTTGAGCAATTGACAGAATTGAGCCTAGTTATGAGAATATCTAGGTATGATCATGTATATAGGCATCACGTCCAAGACAAGTAGACCGACTCCTGCCTGCATCTACTACTATTACTCCACACATCGACCGCTATCCAGCATGCATCTAGAGTATTAAGTTCAAGAGAACAGAGTAACGCTTTAAGCAAGATGATATTATGTAGAGGGATAAACTCATGCAATATGATGAAAACCCCATCTTGTTATCCTTGATGGCAACAATACAATACGTGCCTTGCTGCCCCTACTGTCACTGGGAAAGGACACCGCAAGATTAAATCCAAAGCTAAGCACTTCTCCGATTGCAAGAAAGATCAATCTAGTAGGCCAAACCAGACTGATAATTCGAAGAGACTTGCAAAGATAACCAATCAAACATAAAAGAATTCAGAGAAGATTCAAATATTGTTCATAGATAAACTTGATCATAAACCCACAATTCATCGATCTCAACAAACACACCGCAAAAGAAGACTACATCGAATAGATCTCCACAAGAGAGGGGAGAACTTTGTATTGAGATCCAAAAAGAGAGAAGAAGCCATCTTGCTAATAACTATGGGCCCATAGGTCTGAGGTAAACTACTCACACTTCATCGGAGAGGCTATGGTGTTGATGGAGAAGCCCTCCGTGATCGATGCCCCCTCCGGCGGAGCTCCGGAACAGGCCCCAAGATGGGATCTCATGGATACAGAAAGTTACGGCAGTGGAATTAGGGTTTTGGCTCTGTATCTGATTGTTTGGGGGTACGTACATATATATAGAAGGAAGAAGTACATTGGTGGAGCAACAGGGGGCCCACGAGGGTGGAGGACGCACCTGGGGGGTAGGCGCGCCCCCTACCTCGTGGCCTCCTTGTTGGTTGCTTGACATAGGGTCCAAGTCTCCTAGGTCTTGTTCGTTCCAAAAATCATGTTCTCGAAGGTTTCATTCCGTTTGGACTCCGTTTGATATTCCTTTTCTTCGAAACCCTAAAATAGGCAAAAAATAGCTGTTCTGGGCTGGGCCTTCGTTAGTAGGTTAGTCCCAAAAATAATATAAAAGTGGATACTAAAGCCCAGTAATTTCCAAAACAGTAGATAATATAGCATGGAGCAATCAAAAATTATAGATACGTTGGAGACGTATCAAGCATCCCCAAGCTTAATTCCTACTCGTCCTCGAGTAGGTAAATGATAAAAACAGAATTTTTGATGTGGAATGCTACTTGGCATAATTTCAATGTAATTCTTCTTAATTGTGGTATGAATATTCAGATCCGAAAGATTCAAGACAAAAGTTCAATATTGACATAGAAATAATAATACTTCAAGCATACTAACTAAGCAATTATGTCTTCTCAAAATAACATTGCCAAAGAAAGTTATCCCTACAAAATCATATAGTCTGGCTATGCTCTATGTTCACCACACAAAGTATTTAAATCATGCACAACCCCGATGACAAGCCAAGCAATTGTTTCATACTTTTGACATTCTCAAAACTTTTTCAATCTTCACGCAATACATGAGCGTGAGCCATGGACATAGCACTATAGGTGGAATAGAATGGTGGTTGTGGAGAAGACAAAAAGGAGAAGATAATCTCACATCGACTAGGCGTATCAACGGGCTATGGAGATGCCCATCAATAGATATCAATGTGAGTGAGTAGGTATTGCCATGCAATGGATACACTAGAGCTATAAGTATATGAAAAGCTCAAAAAGAAACTAAGTGGGTGTGCATCCAACTTGCTTGCTCACGAAGACCTAGGGCATTTTGAGGAAGCCCATCATTGGAATATACAAGCCAAGTTCTATAATGAAAAATTCTCACTAATATATGAAAGTGATAACAAAGGAGACTCTCTAATATGAAGATCATGGTGCTACTTTGAAGCACAAGTGTGGTAAAAGGATAGTAGCATTGTCCCTTCTCTCTTTTTCTCTCATATATTTTTATTTGGGCCTTTTCTCTTTCTTTTTTGCCTCTTTTTTTATTTATTTTTATTTTTTTATTTTATTTTTCGTTCGGAGTCTTATCCTGACTTGTGGGGAAATTATAGTCTCCATCATCCTTTCCTCACTTGGGACAATGCTCTAATAATGATCATCGTCACACTTTTATTTTCTTACAACTCAAGAATTACAACTCGATACCTAGAACAAGATATGACTCCATATGAATGCCTCCGGCGGTGTACCAGGATATGCAATGACTCATGAGTGACATGTATGAAAGAATTATGAACGGTGGCTTTGCCACAAATACAATTTCAACTACATGACCATGCAAAGCAATATGACAACGATGGAGCGTGTCATAATAAACGGAACGGTAGAAAGTTGCATGGCAATATATCTCGGAATGGCTATGGAAATGCCATGATAGGCAGGTATGGTGGCTGTTTTGAGGAAGGTATATGGTGGGTGTGATACCGGCGAAAGGTGCGCAGTATTAGAGAGGCTAGGAATGGTGGAAGGGTGAGAGTGTGTATGATCCATGGACTCAACATTAGTCATAAAGAACTCATATACTTATTGCAAAAATGTAAAGTTATCAAAGCAAAGTACTACGCGCATGCTCCTCGGGGGGTAGATTGGTAGGAAAAGACCATCGCTCGTCCCCGACCGCCATTCATAAGGAAGACAATCAATAAATAAATCATGCTCCAACTTCATCACATAACGGTTCACCATACGTGCATGCTACGGGAATCACAAACTTTAACACAAGTATTTCTCAAATTCAGAACTACTAAACTAGCATGACTCTAATATCACCATCTCCATATCTCAAAACAATTATCAAGCATCAAACTTCTCATAGTATTCAACACACTCATAAGAGAATTTTATTATTAATCTTGTATACCTAACATATAAGGATTATTTAAGCAAATTACCATGCTATTTAAGACTCTCAAAATAATCTAAGTGAAGCATGAGAGATCAATAGTTTCTATAAAACAAATCCACCACCCTGCTCTAAAAGATATAAGTGAAGTACTAGAGCAAAACTATATAACTCAAAAGATATAAGTGAAGCACATAGAGTATTCTAATAATTTCCGAATAATGAGTGTCTCTCTCAAAAGGTGTATACAGAAAAGATGATTGTGGTAAACTAAAAAATAAAGACTCAAATCATACAAGACGCTCCAAGCAAAACACATATCATGTGGTGAATAAAAATATAGCTCCAAGAAAAGTTACCGATAGAAGTAGACGAAAGAGGGGATGCCTTCCGGGGCATCCCCAAGCTTTGGCTTTTAGGTGTCCTTACATTACCTTGGGGGTGCCATGGGCATCCCCAAGCTTAGGCTCTTGCCACTCCTTGTTCCATAATCCATCGAATCTTTACCCAAAACTTGAAAACTTCACAACACAAAACTTAAAGTAGAAAATCTCTTGATCTCCGTTAGCGAAAGAAAACAAAACACCACTTCAAGGTACTATAATGAACTCATTCTTTATTTATACTAGTAGAGTGCCCGTGCGTTGCTACGGGCTTAACAAAAAAATTACCATCTTGTAATCTTCAAAATTATGTTGAACATATTATAACCTAATAAAAGGGAGGATGAAAATACCATATTGCAATGTTCAATATCTTTTATCATTGATCAGCGAGGAATAACAATAATCGTTCTGTACATGCAAGATACTTAGTAAAGAACTTCTCTGATACATTTTTTCTTTTACTTCACTGCATGAAATGTATTCGGTACATCGGCATATATCATGCTTGT
This sequence comes from Triticum aestivum, assembly GCF_018294505.1. Classification (NCBI taxonomy): domain Eukaryota; kingdom Viridiplantae; phylum Streptophyta; class Magnoliopsida; order Poales; family Poaceae; genus Triticum; species Triticum aestivum. The sequence goes on from NC_057794.1 coordinate 524,144,213, forward strand.
TCTTTGCACCTATAGTTTTGTTCTACTCACCTATTCCATTCTCTGAAGAATGGTATATGGCTATATCGACTCCATTGGAGAGAATACACTATGGAATCCCTGTGTCAATGTTAAATAATCATGTAAAAAGGAAAGAGAATAGAAGTAAAAGTGAGTCTAATGATCAGGTAGTATTATGGCAACTACCTCGCTGATCAGGTAGAAGCTTTCCAGACAGCTTATCCTTGAAGGTATCAAGTCGTGCATCAAGCATTACTATGTTTCCTTATAAGTTGAAGTGAAGAAATTATAAGCAAGAGTACTAACGACCAACAGTGGCGAGCCTCTTTCTCTTGCAAGAATGTTTATTGAACAATTAGTTGCATATGCGGCTCAGGTGGAAGATGAATGCCCCTCACGCAACGTTGCCGTTGCGCGAAGTGGTAAATTCCCCTCTCCTCCACACCCTTCCCTTCCTCCATTTTGTCTGTGGCTATGTCATGTTGCTCGGCCTCCAGAAAACTTGGTTGCGCGAGTCTTGGGCACTTTTTGACCCGGGACCCACCAATCCGCCACATCTTATAGTGATGCTGCTCCACTCTCATGGCGATGGCAGTGACTTCACTGTTTCTAAGACAATAATAACTCTGTTTCATGAGCAACTAAATTTCAAGACATTTAGGAGCTTTGCTCGACCTTTGTAAGAAATGTACCACAATATTTGCTATAATGATATTACTACATCTATGTTTTTCAGAAGTACAATCAAAATCAAAATTAACAAACAACAGCTTGGTCATTAATTAGACAATCAATGCTCTTGTAAGACTGCAGGTTCGGTTAAGCCACTACTTAACTCACCATGAAATAGTCATGTTTTCCTTTCCTCTTTGAAGTACCAAAGTTGCCTACCCCAACTTGTTTGGGACTAAAGGCTTTGTTGTTGTTGTTGTTGTTGTTTGAAGTACCAAAGTTGCAGCCTCTATTTTACGCATTGGTTGTTGCTGCAGTAGCAGCAGCACCACCAACAAATTAGAAGAGGTGCGGTGGCATTACTGAACTGAAGTCAAACAGTACACGACATACACATTAGATGGGTCAGTGCAAATTCACCTCCCACCATACATGCTTCTTTTTCTCTTCCAGACACAGTAGCGGTGGCAACTGGCAAGCACATACACATACACCAACAGCGGCAGCAAATACGCACATGTATCTATAGTGATGTCCCTTCTGGTTTCCTTTTCTCTTCCAGACACAGCAGTGGTAGCAAGCACATATGCACACATCAGCAGATAACAAATGTTTCTACTACACAATATCTAATGTGACTTGTTGCTCTTTGTCTCTCCTATAACATTGAAAGTTTTTTAAATCAAAGCTTATGCAAGAAAACAATGTGAAGATCATTTCGAAAATCAAAGGCATACACTGAAAATATATATATTTAAGATGATCCTTCAAACCAGGTAGTAGGGGTGTAAATCCGAAGGGCAAATAAAAGAGTTCTACCATCGGCAATTCATGCACCTCTAAAAAATGTATTCAAATGAACATGCCCTACATGATATTGCACTGCGAATATAGGAAGATAGAGGGCAGACATGAGAGCGTTATCACCCTTTAATTCAAGGCCACCCTTTGTCTAATTAAGTTGCTACGTGTCTGCATAAATATTCATCGTTTATAAAACTATGGAAAAGCAAACCTTTGACTTACCAATGTAAATGCCGCAATGTGAGCTAGCACTTTATAAATTTGTTTGCCGAGATCCAAAACGCCGTACACATTAAACAATATGTCTAAAATCCTTCGAATATATACCCACTTTATAAAAATAATAATAATGATATGGCAGCGACCAAACATCAGTCGTTTTGACGCGTGTTTGCACCGGCTGAATATTACATGCACCATATTGTGCTCCCCACTTTGTCCCCTCCTCCGACTCTTGTGACCCCCTCCAACGCCAACCTATCCTCCACCCCGCGCACCGCCACACGCGTTGCCCCACCCCACCCTGCCCATGCATGTTAGAAATTTAATCTCGCAATCTTAAATACTACTCCATTGCGAGATTAAATACTACGGTGGCCTAAAATGACTTCATTATGACCATTTCTTGTTTAAAAATTGATATATCAACCATCTAAGAAGATCAGCACATAATACTGTATGCATCTGTTTGAGCTAGTGATGCAGCTCAGCAAATAGATTGCATATGTCTGCTGCTTTTGTTTCACTGTGCATATTTTTTATGTGCAAAACCAATTTATCTGTATCTCAAAGACCGATTTTCACTGTACATTTCGGAACTTACCACAAATCGCAGGTCGAATACGTGGCGCCACCTGAACATCTGCAGGAACCATACATTCAACATTCCTTGTAAACGATCATCCACCACACGCAGATCCACCCGATTCTTGTTAACTGGCCATTCAGCCTGAACTCCTTCACAAAGTCTTCTCCCTCAGGATTATAAGATTTGGATAAGTATGCTTGAACCACTTCCTGCTAGTGTAAGTAACATTGATTTGAACAAACCCAATGAGCCGTTGCCAACAAATATCTGACTCTAGTACATTTTTTACTTACTTTGCAACATCCGTTGATGTGAATGATAGAATTTTGTGGTAGAAACTAAGCACGTCCCTTGGGTTCGGCTCATCAAGCCTCAATCCAGCTTGCCTATGGAACTTATCTCCCATATCACCTTTAACTATGTTCTTGACCGTATCCACTTGCAACTTCAGGTTCTTCCCATGCGGCCTGATACAACCCTTGAACACCTACGCCGTACTCCATTCTGTGAAGGTATGCCATCGCCGGCTGCATGAACACCAGGACCAAACCATCTTGGAGAAATGCTTGCACTTCCAATCGTACAAAAAATTATTTGGACAATAGTTTGACCTGCTTGTCCTGGAGCATTGCCACTCGCATGTTATGGTGGATCTGTAGTCACCTCGTCATGCCGACGAGTACTCAGACCGTCAGACCATTTAGATTCATCTCCAGAAAAAAAAACTCTTTTAGTAATGCATAGCACATTCCAATCTAAAAACTAAATTACGAACTCTGCGTTTTCGGCTAATTCAATACTCCCCATAATGTTCTCCCCCCCCCCCCCCCATCCCAACTTCATGAATTACTTGATGACCAGCATCAACAAAAATATTGTGTCTACAACTCTACATTCATTAGTTTAGATTTCAGTCTGAACCTGGAACAGTATGAATCTGCATACCTTCTCATCATCCCAGGAACCCTCCGTTCCAGCAATCACCACGGCATCCATAGCATAGATCTGATGGGTTTGTGACTGTATTTATGACATTTTTACGCTGAAAAAACACAATAATACGGGTCAGAGTATAAGAAAATTACAGTACATGGAAGCACGTCAACTTCTGATACTATTTCAGTTCAATTTTACTAAGGTAGAAATAAAACTGACATAGTTATCCACGAACTTTTGTAGTTCAAACTGAGCCTTAGCATCACCACATGTATAGAAAAAGTCACATCAATAGTTCTTTTCATGAAGGATCTGGTAATTTTGAAAAAAGGAGCATTACCATCAAAATATAACATAGTTGGCTTTAAATCAGGAAATGTCCTTTGTGCAAGAACTTCTAGGAATAAATCCTAGCATGCAAGCTTCCACATAATGTGCTTATAGATTCAGACAATTTACCACTGTCATCATCATCGTTATCTAATGCAGTTTTCCCAAGTAAGAAAGTTACCATTTCTTCCATAGCTTCTGCAAACTCTGTGTACATTTGATCACAATGAATTATGAGTGTACTATTACACGAGCACATGCTCTTTATTAGAAGTGACTTGGGCACCGTTATTTTGTTAAAAAAACTATATCAAAGAAATGTTAGAGCACACCATATAGGATGTTTGCTTACAGGATCGATACGTCGTTATGTGCTTAAGTTCCTAATATTTATAACAAGTAGGAAAAACTCCCAGCCAAACGATGTACTCATGACAGAAACAACACACTTTTTTGGCATTTGCTAAATAACCAGGGGAGTACATACAAAACATAAGATGTCTTGGAGCTTCAAGGTCCAACAGTATATATATTGCCTTTTGCTTACAGGATCAAAGGAGAATGTAGCACAGGACAACAATGTAACTGCATGAGAAAGAACTTAGTACCCGCTCACAAATTGCAAATTTCTGAAACTTCTCACAAATCACAATAGTTTGCATGGGATCTCCAATGCGTGGGTAATGAAACCACGAGGTTACTATTCCAAACTTCTCTACCTTCACTTTATGATTACATGCTTGATCAACTAAGAGATGATTTTGAATTAGCTTGTGCTATTTCCTCGAGAATCCTTTTGTGCAAATGGAATAAATCATCAATCATATCAGAAAGAGAAAAAACAAGAAACGAGATTATTTCAATGGCGAGCAAAGCTTTACTTGGTCCAAGAAGTGGTGGTTGCCGACCTCCTCCCTGAAGTCGAGCACCGCCATGACGTCGCCTACGGTGAGCATGTCAGCGCCGGCGTCCCGGAGAAGCGGGCTCTCCTTCCACATGGACACAACAACACCAGTTACATAAGAGGCCAACCAGGTGAATGACCCTGCAGCGCTACTCTTGACGGCGAGATCTGTCTGGCACTTCCAATGATAGTAACTGAACCAACTAAATAAAAATTAATTACCATGCCCACTGCTGCCTAAATCTCAAGTACTATTCTTGGAGTATTGCAGGAGTAAGAGCGGCATGATTTAAACGTGTGGGCATACAGTACGTTGGGTGCCGGAATTGATACAGAACCTGTTGGTGGCGTCGATGAATCCTAATGTGACGAGGAAATTCATGGCAAGGTGGTTCATGTCCTGCTTGCGGATCTTGACATTGCAGCTTCCGCTCCCATTCGTCAAATTAGGATTGAGAGGACCTGGACGTGGGCGAGGAAGGCTGTCATCGAAGGGGCGCGCAGCCCACGGCGGCGAGCTCCAAGACGCGGCCATGGCGGCACCTGCAGAGAGGAGCAGTTCAGAGGAGAGAGAGAGGTAGGGGAAAAGAAGAGAAGGGAGAGAGGGAGGCACGGCAGCGTGATCCAGCTGGCATCACTGCACGATCAGGCTAATTGGCACTAATCACTGTGACCTGAGACGAGTCAACCAGCCACCGCCGTTCTGCATAGAGAAGAGAATTTGTCAATAGATTGCTTATTTGATCTTCTCTGCTTGTGATTAATCAAAAGATTCAATTATTGATTGTTTTATCCTAAACGTCCTTGCACTTACGAGAATTGCTTCATCGGAGCATGTGGGCGTGGTGAGATAAAAGGATTGCTGAAGCATCAACGGAATGAAATTCCTGGATCAAAGAAGAGAAATCTTCAATTGAGAATGCATCAACCGATCATGCAAAGGGGAGAAGAAGGTACCATGACTTCAATTTTTCTTGCACTGATTCAAGCGGCAACTACCTCTGCTTTTCATCAACATCTCCAGCGGCGCCCGCGTTCATGTGCCTGCTCCCTCCTCCACGGGACGCAACGGCTTGAGCGAACACGGCAACGCGGATGAGCGGCTTGGGCTGGACGAGGCAGTGCCGCGAACCGACCTTGCACGCGCACGGCTGCCTGGCTATCCCTGTCCAGCACCGGCGTCTCCCGGTAGGCGGCGTGTGCCGAGGTGTCCCCGGCCTCTAACAGGAGCGATGCGCAGTTCAGAGGAGAGAGAGAAGGTAGGGGAAAAGAAGAGAAGGGAGAGAGGGAGGCATGGTGGCGTGATCCAGCTGACTGCTCCCGGCGAGGTCAACAAAGCGCTCGGGCGATGTCAGACGGGAACACGCAACGGTGGCGGAGGATAGGGCTAGGAACCCTAGTCAGGGTGAGGGAGTCGTGGGTGGCGATGGATTGTTTCTGTGGGCGGTGTGTGAGCTGACCGATCGTGGGGAGGTGAAAAAACCATACGAAAAAAACCAAAGAAACATGATGGTGGGAGGTGGGATAAAAAAAACCAGGACAAAAGAAAACCTAGAAGCGAGACTACCAACTGCTTCATTAGAAGTAGAGATTGGTGTTAAACCTACTTTATTCCAACATCTCTACGGTTTATAAAGTATTTTACTAGCCATAGATTCATCAAAATAAGCGAACAACACACGAAAAACAGAATCTTTCAAAAACAAAACAGTCTGTAGTAATCAGCAGCTAGCGCAAGATCTGGAACCCCAAAAATTCTAAAATAAATTGCTGGACGTGAGGAATTTATCTATTAATCGTCTGAAAAAAGAATTAACTAAATAACACTTTTCCAAATGAAAATGGCTGCAGTTCTCGTGAGCGCTAAAGTTTCTGTTTTTTACAGCAAGATTAACAAGACTTTCCCCAAGTCTTCCCTACAGTTCTACTTGGCACAAACACTAACTAAACACAAAAACACAACCAAAACAGAGGATGAATAAATTATTTGTTACTAAACAGGAGAAAAAATCAAGGAATAAAAATAAAATTGGGTTGCCTCCCAACAAGTGCTATTGTTTAACGCCGCTAGCTAGGCATAAAAAGCAAGGATAGATCTAGGTATTGTCATCTTTGGTAGGCAATCCATAAGTGGCTCTCATAATAGATTCATAAGGTAATTTAATGTTCTTTCTAGGAAATATTTCCATGCCTTTCCTTAACGGAAATTGGAATCTAATATTTTCTTCCTTCATATCAATAATTGCACCAATCGTTCTAAGAAAAGATCTACCAAGAATAATAGGACATGAATGATTGCAATCTATATCAAGAACGATAAAATCTACGGGCACATAATTCCTACTTGCAACAATAAGAACATCATTAATTCTTCCCATAGGTTTCTTAATAGTGGAATCCGCAAGGTGCAAGTTTAGAGAGCAAACATCAAAATCACGGAAACCTAACAAATCACACAAAGTCTTTGGAATCGTGGAAACACTGGCACCCAAATCACACAAAGCATAGCATTCATGCTTTAATTTTAATTTTAATAGTTGGTTCTCACTCATCATAAAGTTTTTTAGGGATAGAAACTTCCAACTCAAGTTTTTCTTCATAAGATTGCATCAAAGCATCAACGATATGTTTGGTAAAAGCTTTTTTTTTGCCATAAGCATGAGGAGAATTTAGCACGGATTGCAACAAGGAAATACAATCTATAAAAGAGCAATTATCATAATTAAATTCCTTGAAATCCAAAATAGTAGGTTCATTAACATCTAGAGTTTTGATCTCTTCAATCCCACTTTTATCAATTTTAGCATCAAGATCTAAAAACCCCAAATTTTTGGAACGCCTTCTAGGTAAAGGTGGATCATATTCAGTCCCACCATTATCAAGATTCATAATGCAAAACAAAGATTTAATAGGGGACACATCAATAACTTTTAGATCTTCATCTTTATTACGATGGTCTTCCGGCTTAGCGGCCATCTTATTTACTAAGGTAGCCTGCTTATCCGAAACTTCAGCTATTAACTTCTCAAGACAAGCAATTTGGGATCTCAAACCATCAAATTCTTTAGACATATCATCGAGCTCTTTATTCATATAACTCATAAAGCTTTTTTGTTCTTTAAGCTCGTTTCTAAAGAAACTATTATGCTCAAATTGCAAGACCCTAAAACTCCTAACATTGCTTTTGATTTCCTCTAACCTTTTAAGGTGAAGATCACCAAATCGGGGAAGAGCCATCGAGACAAGCAAGCAATGCAACACACAAGCAAACAAGAAACGGGCAAAAAGAGGCGAATAGAGAAGGAGAGGGAGGATAGAGAGAGAGGGCGAATAAAACGTCCAGGGTGAAGTGGGGGAGAGGAAAACGAGAGGCAAATGGCAAATAATGTAATGCGGGAAATAAGGGATTGTGATGGGTACTTGGTATGTTGACTTTTGCGTAGACCTCCCCAGCAACGGCGCCAGAAATCCTTCTTGCTACCTCTTGAGCACTATGTTAGTTTTCCCTTGAAGAGGAAAGGGTGATGCAGCAAAGTAGCGTAAGTATTTCCTTCAGTTTTTGAGAACCAAGGTATCAATCCAGTAGGAGGCTACGCGCGAGTCCCTCGCACCTACACAAAACAAATAAATCCTCGCAACCAACGCGATAAGGGGTTGTCAATCCCTACACGGTCACTTACAAGAGTGAGATCTGATAGATATGATAAGATAATATTTTTGGTATTTTTATGATAAAGATGCAAAGTAAAATAAAAGAAATGAAAATAACTTAGTATTGGGAGATTAATATGATGAAGATAGACCCGGGGGCCATAGGTTTCACTAGTGGCTTCTCTCAAGAGCATAAGTATTTTAAGGTGGGTGAACAAATTACTGTTGAGAAATTGATAGAATTGAGCATAGTTATGAGAATATCTAGGTATGATCATGTATATAGGCATCACGTTCAAGACAAGTAGACCGACTCCTGCCTGCATCTACTACTATTACTCCACACATCAACCGCTATCCAGCATGCATCTAGACTATTAAGTTCAAGAGAACAGAGTAACGCTTTAAGCAAGATGACATGATGTAGAGGGATAAACTCATGCAATATGATGAAAACCCCATCTTGTTATCCTCGATGGAAACAATACAAACGTGCCTTGCTGCCCCTACTGTCACTGGGAAAGAACACCGCAAGATTGAACCCAAAGCTAAGTACTTCTCCCATTGCAAGAAAGATCACTCTAGTAGGCCAAACCAAACTAATAATTCAAAGAGACTTGCAAAGATAACCAATCATACATAAAAGAATTCAGAGAAGATTCAAATATTGTTCATAGATAAACTTGATCATAAACCCACAGTTCATCGATCTCAACAAACACACCGCAAACGAAGATTACATCGAATAGATCTCCACAAGAGAGGGGGAGAACTTTGTATTGAGATCCAAAAGAGAGAAGAAGCAATCTAGCTAATAACTCTGGACCCGTAGGTCTGAGGTAAACTACTCACACTTCATCGGAGAGGCTATGGTGTTGATGGAGAAGCCCTCCGTGATCGATGCCCCCTCCGATGGAGCTCCGGAACAGGCCCCAAGATGGGATCTCGTGGATACAGAAAGTTACGGCGGTGGAATTAGGGTTTTGGCTCCGTATCTGATCGTTTGGGAGTACGTAGGTATATATAGGAGGAAGAAGTACGTCGGTGGAGCAACAGGGGGGCCACGAGGGTGGAGGGCGTGCCTAGGGGGGTAGGCGCGCCCCCCTACCTCGTGGCCTCCCTGTTGGTTTCTTGACGTAGGGTCGAAGTCTCCTAGGTCTTGTTCGTTCCAAAAATCACATTCCCGAAGGTTTCATTCCGTTTGGACTCCGTTTGATATTCCTTTTCTTCGAAACCCTAAAATAGGCAAAAAAAACAGCAATTCTGGGCTGGGCCTCCGGTTAGTAGGTTAGTCCCAAAAATAATATAAAAGTGGATAATAAAGCCCAATAATGTCCAAAACAGTAGATAATATAGCATGGAGCAATCAAAAATTATAGATACGTTGGAGACGTATCATTATCCAACGGGTTAGAGTAATGACCCGGAGGCGTTGAGACGTGCTGTGATGGGACATTGTTCTGACGAGGCGGATCCGTCACGCGTGGCTGAACCGGCGCCCCGGTTCCACAGGTGCCTCCACCCAGTTTACCACTGGTTGGTTGCTGGTTCCTGCCCCTAGCGTGTTGAAGAGATTCCTTCCCTCGTAAACCGGAGGCAGGTGAGACTGGTACCTTCTCCTCATGACATCATTTGATGCACTCTGATCCAGCATAAGCCGATAAGCCTGTGCCTCTAACTCGGCCCGCTCTGCGGCCATCCTGGTGTTCTCTGTTGCCAGATCTATCTTAGCTTGAGCTATCTGATCCTTCACCTTTGCAATTTCCACGTTATGCTGATCATGATCCGCCGGATTAACCTCAGCCGCCAGCAACGTTGCCAAAGTGTCGAATAAATCGGACAAAACTTGAACCGGCGCCAGCGTGGGGCCTCCTGCCCCAGCGGGTGTTGTAGCTACTGAACTAGAAATCATTGCTGCTGCGGTAGAAGAATGCTGCACCGACTGTGTACCGGCCATGAAAATCGCAACTCAGCTCGGCGGATCAGAGAGGTCCGGAATAATGTCGCCATCGGAACCGCCACTAATCTGGCCATCATGCAGCTGATACAGCGACTCGGTCTCTCCGGTTGAAGACTCGTCATCAGAGTAAACGATAGTTTCGCCACTAGATATCGATCTATCCTCATATTCGGCTCGGTGGATGACTCCCACGGAGGCACGCTTTACGGCAGGCTGAACTCGGGAAGGTCTTGCACGCTGAGCCGTCTCGACGATGTTGGTGCAGATGTCCAGCTCAGGGCCCGGTTCGCCGATCTTGCCAATGAAAGCGTGTATTCCGCCAAAGGGGACCCAGTACCCGTACTCAATCACTCGTAGAAAAAGGGCATGTTGTCCTAGTTCGTAAGGGCCTTTTGTCCCGGTTCTGGAACCGGGACTAAAGGGTCGGTACTAATGCCCTGTCCCTTTAGTCTCGGTTCAATCCAGAACCGGGACAGATGGGCCTCCACGTGGCCTGTGCGCGGAGGCCAGGCAGGAGACCCTTTGGTCCCGGTTGGTGGCACCAACCGGGACCAATAGGCATCCACGCGTCAGCATTTCTGTGGTTGGGGTTTTTGTTTTTTTTTTGAAAGGGGGGGTTGGGGGTTTTGGGGGTTAATTTAGGTGTTTCATATATTGTGTTAGCTAGCTATAATTAATAGAGAGAAGTGTCCTCTCTTATGTCCGTGCTTGGTCGACGCTACGTACTATACATACATATAGAGAGGACTAGACACGCTAGCTAGATAGTAAGCAAACAAAGGAAACAGAAAATCGTCATGAACATATATGCATACAGAGAGAGGTGATATCGACCACCTCTCCTTCTCCGAGAGATTGGTCGAACAACAAGTTCTCGTATATCTATCCGACACTACCGGCTACATATATACAATAATTATCTCTTACAAATATAATCATAGGGACTCAGGGTCCACATAGTATTCTTCGTCTTCAGGGATCACGTGGTAAAGAAAGAATGCCGCCAATTCCTCTTGAATTGCTCGCATGCGAGTTGGTGCTAGGAGTTCATCCCGCTTCCGAAACATCTAATTTAAAGAAGAGGGTCAATACATATATATATGAATGAATGAAACTCAACACAAATGATGGTAATAAAATAAAATTGTGAATGTTGTTATTTACGTACTTCATATTGTTCGTCAGTGTAGCCCCGCTCACAGGTCGTGTGGAGGATGGCTCGCAAATGCAGTATCCACAGAAATCATTCCTTTGTTCCTGCCACAACCACTTTACAAGAAATAGAGGTCAATCAAACTGATAAGCAAGAATGCCAAATGGTATTGATGAAACTAGCGCTTGAATGACTAGTAGATGCGCGGAACATGCTACTACAGTACTTACTTTCGGGTGTCTAAATTGCAGCTCCTTCGGCAGTCCCGGAGCTTTTCTGGTGAATTTTCTCCAAACCCTGCCGGACAAAGAAAACAATTACTTGATATATCAGGAAATGAACAAAGTTGCTGATATGGTGGATAATGATCAATTTAACTTACTTCTCGAGTATTTGAGTCATGTCTGCATAGTCCTGGGGATCTTTTCGTCTTGAGTCTAAGACAGTTACTAGTCCCTGCTCAAGCTTAATCTCTACGCATGCATAACTCATCAATTACATTACTATAACCTTGACTAACATATAAGGGAAATCGAATACGCACAAGACAGTAACACTCACTTGAAGTTGTAAGGAAAGAGTATTATATCTTTGTTTTCATTTATTACCAACGATCGTAGCAAGTTGGCCTCGGTAGCTGCGGCATGAAATTTAACCTGAGTTGCATCTATGAGATATGTGTTAATGAACCCAATATCACCGACTTGTCTTTTCTTCAATTCGGCGATCTTCAATCTGCAAAATATAGTGAGGATGATTATAAATACATGCAATGAAAGAGCTGAGCTATATAGAGAGACTTAATGACAGAAGTAGTACTACTTACAGACAATAGCAGGCGACCGTTGTTTTATCGAGGGCCAATTGATTGAAAAACTGATAGAACTCCTCAAATGGAACAGGCAACAGTTCAATTCCAACGAGGTCATGCTCCTTTTTAACTTTCACATACAAAGTACTCCTCCCCCCAGAGTCTCTGCAGATTTTCAAGTACCAATCATGCAATCTTCGCATCATCGTTGATAGAGATCTTTCATCTTTGACGAGAGGCTTCCCGTACTCGTATCTTTGTATCTGCACCTCCATGGGTTCATAATGTACATCGTCGGGCAGGTAATCTGCAAGATTGCTATAACCGGGCACCATCCTTGGATCATTAGCGATGTTGTGGCTAGGCACCTTGAGCGGGGGGCACGATTACTTGGCTTGTTCGCCGAGCTGGGCAATTTGTTTCCCAGCTCGTCGTTCTTTCAGCCTTTGATCACTGACAGTACTTCCTAACCGCTCCGCTTCGGCAAATTCCTTTCCAATAATGCGCTCATAGTTTCCTTTCGACGGAGACTTGGGTGGTTTTGTCAGCGCAGCCAGAGTGCGCTTCGCTTTCACCGGATCTACCTTCTCCTCCGGAAGTGGATGTCTCTTTGCTTTCAACCCTTGAAACCAGTCATCCACTTCGGTTCGTGCAATCTCGGCGTTCTCCTCTGGGGTCCTCTCATATGGCAACTTCTCTGGAGTCTTCAGAGAAGGACCGAATCTGTATGTCCTCCCGCCTCTGGCTGTACTGCTAGACGCCGGCCGAGCAGACGGAGCGGTTGTCTTCTTTACTTGCTTACGAGGCGGAGGAGAAGGACTACGACGCGCCGGAGCAGCCGAAGCGGCGGCAGGTCTCTTTCGCCCTTGCTGACGAGGCGGAGAAGGAGGAGGCTGGCTGCTCGGGCGCGTCGGCGTAGGCGGAGAAGGAGGCGGAGTGCCGCCATGCGCTGGAGAAGGAGCCGGTCGAGTGCCCTGATCGTCACTCGCCGGAGGAGGCGGTGGAGGAGGCGGAGTGCCCTGACTCGCCGGAGGAGGAGGCGGTGGAGGAGGCGGAGTGCCCTGACTTGCCGAAGGAGGAGGAGGAGGCGGAGGCGTCTAGTTCGGAAGGTTGATGAGCTCCTTCCACCATAGGCATGGAGTCTTCAGAGCAGACCCCAGCCTAGTCTCCCCTTCACCGGTAGGGTGGTCAAGCTCGAGGTCCTCAAATCCCTCCGTTATTTCATCCACCATCACCCTAGCATATCCTTCTGGAATCGGCCGGCAGTGAAAAGTTGCGCTGCGTTCAGTAGGATAAACAGAGCCAACAGCCGCCTTGACCTTCAAATTCATCCATTGCGTCATAAGGTGGCAATTTTGAGATCCCGTGATAGCATCCACGGGATAGCTGGCAGGAGCCGTCAAGGCATGCTCCGGCTGAAGCAGCTCGGTGGAAGCCAAGCTGCTTCTCCGCTGAGATGGCGGGGTAGCTTCGGAGGAAGCTTCGGCAGTATGTTTGCTGCGATTTGCTTCTCGTTCCTCTATCGCTTGTACCCTTGCTTGCAGCGCCTGCATTTGGGTCTGCTGCACTTTTTTCCTCCTCTCATGGGATTTGTAACCGCCTACGTCCAGAAACCCAACCTTCCACGGAATGGAACCTGGCGTGCCTCATGTCCGTCCAGGGTGCTCAGGATTCCCGAGGGCCATTGTGAGCTCGTCGTTCTCTCTATCTGGAAAGAACGTCCCTTGCTGCGCTGCTTTGATATAGTGCTGAAGCTTCCTGACTGGTATGTCCATTTGATCGTTCGTCCAAATGCACTTCCCTATTATAGGGTCCAAGGTTCCGCCAACCCCGAAGAACCAAGTCCGGCAATGGTCTGGCCAGTTAATTGTCTCTAGTTCGATCCCTTTATCAACCAGATCATTCTCAGTCTTGGCCCACTTAGGCCGGGCTACGAGGTAGCCACCTGACCCCGTGTGATGGTGATGCTTTTTCTTCGTAGCATTTTGCTTGTTTGTCGCCGACATCTTCTTACTCTTTTCCGATGTCTTGTGGGCCACAAATGCGATCCAGTGATCTCTGATCGTCTCACATCTACCCTTGAATTCTGGTGTCTCATTATTTTCGACAAACTTATTCAGCTCCTTCTTCCACCTCCTGAATAGTTCTGCCATCCTCTTAAGAGCAAAAGACTTGATTAATTGCTCTTTAACTGGCTTCTCTGGATTATCCTCTAGCGGTAGGGTGAAATTTGACTTCAGCTCAGTCCAAAGATCATTTTTTTTGCATATCATTGACATAAAACAACCTCAGGGTCTTCTGTAGCCGGCTTAAACCATTGCTGAATGCTGATCGGGATCTTGTCCCTAACCAAAACCCCGCACTAAGCAACAAATGCGCTCTTTGTTCGGAGGGGTTCAATCGGTTGGCCGTCGGGCGCGATTGCTATGATCTCAAACTTTTCATCCGAACTCAACTTTTTCTTCGGGCCTCGTCTCTTTACCGAAGTTGTGCTCGATCCGGAGGGCTAGAAAAAAGAACAAATACTTAATTAATATGTGTACATACCAAAACAATGAATGCATCAATTAGCTAGTCAGCAGAAGCTTAACTAATATATATACCTGACCGGACTCGGTTCGGTCACCAGAGACATCATCACGGTCTCCTTCTTGCACCGGCATTGGGTCACCGGAGCCGTCCTCACGGTCTCCTTCTTGCACTGGCATTAGGTCACCGGAGCCATCATAATCAGCTGCTTCCAGACCATCGGTCTCGTTGAGAAACAACGAGCAGATGGCATCACTTCCTCGTGCGATTATGTCCCCCAACAACTCTTCTTGTACTTCGTCTCGGGCCGTGTCCATAGCTTCTACAAATATTGACAACATGGCAATTATTATTCAAACATGACAGATGGATATATTAGTGGCAAAAACGTAGAACTAATATTAATTAGTGGCCTCGACGCTGCTTCTCTAGGGTTTGGGGTGGCCTCGATGCTGCTTCTCTAGGGTTTGGGGTGGCCTTGACAATGCTTCAAGGATAAAAAAAGAAGAGGAAGAAGAAAAAAAAGAGGAGAAGAAGATTCTCCTCTTTTTTTCTTCTTCTTCTCTTCTTTTTTCTTCTTCTTCCTCTTTATTTTATCAAAAACGAGGGTTGTCGAGGGCCAGGGTCGCCGAACGGTAGAGGAAACCCTAAATAGCAAGTATCGTGGGTGTGAGATACATGTGGCCGTCGGTGTCGGACACTACATCCACGTCCCACAAGTGACGTGGGCGTCGAACGTGGGCGTCGAAGCCCGCGCCACTTGTGGGACGTGGATGTAGTGTCCGACACCGACGGTACATGTATCTCACACCGACGATAATTTCTATTTAGGGTTTCTCTACCGCTCGGCGACCCTCGATGACCCTCGTTCCCGATAAAAAAAAGAGGAAGAAGAAGAAAAAAAAGAGGAGAAGAACTCCTCTATTCTTTCTTCTCCTCTCTTTTTTTCTTATTCCTCTTCTTTTTTTATCCTCTTCTTCCTCTCATGTTCGAGAGGATCGCCGAGGGGTCGGGAGGTTGCCTAGTGTCAAAGGATTCAACAAAACCATGTCTTCTTCATTAGGCGAAAGTAACAGGTGCATGATGGTATGAAGCTCTCCAAAGTTATTTTGGAACGGAGTCCCAGATAAGATAATTCGCTTTTTGGTACAAAGTTCAGAAAGAACCTTCCAAATATCGTTATTTGGAAGGCCTTTGCTGAAATTCATACAAAAAGGCAAATTATCCTATCCGGGACACCATTCCAAAATAACTTTGGAGGACTTCGTCATGCCCTGGCTACTTCCGGCTAACGATGAAGCCATGGATTTCTTCAATACTATGACACTAGGAAACCTCTCTCGACCCCTCGGCGATCCTTGACCCCTTGAACCCTCGACGACCCTAGAACCCTCGACCCCTAGACGACCCTAGAACCCTCGACCCTCGATCCCTCGACCCTATAGAACCCTCGAAGAAAGGAATAGCTAGAGGATAAGATCAAAGAAAAAAAAGAAGAGAAAAAAGAGGAGAAGAAGAAAGCAATAGTGGAGAAGAAGAGAAAATAGAATATTCTATTTTCTCTTCTTCTCCACTATTCCTTTCTTCTTCTCCTCTTCTTTTCCTTCTTTTTTCTTCTTCTTATTTATTTCTCCTCTTCTTCCTCTCCCCTCTCGGCGACCCTAGACCCCCTCTCGACCCTCGACACCTAGGCGACCGTCGACCCCTCTCTTTTTTTTCTTCCTCTTCTTTTTTATCCTCTTCTTCCTCTACCGCTCGGCGACCCTCGACGACCCTCGTTCCCGATAAAACAAGAGGAAGAAGAAGAAAAAAAAGAGGAGAAGAAAGAATAGAGGAGATCTTCTCCTCTATTCTTTCTTCTCCTCTTTTTTTTCTTATTCCTCTTCTTTTTTTATCCTCTTCTTCCTCTCATGTTCGAGAGGATCGCCGAGGGGTCGGGAGGTTGCCTAGTGTCAAAGGATTCAACAAAACCATGTCTTCTTCATTAGGCGAAAGTAACAGGTGCATGATGGTATGAAGCTCTCCAAAGTTATTTTGGAACGGAGTCCCAGATAAGATAATTCGCTTTTTGGTACAAAGTTCAGAAAGAACCTTCCAAATATCGTTATTTGGAAGGCCTTTGCTGAAATTCATACAAAAAGGCAAATTATCCTATCCGGGACACCATTCCAAAATAACATTGGAGGACTTCGTCATGCCCTGGTTACTTCCGGCTAATGATGAAGCCATGGATTTCTTCAATACTATGACACTAGGAAACCTCTCTCGACCCCTCGGTGATCCTTGACCCCTTGAACCCTCGACGACCCTGGAACCCTCGACCCCTAGACGACCCTGGAACCCTCGACCCTCGATCCCTCGACCCTATAGAACCCTCGAAGAAAGGAATAGCTAGAGGAGAAGATCAAAGAAAAAAAGAAGAGAAAAAAGAGGAGAAGAAGAAAGCAATAGTGGAGAAGAAGAGAAAATAGAATATTCTATTTTCTCTTCTTCTCCACTATTCCTTTCTTCTTCTCCTCTTCTTTTCCTTCTTTTTTCTTCTTCTTATTTATTTCTCCTCTTCTTCCTCTCCCCTCTCGGCGACCCTAGACCCCCTCTCGACCCTCGACACCTAGGCGACCGTCGACCCCTCTCTTTTTTTTTCCTCTTCTTTTTTATCCTTTTCTTCCTCTACCGCTCGGCGACCCTCGACGACCCTCGTTCCCGATAAAAAAAGAGGAAGAAGAAGAAAAAAAAGAGGAGAAGAAAGAATAGAGGAGATCTTCTCCTCTATTCTTTCTTCTCCTCTTTTTTTTCTTATTCCTCTTCTTTTTTTATCCTCTTCTTCCTCTCATGTTCAACGACCCTCGACCCCTCGGCGACCCTAGACGCCCTCTCGACCCCCTCTTCTTCTCCCTCTTCTTCCCCTTCTTCCCCGCCTCTCTCATGAATGTCCGACGTCCCCCCTCCCCCCCTCATCATCATCTATCATCCCCCCTCTCATGTTCGACGACCCTCGGCCCCTTGGCCGCCCTCTCGACACACCCACGACCTAAAATGACCTAAAATGAAAATAACCTAAAATTCACTAAAGTTATCGATGACCCTCTTGACACACCCACGAATAAGAAAATATATCATCTTCTTCATCTCCTCTTCTTTGCATATTCACATAGCCACATACACATACATAGCCACATACATATTCATCTATGAATAAAAAACCATCATAGGTACAATTCATATCGACATTTATACATACATGAAAAAAATTATATGTACATCGTGAACAAAAAGATCATCGAGCAAAATTATTTTCCATGAACATGCATATAGCCACATTCATATAGAACTTTTTTGAACATATATAGATGATTTTCCAAAAATGTAACTTTTGCATATATGAATATATATACACAGAGAAAATACATGCATATATAGGCATATCCATAAACAGAGAGCAGCGGCGGCAATGGGTGGCGTCATCGGTGACGGGGATGGGAAAGTGGGGAGCTCACTGGGGGCGGGCGGCGACGGGGAGAGGAGGCCAGCGACGGGAAGGAGGACGGCGGGCTCGGGGATGCCGGCGACGGGGACGACGTGCGCGGGGCGGCATGCGGTGACGGGGACGACGGGCTCGGGGTGGCACACGGCAACGGGGACGGCCGCGGGCTCGGGGCGGCACACGACGACGGGGACGAGGAGGCGGGGCTCGGGGCAGGGCGGACGGCAGCGAGCTCGGGGAAGGGCGGCCGGCGACGGGCAGGAGGGCGCGACAATGACGACAGCGACAGGGCGCGGCGACGGCGACGGGGCAGGGCGCAACGACGGCAAGCACACGGGGATGGGGCAGGGCACGGCGACGGCGACGAGGAGGACGAGCAGCCTGGCGGCGTCGGCGATGGGGAATGGAGCAGTTGGCGAAAATTTCCAAAGTGTGGACTTATATAGCAGAGCCTTTAGTCCCGGTTCGTGGCAGCAACCGGGACTAAAGGTGGGCATTAGTCCCGGTTGGTGCCACCAACCGAGACCAAAGGCCTCTTTTCAGCAGCCCAAAGGACGGGAAGCGGCGGCCTTTGGTCTTGGTTGGTGGCACCAACTGGGACTAAAGGGGGGCATTGGTCACGGTTTGTGCCACGAACCATGACCAATGCCCCCCTTTAGTCCCGGTTGGTGCCACCAACCGGGACCAAAGGCCTTGTGCGGCTGCTGCGTCGAAAGTTTAGTCCCACCTCGCTAGTTGAGAGGGGTGCACAGTGGTTTATAAGCCCCACTGTCGCACCCCTCTCGAGCTCCTCTCCATTGCAGGCTTACGGGCCTAATTGTCACTGCTATGCCTGTGGGCCTACTGGGCCTCCTGCGGGCCTGAATCCTGGCCCTTGGATGGGTTTCTAGTCGTATTCAGGCCGTGGGGGCCCAGTAGGTGGCATTTTTTTGTTTTTTTGTTGCTTTATTTATTTTCTTTTGTTTTTTGCTTTATTTTTTAATTCTTTATGCTTTTAGTTTTAAAAAAATTATAAACTTTTTGTTAATGCCATTAGTTTTCAAATTTGAAAACACTTTTCTTGTTTTTTTGTTTTCTTTGTTGCTTTATTTATTTTATTTTGTTTCTACTTACAACAAAATACTTATTGTTGCTATTTTTCCAGTTTTTTATTTTGTTTTCTGCATTATTTATTTTCTTTTGTTTTTTGCTTTATTTTTCTATTCTTTTTTGCTTTTAGTTTTAGAAAAATTATAAACTTTCTGTTAGTGCCATTAGTTTTCAAATTTGAAAACACTTTTTTAGTTTTTTTGTTTTCTTTGTTGCTTTATTTATTTTATTTTGTTATTAACTTTACTATAAAATAGTTTTTTCCTGTTTTTTTGATTTGTTTTTTGCATTATTTATTTTCTTTTGTTTTTTGCTTTAATTTTTAATTCGGTTTGCTTTTAGGTTAGCAAAATTATAAACTTTCTGTTAGTGCCATTAGTTTTAGAAAAATTATAAACTTTCTGTTAGTGCCATTAGTTTTCAAATTTGAATAGTTAAAATTTGAATTCTTTCAAAATTGTTTGAATCACAAGTTTGTGATTAACTTACTAAAGAATGAGAATAGATGCGCTTATAGAGAAAATTCAACCTAAATTCCTAGTAAATTTCTATGAATTTCAGAGAAATTCACTATGAATTTAGGTTAAACTTTTCTCTATTAGGGCATCTATTTTCACTTTGAGAGGAGCTCAACAAGGCAGAGAGGGAAGGGCTTATAAACCGGTGTGAGCCCCCTTCGGTTGGCGAGGTGGGACTAAACTCTGCCCGCAACGAGCACCAACCCTTGAGTCCCGGTTTGTGGCACAAACCGGGACTAATGGTCATGGGCCAGGGGCGAGGAGCAAAATTATAAACTTTCTGTTAGTGCCATTAGTTTTAGAAAGTTGAAAGTTGAACGTTGGCATGGGCCAGGGACTAATGGTCATGGTATTACGAGGGCCGAACCATAAGACATGAAAGCATTTCAAATGAACTCTGAAAAAGTTGAAAGTTGGCATGGTATCATAATTTCACCCACATAGCATGTGCATGTACAAAACGGATAATGGTAGTATGTTCGTGTGTTACAAAGTTGGCATGGTATCATCATAATAGTTGCGGGAGAAAGTCTTCACTTTTTCTTCGCTTGTGTCATTTGCTTATTGCGCCGTAACCATGGATAATCTTCATTGTTTATCAGGATGCTTGGGTCAGCCTTGACATTGAAGGGAGGAATTTCATGAAACTTTTCATAATCTTTAGACATGTCTGTCTTGCCGTCCACTCCCAGGATGTCCCTTTTTCCTGAAAGTACTATGTGGCACTTTGGCTCATCGTATGATGTATTCGCTTCCTTATCTTTTCTTTTTCTCGGTTTGGTAGACATGTCCTTCATATAGATAACCTGTGCCACATCATTGGCTAGGACGAACGGTTCGTTAGTGTACCCAAGATTTTTCAGATCCACTGTTGTCATTCCGTACTATGGGTCTACATGTACCCCGCCGCCTAACAGATTGACCCATTTGCACTTAAACAAAGGGACCTTAAAATCAGGTCCGTAGTCAAGTTCCCATATGTCCACTATATAACCATAATATGTGTCCTTTCCGCTCTCGGTTGCTGCATCAAAGCGGACACGCTGTTTTGGTTGGTGCTCTTTTGATCTTGGGCGATTGTGTAAAATGTATTCACATTATCTCGTATCGTTTGTAAGTCAATACAGTCAAAGATGGTCCCCTGGACAACAAGTACAACTCATCACAAACAGTGTTGTCACCTCTGAGACGTGTTTCCAACCAACTGCTGAAAGTCCTGATGTGTTCACATGTAATCCAGTCGTCGCACTGCTCCGTGTGTTTGGAGCGTAGACTGTTCTTGTGTTCATCGACATACCGGGTCACCAAGGTAGAGTTCTGTAGAACTGTGTAGTTTGCTTGAGACCAAGAATATCCATCCCTGCATATTATTGAGTCTCTTCCAAGAGTGCCTTTCCCAGTCAGTCTCCCCTCATACCGCGATTTAGGGAGACCTA
The DNA here is from genome assembly GCF_018294505.1 of Triticum aestivum. Lineage (NCBI taxonomy): Eukaryota > Viridiplantae > Streptophyta > Magnoliopsida > Poales > Poaceae > Triticum > Triticum aestivum. The sequence goes on from NC_057794.1 coordinate 524,165,298, forward strand.
TCTTCTTAAGGCCAGGAATGAAGTCAACACAAAACCCGATAACACCCTCTGTTTGATGGCCCATGGAGATGCTTCCTTCTGGCCTAGCGCGGTTACGGACATATTTCTTTAGGACTCCCATGAACCTATCAAAGGGGAACATATTGTGTAGAAATACGGGCCCCAGGATGACAATCTCGTCGACTAGATGAACTAGGACGTGTGTCATGATATTGAAGAAGGATGGTGGGAACACCAGCTCGAAACTGACAAGACATTGCGCCACATCACTCCTTGGCCTTGGTATGATTTCTGGATCGATCACCTTTTGAGAGATTGCATTGAGGAATGCACATAGCTTCACAATGGCTAATCGGACGTTTTCCGGTAGAAGCCCCCTCAATGCAACCGGAAGCAGTTGCGTCATAATCACGTGGCGGTCATGAGACTTTAGGTTCTGAAACTTTTTCTCTGGCATATTTATTATTCCCTTTATATTCGACGAGAAGCCAGTCGTGACCTTCATACTGAGCAGGCATTCAAAGAAGATTTCTTTCTCTTCTTTCGTAAGAGCGTAGCTGGCAGGACCTTTATACTGCTTCGGAGGCATGTCGTCTTTTTCGTGCAAACGTTGCAGGTCCTCCCGTGCCTCAGGTGTATCTTTTGTCTTCCCATACACGCCCAAGAAGCCTAGCAGGTTCATGCAAAGGTTCTTCATCACGTGCATCACGTCCATTGAGGAGCGGACCTCTAGGTCTTTCGAGTAGGGTAGGTCCCAAAATATAGATTTCTTCTTCCACATGGGTGCGTGTCCCTCAGTGTCATTCAGAACAGCTAGTCCACCAGAACCCTTTCCAAAGATTACGTAGTGTAAATCATTGACCATAGCAAGCACGTGATCATCGGTACGCATGGCGGGTTTCTTCCGGTGATCTGCCTCGCCTTTGAAATGCTTGCCTTTCTTTCGGCATTGATGGTTGGTCATAAGAAATCGACGATGGCCCAGGTACACATTCTTTCTGCATTTGTCAAAGTATATACTTTCAGTGTCATCTAAACAGTGCGTGCATGCGTGGTATCCTTTGTTTGTCTGTCCTGAAAGGTTACTGAGAGCGGGCCAATCGTTGATGGTCACGAACAGCAACGCCTTAAGGTTAAATTCCTCCTGTCTGTGCTCATCCCACGTACGTACACCGTTTCCATTCCACAGCTGTAAAAGTTCTTCAACTAATGGCCTTAGGTACACATCAATTTCGTTGCCGGGTTGCTTAGGGCCTTGGATGAGAACTGGCATCATAATGAACTTCCGCTTCATGCACATCCAAGGAGGAAGGTTAACATACATAGAGTCACGGGCCAGGTGCTGTGATTGCTGCTCTGCTCCCCGAAAGGATTAATGCCATCCGCGCTTAAAGCAAACCATACATTCCTTGGGTCCTTTGCAAACTCATCCCAGTACTTTCTCTCGATTTTTCTCCACTGCGACCCGTCAGCGGGTGCTCTCAACTTCCCATCTTTCTTTCGGTTCTCACTGTGCCATTGCATCAACTTGGCATGCTCTTCATTTCTGAACAGACGTTTCAACCGTGGTATTATAGGGGCATACCACATCACCTTCACAGGAACCCTCTTCCTGGGGGGCTCGCCGTCAACATCACCAGGGTCATCTCGTCTGATCTTATACCGCAATGCACCACATACCGGGCATGCGTTCAGATCCTTGTATGCACCGTGGTAGAGGATGCAGTCATTAGGGCATGCATATATCTTCTCCACCTCCAATCCTAGAGGGCATACGACCTTCTTTGATGCGTATGTACTGTCGGGCAATTCGTTATCCTTTGGAAGCTTCTTCAATATTTTCAGTAGCTTCTCAAATCCTTTGTCAGCCACAGCATTCTCTACCTTCCACTGCAGCAATTCCAGTATGGTACCGAGCTTTGTGTTGCCATCTTCGCAATTGGGGTATAACCCTTTTTTGTGATCCTCTAACATGCGATTGAACTTCAGCTTCTCCTTTTGACTTTCGCATTGTGTCCTTGCATCGACAATGACCTGGCGGAGATCATCATCATTGGGCACATCGTCTGGTTCCTCTTGATCTTCAGTAGCTTCACCCGTTGTAGCATCATTGGGCACATCGTCTGGTTCCTCTTGATCTTCACCAGCTCCCCCCGTTGCAGCATCACCGTATTCAGGGGGCACATAGTTGTCATCGTACTCTTCTTCTTCACCGTCTTCCATCATAACCCCTATTTCTCTGTGCCTCGTCCAAACATTATAGTGTGGCATGAAACCCTTGTAAAGCAGGTGGGAGTGAAGGATTTTCCAGTTAGAGTAAGACCTCGTATTCCCACATTCAGTGCATGGACAACACATAAAACCATTCTGCTTGTTTGCCTCAGCCGCATCGAGAAACTCATGTACGCCCTTAATGTACTCGCGGGTGTGTCTGTCACCGTACATCCATTGCCGGTTCATCTACGTGCATTATATATAATTAAGTGTCCAAATTAATAGAAGTTCATCATCACATTAAAACCAAAGTGCATACATAGTTCTCATCTAACAACATATAGCTCTCCAGAGCATCTAATTAATTAAACAATACATTGAAACTATGTAAAACATTTCAATGCGAAAACACATGCGATCATAATCGCAACCAAGGTAACAATTGATCCAATGGCATAATGATACCAAGCCTCGGTATGAATGGCATATTTTCTAATCTTTCTAATCTTCAAGTGCATTGCATCCATCTTGATCTTTTGATCATCGACGACATCCACAACATGCAACTCCAATATCATCTTCTCCTCCTCAATTTTTTTATTTTTTCCTTCAACAAATTGTTTTCTTCTTCAACTAAATTTAACCTCTCGACAATAGGGTCGGTTGGCATTTCCGATTCACATACATCCTACATAAATAAAATCTATGTCATGTTGGTCGGCATAATTTTCATAAACAATAAATGAACCAATAGTTATAAAGATAATATATATACCATATTCGAATCATAGACAAGACGAGGGCCGATGGGGGCGGATACCAAAACCATCGCACTATATAAGATGCAATAATAAAAGTAAGAAAATAATACAAGTATCTATGTAAACATACAAGTAAGAATATTTTTCCTTTCAGAAAGAAGATAAAACAAGAGGCTCACCACGGTGGTGCCGGCGATGAGCTCGGCGCGGGTGATCGACGGCGGTGAAGACGCGGACGGGGCGTGACGGACCGCTAAACCTAGACAAATATTATGGAAAATGGAGCTTGGAGGTCGAGCTTGGAGAGGAGAAAACTTAAGTAGTGTGGCTCGGGCATTCCATCGAACACCTTGTGTGCATAGGAGGTGAGCTAGAGCACCACCAAGCCCTCTCCCCCTCGGCCAGAGAAAAACAGAGCACTGGGGTGCTCTGCTCGCGAGCGAGGGGTATATATAGGCACCTCATTGGTACCGGTTGGTGACATGAGCCGGGACTAAAGGGGAGCCTTTGGTCCCGGTTCAAGCCACCAACCGGGACTAATTGTGGTGGGCCAGGAGCGAGGCCCATTGGTCCCGGTTCATCCCACCAACCGGGACCAAAAGATCCAGATGAACCGGGACCAATGGCCCACGTGGCCCGGCCGGCCCCCTGGGCTCACGAACCGGGACCAATGCCCACATTGGTCCCGGTTCTGGACTGAACCGGGACTAATGGGCTGACCCGGCCTGGACCAAAGCCCTGTTTTCTACTAGTGAATCGAGCCAGCCTCGGGGCCCCAGCCTGTGTCGTCGATGCAGAGCTTGCCGCGACGACTCTTGGTCATCCGGCCCACAGCGTATCCCTTGTGTCCTTCGAAGCTGCCCTTCAAGAACTCAAAACCATCGTGCGAGAGCCCCACGGTGGGCGCCAACTGTCGTGGTTTTGTCACGGCACATGTCCTAGTGAGAGGACTTAGTCATGGAGCCATCGCGACGGGTTAGCTTAAAGGGGTTAAAGCGGAACAAGGAACGCAAGGAATTATACTGGTTTGGCCCCTTACGATGAAGGTAAAGCCTACTCCAGTTGTGATGGAATTGCTAGGGTTTCGATGACCAGGGAGCGAATCCGCTTTGCCTGGCTCTCGAGTTATTGTTTGTTGTCCCTAAACCGCCGTTGGGTCGTCCCTTTATATACACAGGTTGATGCCCGGCGGTTTACAGAATCCTGAGGCCGGCTCATAAACGTGCCCGGCTCGGTTTCTACCTTTCATTGCCTTACAACATAAGTTACATATCATATGGCGGTTTATGTCTACGGGCCCTAATACGCCTTTGGGCCCTGGGCCTTCATGTTAGATCTCCTCTGTAAAGCGCCATACTTCTTGTCTTCATGGGCTTCAAACATGACTAACTCATTGTGGGCATAACCCAACCCCTCATGGCCGGTTTATACTTAGTAGTAATATCCCCAACAGAAACAGTACTTCCACGAGATTCTGGGAGGACACATGGCTAGGAGAAACCCCTCTCGCGCTTCAATATCCTTCCCTTTATAGCATTGTGCAACGAAGAGACGCTTTCGTTACTACCGTGCTTCAGTCCACTCCCCTCAACATTCACTTTAGGAGAACACTTGTGGGAGCCCGTTGGGAATCCTGGCTCCATTTACTGAGAAGATTGATGGATGTGCAGCTTTGTCAACAGCCAGACACGTTGCGATGGAAGTTAGCCAGGAATGGAGAGTTCACGGTTAAATCTATGTATTTAGATATGATTAACTCTAGCTCTATTCCTACTACCAAGCATGTTTGGAATGTCAAGGTACCTTTGAGAGTTAAAGTGTTCATGTGGTTTGTACACAAACAAGTCATTTTAACTAAGGACAATTTGACAAAGCGCAACTGGACCGGTTCCACGAGATATAGTTTTTGTGTTCGTGATGAGACCATCAAACACCTCTTTCTTGACTGTCCGATGGCTAAGGTTCTATGGCGGACTGTTCATATTGCGTTTAATATTACTCCTCCGAATAATATCAACACGTTATTTGGACGTGGCTGGATGGGATAGAATCCCAAACAGCGAGACACATTCGCGTAGGAGTATGTGCTTTACTTTGGGCAGTCTGGAACTGCGGGAATGATTTGGTTTTTAACAGAACAACAAATACTCATTTTTTTGCAGGTTATATTCCGAGCCACTACTTTCATCCGTATGTGGTCGTTACTCACTCAGACGGAGGTCAGGGAGCATTTGGTTACTAGATCTATCCAATGGGAGATGGTAGCTCGGTCTATATTCAGCCGGTTGGGATTGCGGTCATGTAATAGGATAGGCAATTAGTTTTCCTATCTTTCTTTTGCCAGCCAGTTGTGGCTTTTATCCTCGGCTCTCCGTGAGCATTTTTGTGGTTCGCTTGTTTAAGACCTTGTGACTTGTGTTGAACTTATTTACTTTCTAATAAAGGTGGCCGTATTCATCGTTCTGATGTAGAGGCCGGGGTTACGCCCCTTTTCCAAAAAAAACACTTATTTCAATACCTATTTTTCTTTATTTCGTGTTTGATATGTCTTTGATTATCTGTTTTTTGAACATCTGGGCTTTCTTTCAAAGTTTTTACAAGTAAAAATAATAATATACTCGACATATAGAACATAACATTTTCTTCCTCGACGCTTCTATTTACGGAACACAGGGAAAAATAATTGATGCACTCCACCACCAGGGCCCTCCAACAATTGTTCCATCATGCTTATATGGTCTGTAAAGGACTAGACCAAACTGTAGCATTAGAGAGATGGCAAAGTACGAACAAGTACCTTTAGCACCTTGACCTCGGCCTAGACCTATAAAATGCAGGATGGAAGAAACTGAGACAATATATGATGTAAAAAATATGATCCAAGATGTAGAAAAGCCTCATGTGCGTCGCAAAGTACCACCTAAACAACAATTCGTCTGATCTAGTGGAGATCTAGATCCGGTGAGCCACAACATTCTTTGTCACCAGTTCAGAGGATACCTTTGAAACACAAAAAATGAAGTGTCCAAGTGTTTTCTTTGCAGGGGTCATACTGGAATATTAGGTGGAATGCTCAAGTTGATATTAGGCCTTATATTAATGAGTTGATGGTAATAAATGTGTTTCGTGCAAAACATGTTTAACGCTAAACATCAGGGAGACATAGACTGTTGGATAGATGTGGTTGAACGGGTGAGATTTGTTGGATCTCTGCAACTCGATCTTTTTATATTGGTCAAGATATACGTATTTGGGATGATCCTATTGGTGGTTCAATGGTTGTACGTAACACGTAAAGACCTGATGGCAAAAATGGTTGGACGATGTCCATTTCTTTTTGGCGCACCCTTTTTTCATCCAATTGCCGAACTTTTATGTGCTTAAAGAGTTCATAATTGCGAATAGTATTGTGATCCTAGTATGGAAAGAGCTAGCAGTATGCTAATGCTATTTACTGGCTTTTAGATTGGAAGGTAAAACCATTTAAATTATCCAGCCATAATGTTAAAATATCATTATATTGGAGGCTTCACACAAATGCTTTGAAGTGCCACTAATGAATTGGGTTATCAAGTGAAGTTCACATCAAGTAGGGGTAGTCTCTCAACCTCCAACAAGCCACTAAGGACAATCTAGGAAAAAGATTAATCAAACACGGATTGCATAATTTTATATACATAGGAATAGTTTTAGGCCTTCAACACTTTCTATTCAAAGAATAAAAAAACCTAAAATCTAGAGGTTTTTGCCATGTCTAACAAGACAATTTTATAATGAATCCAGGGCACCCACATGTAGGCAACTACAATGACCAAGCAACCTATACATGGGTAGACCAAGTAACTCTACAACTCTACCTAATAGGGTTTGTTGTACCTCACTCCTTTCCAGCACGAGGCAGACAACCACGATGGCTATGACACATATCCACATTTGTGATATGCACATGGTAATGCAAACGTCACATTTCATCTAGATGCACAAATTAATTGGAAATAGTTACTAAGGTGTGAACCAAGCAAACACATTTTGAGGTGAACTCTAACCTAGGTCACTATTATTAGATCAGTGACATTACTATGCTTTCAACTTATGCTCGTACATGGAATCAGGTGCATCATTTAAGGAGGACACAATCTCTAAGGTCACAAAGAAACAAAGTCATTGAGCAAGTTCTGAGTGAATTACATGCTTTCAGTTATTGCCTATGTTCTTTTGGTGTTTCACCACCATTTTGGAAGATAAATGTGACAATAGGAGCATATCACCAGAAGCTCCATAATTATACTTTCCACCCCAACAAACCTTGTATCATTTGAAGTTGGTTCAGCAAACATAATGATCGTTTTGGTGAAAGGTGTCAAGATGTTAAAGGCCTTGTGAGAATTTAGGAAGCTCTTCAATAACTCTGAGTTGGCTTCTTACTCCCCAAGGAAACCATGGAAATGCCGAGTAATTTTTGACCGCTTTCACCCCCGGTGGGTGGGGGGTATCCCTAGTTATACCCCGCCCCCAATCAAGGTATTGAGTGTACCTTACCACCGCTGCTCTTGTGAGTTCATCCATATTACTTATGAGCCTATGGTTCCCACAACTCGTGATATATGGTTCTAACTATTTTGTGTTTAGTAGTACTTGTTTGTGGTTTTGGGATTATATAGACATCCAGCCGAATTTCTTGTAGCTTCAGATCTCCTTACCCAACACATTCGTCGCATCCAACCTTGGCAGATTAATGTTTGCTACTACCGCTGCCTACAACTAGTTACCCTCCCTGTTTTGATCGTACGGCGTGAAGATCGGGCCACATTTGGAATTAACTCATCCATCGGGTTCATGCCCATCACATCTTGGCATCAGAGCTTTCATTGACACGATAGGATTTGTTTTCCTTGTTTATCTTTCTACCAACCCTCTAAATATAGTGTTTTTTAATACTCCCTCCGTCCCAAAATGTAAGACGCTTTTTAACACTATCATAGTATCAAAAAATGTCTTACATTTCGAGACGGAGGGAGTACTTTCTGCCCCGTCCTAGAGCCCTAAAGGCGGAACAAAAGATCTGAGCCTTTGTTTGGTGTTGAAACTTGTTGTTTGCATTTCTTGCTTGGTCTTTCATCTACTAACCTTTTTTTAACTTTGCATCAATTTCATCTTCATAGTTGCTTTGAGATCTGGTCATTGTGTTTAGGAATAAAATAAATAAATAAGTAAAAAAGGAATCAGAGAAAGAAACAAAGTGTTATGCAAGTTAGATCCAATAGTTTCAGCTTCATATAGTTTTTAGAATTTCATGTATGTAGTGTACTTCTCAATTGTGGTTCAAAGATCAATGCTTATTTATAAATATATTTTTGATATGGATCAACTTGATTTCATTATGAGCCCTCGTGTATTATCCCATCGAGCTCTACCAAAAACTAGAGCTAGTTATTTTGACCATTCAATCACTTTAACACATCCGAGACATCTGCGATCTGATGTGAGCTCGATGAGCAAGAGGTGAGGGCATGTGATACCATAATGTCACCTTTCCTACCATCAGCCCGACTCGCATGCATGGTACGATCTACACAAAGTTTGCATCAAAAGAATCCTGGTGAAGGAAACTTCATGGCAACACGTGCAGTGACAGAGCTACCGAAAACTGGTTGGGCAGGCCAAGGCGGCCAAGCCCAAGGTAAACACATACTCCCTCTGTTTCTTTTTAGTCTGCATATAAGATTTAATCAAAGTCAAGCTTTGTCAACTTTGAGTAAGTTTATAGAAAAATATATCAAGATTCACAATATGAAATCAAGATTGTTAGATGCATCATGAAATTAATTTTCATAACATATAGGTTTAGTATTGTAGACGTTGATATTTTTTTCAATAAAATTGGTCAAACTTTACAAAGTTTGACTTTGATCAAATCTTATATGCAGACTAAAAAATGAAGGGAGTACTTTCTGTCTCAAAAGGCTCAGTTTTACTTATATTCTTGTGTATTTCTGAGAAGGCAACAATTTAGACATCCCACAGTGAGGGTATCATAGCATATTTTTATTAGCCGAGAAGCACACACTCCTTTCCAGAACACAACACCAAGAGCTAGAAATTAATATGGCGACCACACTTACTAGGAGTCTGGCACTCCAGAAAAACGTACTTCACCAATCAAAGACCAGATGTTCACAGGTAAACCTCGATGATCGATCTCACACCCAAAACGGGCGTGATTTTGTAGTCGCTGAATCCCGCCTCAAAGATGATCTTCTTCCACTCCTGCTCATCTCGCTCGATACCATTGACGAACATGATGAAAAGGTCGAACATGACTTGTGTCTCTTTGTGCTTCTGGTCCCGTGACCCTGCACCAACCACCATGTCGACAATTATCACCTTCCCTCCCACGTCTTTTGGCGCGATGGCTTTCTTGCAATTTTTCAGTATCTTGATGCAGTCCTCGTCACCACTGGTGGAAAAAGGGCCTTTGGTCGCGGTTCGCAACTGCCATTAGTCGCGGTTGCGCAACCGCGACCGAACGGGCGCGACTAAAGGCCCCCCCCCTTTAGTCGCGGTTGCTTAAGAACCGCGACTAAAGGCCCGTCCACGTGGGCGCCAGGTGGCCGTCGGGGCGGAGGACCTTTAGTCGCGGTTCTTCTGGCCAACCGCGACTAAAGGCCGCCGCAGGTTTAGGGTTTTAGCCCCCCCCTTAAACCTGTTTTCTGTTTAATTTGTATTGTTTTATTTCTTTTGTGCTTTATTTTAATTTTGAAGGAGTTTCATATATTCTACGGTACTACATACATGCATATGAATGTACAATTTCAAATAAATTTGAAATTAGAACCAAAAAGAATTCAAGAGGAATATACAATATATATTCAATATCATCGGATGACCATATACAATTTTGAACAAGTTTCCATACATGATTTAATGCATATAAAGTTCTACGTCCTCGTAATAGTGTTCTCCTTTAGGATGGAGGACTTCCCTGCTGAACCATCCAGCTAGTTCCTCTTGAAGTGGTCGGAAGCGAGCTTCTGGACTAAGCATCCACCGGAGGTTATTCCTCTGAGCATTGGTATCACTCGGAACCCGCTCAGAGGTGTATCTCCGGATCATCTCACAGACATAGTATCCACATAGATTGGTCTCCGGTGGCTGAATATCCCCAGCATTCTTAGCCTTTAACATTTTGAATTCTAGCTCTTTTTTGAATTCACCGACCTTTGTATCTACGAACCGTCTCCAAACCCTACGAGGCAAAGAAAATTAAATGAACAAGAGAGTTATTAATTAGTTACTTGATATTAGGAAATGAACGAAATAGGCCGATCGATATAGAGCGCAAATGAATGAAAATAATTACTTCTGCAGCATTCTTCTCATGCCGCCCCAAAGCTTTGGATCCATATTCACAGAGTCGTGGACGAGACATTCTGAGGTGTTAACTTTAATTACTAGCAGAATCCAGTGGAACCTGCGGACACGATACATGCACAGTACGTCATGCATAACTCATCGATTAGCCGGCCACATACCATGCATGGAGTAAACAAAAGAGAATGTGCTCAAGACAGAAACACTCACTCAAAATGGTAAGGAAATAGAATATCACTTTTGAGTTCCTGCTTTGTAAGAAACTGCCACAGGTCTGCCTCCACGTCGGCGGGGTAACGCTCCAACACATGTCCATTAACGATGTGTGGGTCAATGAACCCAACATCATGGATGTTCCTTACTCTGCATTCCTTAATCTTCATTCTGCATGTATAATAGCGGACACAACAATATAGTTAGGACATATATATAGTGCAGGCAATATGAACGAGATGGGGTAGAAATTAATAAATCACTTACAGAACGTAGCAACTGATGATAGATTTATCGAGCTCGCGCAGATTGAAAAGCTGGAACAATTCACTCAGTTCAATTTGTACATAGTAATGTTTGAAGTGATGCTCATGTCTAACTTCCGCATAAATATATTCTTTGGCGTTTTTATTTTTTATGTAACCCTTGTACCATTTCAGCAGACCTTTCATTTGTGGAGGTAGATCCTTTTCCTGCGCAGGCTCGACGAGAGGCCCATTCTTGACATATGTAATTACTACCTCCTTCACTGGCGCCTCATCAAGGCCTAACAGTTCACGAAGAGTAATACCTAAGTTGGCCGCTTGTTCTCTGGCACTCGTTACAGTCAATCCCTGTGCTGCCGCAGCTTGTATGATCTCGGGGGCATCCGGACAGAAGGCTTCCACTATAAGCGGGGCAATCGATTGTTTACTTTGTTCCCCGAGCTGGGCAACTTGTTTCCCGCTTTTTTTACTTTCGGCCTTCTCCCGCTCTTTGTTCTCCTTGAACATGAGTGCCTGCCTGCGAAGTTCACGTGCATAGTCGTTAGGCAGATTCTTCGCGGCTTGGGACGGTGTGCTCAAAAATGACTTAGCCCACTTCTTTTGCTCATCAGAAAATACTGGCTTGGGCTCGGGCTCTCTTTTCTTCTTGCAGTCCGCCTTCCATTTCTCCAAATCAGCAGTCGCGGCCGCGTCGACTTCCTCGGCACTACGTTCCCAAGGCCTTGTGGGGAGAGGCTTCAGTGATGGCTCCGGTACCTTTGTGGTCTTAGGTACATAAGGGTCCGGGTTAATAATCCAGGACTGCTTCTGCTTCTTTGCCGGAGGTGGATTGGGGGGCGGCGTCTGATCACCCGCCGGACGTTGTGGACTGGGGGGCGGCGTCGGCTGACGTGACGGAGGTGTAGGTGAACCGCCACCACCACCACCACCACCACCACCGCCACCGCCACCACCACCACCGTAGGGGGGTGGACTTGTTGTCCTTGGCGCCTCGCCTGGAAACTTGATAAACTTCTTTTGCCATAGAATGAAATGGCGCTTGACATCTCCAAGTCTTTTCTCCCCTTCAGGTGTAGCAATGTCAATCTCCAGGTCCTCAAACCCTTGGACTATGTCCTCCACCGTGACACGAGCATAGCCATCTTGAATGGGGTTGTTGTGGTGGAGTGCTCCAGGTAAACATGGTAAAGCACTGCCGATGGCTACCTTCATGGACATGTTCCCGATAGGATAATACAGATGACATTCTTTCATCTCCTTTATATCGTCCACGGGGTAGCGAGGATGCTCCGGTGAAGTAATTTCGACCACCAGAGGCTCCGGTGCAGTAATTTGGACCACCAGAGGCTCCGGTGCAGTAATTTCGATCGTCGGTGCATCTGCACCAGCCGGTGGGGCCTCCGTGGAAGCCACGCTGCTTCTCCGCTGCTGGCTTCCGAGATCCGCTGGATGATCTTCATGCTGCACCCGAGCTGCATCTCTTTCGGCTACTAGTACACTCATGGTTTTCTTCATCACATCCATTTCCGATGCCAACCGCGCCACAACATCTGCTTCCCGATCCATCTTTCTCTTACGGCTTCTGTAACCGTACGGGTCATCGTTCTGGGGGAACCCTATTTTCCACGGAATGTGCCCCATGCCTCGTACACGTCCTCCGTGTTCAGGATTCCCGAGGGCTTTTGTCAGCGCGTCGTTCTCTCTGTTGAACTTGATCTTCCCCTGTTGAGCATCCCTCATTGCGTTAATAAGGGCTTGGGTGGGTTTAATTAATTTGCCCCGGTAAACACACTCCCCTGTCTCCGGGTTCAGCGTTCCCCCATGCCCGTACCACCAGCTTTTGGCCCTTGGGTCCCATCCCTCCGTACCTGGACGGATTCCTCGCGCCCTCAGCTCGTTCTCCATCTTCTCCCACCTAGGCTCCCAAAGGCGATACCCTCCTGGCCCCATAATATGATTGTACTCCTTCTTAGCCGCATTTTCCTTATTTTTTTCGATATTTGAATGAACTGCTCCGATTTCTTTTGCTTCACAAATTCTGGCCAATCATGTTTCAGTTTCTCATATTGTCCTTTGAAATCCGGAGTCTTGTTCTGCTTGACAAAGTCATGGGCTAGATTTTGCGTGAATTTCCGGAATGTATGTGAATTCAAAAAAATGAATCATAAAATGTTCATGGATACAAAAACATTGTGATTTTGCAAAAAAAAAGGTTTTCAAAAAATGTTGATGATTTTGTGGAAAAAACAGGAATAAAAACATATTGTGTATTCAAAAAATGTTTAGGGATTTCAGAATAGTTCACGTATTTAATTTTTTCACTGATTCATGACATATTCGTGAATTTAAAAATTATTCGTGTATTTCAAAAAATTGATTTTATTAGACACAAAAAAATTCATCAAAACAAAAAATATTAATGAATTCCAAAACATATTCTTTCTTCTTTCTTTCTTCTTTCTTTTTTTCTTCTTCCTTTTTTTTCTTCTTTCTTTTTTTCTTCTGTTGTTTTCTTCCTTTTTCTTTTTTTCTTCCTTTTTCCTTTTTTCTTCCTTTTTCTTGTTTTTCTTCTGTTTTTCTTTTGTTTTCTTCTTCCTTCTTTCTTCTTCTTCCTTTTTCCTTTTTCTTTCTTCTTCTTCTTCCTTTTTCTTCTTCCTTCTTCTTCTTCTGCCGGCGCGCGGAGGACGGCAGGCAGGGCCAGCGGGCGGCGGGCGGCAGGGCGGCGGGCGGCGGGCGGCGGGCGGCGGGCGGCGGGCAAGGGCGCAAGGCACGGGCGGCGAGCAAGGGCAGGGCACGGGCGGAGGCGGCACTCACTGGGGACGGGGGCGGCGGCGCGCAGGGCTTCGGCGTCGGCGTCGGGGCAGGGCTTCGGCGTCGGCGTCGGGGCAGGGCTTCGGCGTCGGCGTCGGGGCAGGGCTTCGGCGTCGGCGTCGGGGCAGCGCTTCGGCATCGAGAGAGAGGAGAATGGGAAGTGGCAAAACTGCTAAGTGCAGTATTTATAGACGCACCTTTAGTCGCGGTTGGAGAGGCGGACCGCGACTAAAGGTACCCTTTAGTCGCGGTTGGGGAGGCGGACCGCGACTAAAGGTACCCTTTAGTCGCGGTCCGCCTCCCCAACCGCGACTAAAGGGTTTTGGCGCCGCTTTCGTTCCCGCGCAGAAAGACCCTTTAGTCGCGGTTGGAGAGGCGGACCGCGACTAAAGGTACCCTTTAGTCGCGGTCCGCCTCTCCAACCGCGACTAAAGGTCTGTGCTAGAACTGGCGCGGTTCGGTGGGATGTTTAGTCCCACCTCGCTAGCCGAGAGGCTTCGACAGTGGTTTATAAGCGCGGCTGCGCTCACCACTTCGAGCTCCTCTCAAATGCAGGCTTACGGGCCAATTCTGTCACTATGTGCCTGTGGGCCTACTCGGCCTTCTGCGGGCCTGAATCCTGGCCCTTTAATGGGTTTCTAGTCGTATTCAGGCCGTGGTGGCCCAGTAGGTGGCATATTTTCTTTTTTTCTTCCTTTTTTCCTTTTTCCTTTTTCTTCTGTTTTTTCTTCTGTTTTTTCTTATGTTTTTCTTCTGTTTGTTTTTTTCTTCTGTTTTTCCTTTTTTCTTCTGTTTTTTTCTTCTGTTTTTTTCTTCCTTTTTCCTTCTTTCTTCTTCTTCCTTTTTCCTTTTAAAATCAGAAAAATAAAACTAATTCATTTTAAAACCCCTTGAAGGTTTGACAAAAGGTTTGATACATCATTCAGTTCATCGACCAAATACAAAGTTTGGTACAATAAATTATTACACATCAATTCTTCCCTTGTGTCCCTGCTTGCTTACGATTGTGCCGTATCCATGGAGCATCCTCATCATTTAACTTAATGCTTGGGTCAATGTTCACTTTGAAGGGCGGAATTTCACCAAACATATTATAATCTTCTGACATGTCTGTCTTGTCCTCCACTCCCACGATGTTTCTTTTCCCTGAAAGAACAATGTGGCGCTTTGGATCATCGCATGATGTACTGATCGTTTTCTTATCTTTCCGTTTCCTCGGTTTGCTACTCATGTCCTTCAAATAAAAAACCTGAGCGACATCTTTGGCAAGGACGAATGGTTCGTCAAGGTAACCAAGATTGTTGAAATCCACCATTGTCATTCCGTATTGCTCGTCCACCTTTACCCCACCTCCTGTTAGCTTGAACCATTTGCACCGGAACAAAGGGACCTTAAAGGAGGGTCCATAGTCAAGTTCCCATATCTCCTCTATGTAACCATAATATGTGACCTTTTGCCCATTCTCGGTTGCTGCATCAAAGCGGACACCACTGTTTTGGTTGGTGCTCTTTTTATCTTGGACGATCGTGTAAAATGTATTCCCATTTATCTCGTACCCTTGGAAAGTCGTTATAGTCGAAGATGGTGTCTTGGCCAACATGTACAGCTGATCTACAACATCATTGTCATTCATTAAATGTTTTCTCAACCAACTGCCGAAAGTCTCCATGTGGGCCTTCCTAATCCAGGATTCAGGCTTCCCCGGGTTGTCCGAGCGTAAAATATTCTTGTGTTTCTCAAAGTACGGAGCCACCAAGCTGGAATTGGTCAGTACAGTGTGGTGTGCTTCAGTCAGAGAATGGCCGTCCATACATATCGTTGATTTCCTTCCGATCGTGCCTTTTCCACTTAGTCTCCCCTCGTGCCGCGATCGAGGAAGACCAATCGGCTTAAGGTCAGGAACAAAGTCAACACAAAACTCAATTACCTCCTCATTTCCATAGCCCTTGGCGATGCTTCCTTCTGGCCTAGCACGGTTACGAACATATTTCTTTAATACTCCCATGAACCTCTCGAAGGGGAACATATTGTGTAGAAATACAGGACCGAGAACGAAAATCTCTTCGACTAGGTGAACCAGGAGGTGCGTCATAATATTGAAGAAGGATGGCGGGAACACCAACTCGAAACTGACAAGGCATTGGATCACATCGTTCTGTAACCGTGGTAGAACTTCTGGATTGATTACCTTCTGAGAGATTGCATTGAGGAATGCACATAGCTTCACAATGGCTACTCGAACATTTTCCGGCAGGAGCCCCCTCAAAGCAATCGGAAGCAATTGCGTCATAATCACGTGGCAGTCGTGAGACTTCAGGTTTTGGAACTTTTTCTCCGCCATGTTTATTATTCCCTTTATATTGGACGAGAATCCAGACGGGACCTTCATACTGCTCAGGCATTCAAAAAAGATGACCTTCTCTTCTTTGGTCAGAGCGTAGCTGGCACGACCTTGAAACCATTCCGGATGCCGGTCATCAGGGTCTTTCAAACGTTGCTGGTCCTGCCGTGCTTCCTTTGTATCATTTGTCTTCCCATACACGCCCAAGAAGCTTAGGAGGTTCACGCAAATATTCTTCGTAACGTGCATCACGTCGATTGCAGAGCGGACATCTAGGACTTTCCAATATTCTAGCTCCCAGAATATAGATTTCTTCTTCCACATGGCTGCGTGCCCGTCAGCTCCCTTCGGAACTGATTGTCCGCCAGGACCCTTTCCAAAGATGACTTTCAAATCCTTGACCATATCAAATACCTCAGCACCAGTGCGTTCCGCAGGCTTCGGCCGGTGATCTGCCTTGCCGTTGTAATGCTTGCCTTTCTTTCTTACTGGATGAATTTTCGGAAGAAATCGACGATGCCCAAGGTACACGTTCTTCTTACAATTTGGCAAATGTACACTTTCAGTCTCATGTAAGCAGTGCGTGCATGCATTGTATCCCTTATTTGACAGTCCCGAAAGGTTACTAAGAGCAGGCCAATCGTTGATGGTTACGAAAAGCAACGCTCGTAGGTCAAATTCCTCTTGTTTGTGCTCATCCCACACACGGACACCACCCCACAGCTGTAAAAGTTCATCAACTAATGGCCTTAGGTACACATCGATGTCGTTGCCGGGTTGCTTCGGACCTTGGATGAGCACTGGCATCATAATGAACTTCCGCTTCATGCACAACCAAGGAGGAAGGTTGTAGATGCATAGAGTCACGGGCCAGGTGCTATGGCTGGAGCTCTGCTCGCCAAAAGGATTCATGCCATCCGTACTTAGAGCAAATCTTATGTTCCTTGCGTCAGCTGCAAAATCTTTGAACCATCTGTCGATCTTTCTCCATTGTGTTCCATCTGCGGTGTGTCTCAACTCCCCGTCCGACTTACGGTCCTCTTTGTGCCATCGCAACAACTTGGCATGCTCTTTGTTCCTGAACAGACGTTTCAACCGTGGTATTATAGGAGCATACCACATCACCTTGGCGGGAACCCTCTTCCTGGGTTTCTGGCCCTCAACATCGTCACCAGGGTCATCGCCTCTGATCTTATAACGCAATGCAGTGCATACCGGGCATTCATTCAAATTCGCGTATTCACCGCGGTAGAGGATGCAGTCGTTGATGCATGCATGTATCTTCAGAACCTCTAAACCTAGAGGGCAGACAACCTTCTTTGTTTCGTACGTACTGGCGGGCAACTCGTTATCCTTTGGAAACATATTCTTCAACATTTTCAGCAAGTTTTCAAATGCCGAGTCAGCTACACCTGCCTCTGCCTTCCATTTCAGCAAATCCAGTGTGCAGCCCAGCTTTTTCAGACCATCATCGCATCCGGGGTACAGCGCCTTTCTGTGATCCTCTAACATGCGATCCAAATTCTCCCTCTCCTTTTCAGTTTCGCAGCATCTCCGTGCATCAGCAATGGTCCGACCAAGATCATCAACGGGATCATCACGTGCCTCTTCTTCACCTTCCCCTTCACCTTCAGCATCCTCCATGAAAGTATCACCGAAATGAGCAAGATAGCTTTCATCGATGAAATCATCCCCTTCTTCATCTTCTTCCATTATAACCCCTCTTTCTCCATGCTTGGTCCAACAATTATAGCTTGGCATGAAACCGTGCCGAAGCAGATGCATGTGAACATCTCTTGAGGAAGAGTAACCCTTCTGATTCTTACAGATAACACATGGACAGATAACAAAACCCCCCTGCTTGTTCGCATTAGCCACTACGAGGAAATCTTTCAAACCCGTAGTGAACTCGCCGGAGAGTCGGTTACCGTACATCCATTGCCGATTCATCTGCATTATTATAATATAAAATATATAATTAACCATCATGCATTTGTTAAACTAACTAGCTACAAACAATATAAATTAAACAATGAACTGCACACATGCATATTTTATCAATGACACACATGCATGAAAGGTTCAAGTTGCTAACCGCGATCAAGGAGGAAAAAATAAATGAGGAACCTCAAGTGTGGCTCCAACACTTCATATCATGTTTGTTTCACCCTCTTAGGGCATTTCATCAAACACCTTGTGTGCATAAGAGGAACCAAAAGCAAACCTACACCCCCTTGTGAAGCTTGTGAAGAGAAGTGGCACCAAATGGCTAAGTGAGCGTGCTGAACTGGTATATATAGGGGAGGAGCTTTAGTCGCGGTTGGCCTGGCCAACCGCGACTAAAGGCCTTTGCGCACCTTTAGTCGCGGTTGGCCTGGCCAACCGCGACTAAAGCCCCTCACGTGCATCAGCTGGCCACCGAGCGCCCTGGGCCCAGGCCTTTGGTCGCGGTTCGTCTGCCGAACCGCGACTAAAGACTTCATTAGTCGCGGTTCCTACAGTTTCGCGACTAATGGGGCTGGACGGAAGCCTCTTTTTCTACCAGTGCACCCCAATCATGCATGACCCACTGAAACAATTGAAGGTGGTGACCCCAATCGTTAGTTGACAACATGCTAACTTTATAGCTATATATATCTTTCCCAAAATGGACATTGTGATCGTATAGACTAATGGAGTACCAACATTGAGTTCACTACTTGACGCACCTTGAGGAAGACAGCATGGGCCGACGGAACGCTCTCAAACATGTCGCCGGCGATGAACTCCACGTCGGTACCGCTCGGAGCCTCGGCAACGACGTGGGCAAGGTCCATCCCGCTGCACTTCACGTGCGGGAACGCCTTCGAGATGGCCTGTGCCGCTCCACCGTGCCCCCCGGCAACGTCGACCAGGGAGCCTATCCCCTGGAAGACGTCCCCACACTCCCTGATGGCGATGTCCATGAGGAAGCTGCTGTCGGAGACCATGCCGTCGTTGACGATTGCGTTGTACGCAGGGTCCTCGTTGGCCAGCTCCCAGAAGGTCTTCCCATGCTTCACCTTGAAGAGGTCCGGCTCCGGCAGCTCGTTCTGGAACCAAGTCCCGAGGTCGGAGAACGGGGAGACGATGATGGGGTGCAGGAGCATCTTCGTGACGTGGACCATGTTCGCTGAGGCCGAGCCGACGAGGAGACGGGACGCCGGCGTCAGCGCGTAGACGGCCTCGCCTTCAACGCCGCCGTCCCCGGAGTGTTCTACTCCGAAGACGCCTGAGACGGTGAGCACACGCATGAGGCGGCGCAGGCAGGAGATCTTGGACGGGTGGAGCGTGGCCGTGGCGGCAATCTGGGAGAGGGTGGCGGCGCCGCCTTGGCGGTGGATGGCGTCGGCGATGCCGAGTTCCAGGGCGGACTTGAGCGCCATGGACTTGACATAGCCGAGGGTGTGATGCCAGAGCTCGAGCTGGGCATCGAGAAGGCCCTGGTCGAGGATGTGCTGCTCCCGGGCGACCGCCATTGCTACACTGTTCTTGATCAGATGTGGCCTTTTTTATGGGTGGAATGAGAAGAGAAGAGAACACTCTGTCTATTTATAGACGGGGATCTGGTTTGCACAGTAGCTTCAAGTGATCACAGGACTTCCCGTAATGGTGCTTGTGTTGTGTCTGTTGATCTCACGTTGCCTGTACAGGTGCGTCGGTGCGACCTCAAATGTCGCACCGATGTTGTCGATCCAACGTTGTGTTGTGTTGTGTCTGTCAACTCGTGCCACATGCTTACTCCGATGTCGGTGATCCAAGATCGTGAAAGTTGAGGAGCTCGTGCGCCGATGTTGTCGATCCAACGTTGAATGAGATTCTCGCCTCTAGAGTTGAGCTCCGAATAACAGTTTCAACAACAGAACAATGCACATGTGTTAACATTGGTCAAGGTCAGAAAATCAGTTTTTTTTTCGACGCAGCTGGTAAGTCGATGATGTAGACAACAGTTTCAACAACAGAACAATGCACATGTGTTAACATTGGTCAAGGTCAGAAAATCAGTTTTTTTTTCGACGCAGCTGGTAAGTCGATGATGTAGACAACCGTGATTTGCGTAGTAAATCTCCGTTCCAGAGAGGAAAATATCGGAGAGAGCCTGTAGAACTCTCAAGTTTCGAAGTTGAAGAACACAAATCTGACACATTACCCGACAAAACCGAGGCTGGCCAACCTTTGCCGGTCAGAACTAGAACCGAAGAACCAAGAGGCACAATCATGTTGTCTGCTCCGCAGGACATCACCACCGAGACAAAACTTCAAGAAAAAAAGTCAGGCCCGGAGAACAGATCTCGAGATACCCCATCTTTCACATGCTTTCCGGTGATACAAAGAAACATCACCGGAATGAGGCGAGGCAAGAGACCTTATTCCATGCCAATAGTGACACCATCATCTCGCCACAGTTGAACGGGAACAAGCCCTAAATATATTCCTAACCCTACCATAACGGGACCAAAGCCCTAGGGTCCTCACTCCCTCCCGCCGTACATGCGGAGGGAGAGGGGTTCGTGGCACAAAGTGGCTTTTTAAGAAATATTTGTTAGAATGTGCCCATATGAGACCTATTACGGAAGACCTCGTCGCGAGGACACATTGCTGAAATTTGATTTTTGAGTTGTCCAAGTACTTTTGAAAGTAATTTATTTTTAAATTTTTAGAATAGCTTTGCATGAGATTGATGATCTCTATTTTGTCTGTGAGTATGATTATATTCTGATTTGGTGGTACGCTACTTACTAGGAACGTGCTCATGTGTCTCCCTGCCGAAAGAAAAGGTGCACGAGGCTGTAGCAGCATTTGGGAGATTCCTTTTTTGCGAAAAAAAAAGTATTCAGATCTCTTATAAAACTTCATCAGAAGTACAAAATGCATCCTGAACTTAATAAAAATTACACTAAGATACTTAGACCACCAAACGACAAACACTACCATTAGAAAGAGCCGTCGACGTGCCGTTGTCGCTGCTCTGCTACCAGAGCCGGTCTGATCTTGTCGATGACAATCGAAAAGTTTTAGTGCACGTGCCTTTAAGGACCAGCATTTGGGACATTGATTATATAGAACAATGCACATAGGAATTGCTACTTCCCAGGAACAGTTGCTCTAGCTCCCAAGCATTGCGAAGGAAATTGCCGAATACATGGTGCTTCCAGTGCCTGCAGCCAATCCGGTCTTCGTTTGAGTGTCTATAGGTCTCCCCGATATATGTTTTCTCTTAATCAGCGATGGTTGTTGTTTGGGTGTGTTAGTCTTTTGGAGCCTTAACACAACGATTTTCTGACTGTCTACTATAACAAGGTTTGTTCGGCTTCAAAGAGGGTGGGTCGATGACGGCGGCGCGCTTTCTGCTCGCTCAAGTGTTTGTAGTCGTCATAGGATGGTCTACAAGCATCGATGTAACTTCTTTTACTTCTGATGTTCTTTGTACTGTCACGATGCTTGAGGAATAGATTGGAAGTATTTTCCTCCAAAAAAATGGCAGTGGCCAAATCAAGACACAATCGGCAAAAACTGAGCTCATGTTCAGCATGGGGCGCCCGAGGGCTATGTCTGAGTTTGAAAACTTTTTTTTTCATGATTAGCCCGCAGGATTTCTTCTCTTATGTGTATAGATTTTTTTTTGAACCCCTTTTTAGGAACGTCATCATGGCTTACTTTATTGATCTCAAATAACACTTACATCGTTTATGAGAGAGATAAGGATAAATCAGGGGGCTCATCGACCCAATTACAAGAAATCTTACTCTCAAAACTAAATCTAGCAATCTCATGAGCAGTACAATTTGCTTTGCATAGACAGTGTTTGAAATGGACGTTCCCAATCTCCACAATAAGATCTATTCAATCCGCGTAAATTGCCGCAGCTCCTATCCACCGTGAGTTTGTTCCTGTGCATGCACTAACAACTTCCAAAGAGTCTAATTTTGTGATGATCTGATGTATGCCGAGCGATGCTGCGAAAATAAGACCATGCTTCATAGCAAGAGCTTACGTAGTGGTAGCGTCTGAAAGAACAGGAACCGGCAATGAAATCTCCATTTGCATCCCGGATGGCAGCCCCTGCAGCTCCCTCTCCTTCATCTCCATGATATGACTCATCAACATTTAATTTGAACATATCACTCGTAGGCTTCCACCATGGTGTGACCTCCCTCACCATGTGATTCTGATTTGCTTTTACAAAATTTGTAGCACATTTATATAGTAATATAAAAAGATCCAAAGAGACAGATTCAATTAATCTCGGCTATCAAATTATGTCAATCAAACGACCTAGATTGCTCCAGTGGTGAGCTTTCAATATGTTAAGCGTGCGATTGATATCATATCAAATATCAACATCTATATAAATCTCATAATTAACACATAATCGATATCCTACCTAATATCAACGTGCAGTTAATTTTCTCCCTAATATCAACGTGCATTGTACATGCTCATTTACTAGTTTCTATAATAGACATCTTTCAATTCTTTCAATTTGTGATGGGCGGAAAGCTTTTACCATAAGTTGCCTGCCTGCGAACCCATCATAAATATCATCAAGCGGTCGCAATCACCTCAGCTACACCCACTAGCCGCAGGTTTTGGTACTGATCAACAGAAGTATCACGCTTTCAAGTATCATTGATCCTGATCTTGTTGCTATAGATGGGTTTGGTACAAGAACAGTCTGGCAACAAATCAATCATGGCCCGACCACAAATCAATCAAGGCCCCACCGCGATCATTACAAATCTCAACAGAAAATTTACTTCTACCTAACCTGGATACTAGCCGATTCTTGGCAAATCCTTATTCGTCCCTCTTGCAACGGGCACAGATGTACCTCGCTTAACGTGTGCAACTGCATTTCATTTTCATTTGTTTGGACTATTTTTACTTTTCTTTATATTTTGAAAATATTCTTTTTAGTCAATTTTAAAAATGTTATATATATATATATATATATATATATATATATATATATATATATATATATATATATTCAAATGTTCAGTGTTACTATCCATCACCCAGAGTGCAGAATAAGTTATTCTTCACCCATTGGTCCCGGTTCATCCCACCAACCGGGACCAAAAGGTCTAGATGAACCGGGACCAATGGCCCACGTGGTCCGGCCGGCCCCCTGGGCTCACGAACCGGGACCAATGCCCCCATTGGTCCCGGTTCTGGACTGAACCGGGACTAATGGGGTTACCCGGCCTGGACCAAAGCCCCCTTTTCTACTAGTGGGCCGAGGGCTATGTCTGAGTTTGAAAACTTTTTTGTCATGATTAGCCCGCAGGATTTCTTCTCTTATGTGTATAGATCTTTTTTTGAACCCTTTTTTAGGAATGTCATCATGGCTTACTTTATTGATCTCAAATAACACTTACATCGTTTATGAGAGAGATAAGGATAAATCAGGGGGCTCATTGACCCAATTACAAGAAATCTTACTCTCAAAACTAAATCTAGCAATCTCATGAGCAGTACAATTTGCTTTGCATAGACAGTGCTTGAAATGGACGTTCCCAATCTCCACAATAAGATCTATTCAATCCGCGTAAATTGCCGCAGCTCCTATCCACCGTGAGTTTGTTCCTGTGCATGCACTAACAACTTCCAAAGAGTCTAATTTTGTGATGATCTGATGTATGCCGAGCGATGCTGCGAAAATAAGACCATGCTTCATAGCAAGAGCTTACGTAGTGGTAGCGTCTGAAAGAACAGGAACCGGCAATGAAATCTCCATTTGCATCCCGGATGGCAGCCCCTGCAGCTTCCTCTCCTTCATCTCCATGATATGACTCATCAACATTTAATTTGAACATATCACTCGTAGGCTTCCACCATGGTGTGACCTCCCTCACCATGTGATACTGATTTGCTTTTACAAAATTTGTAGCACATTTATATAGTAATATAAAAAGATCCAAAGAGACAGATTCAATTAATCTCGGCCATCAAATTATGTCAATCAAACGACCTAGATTGCTCTAGTGGTGAGCTTTCAATATGTTGAGCGTGCGATTGATATCATATCAAATATCAACATCTATATTAATCTCATAATTAACATATAATCGATATCCTACCTAATATCAGCGTGCAGTTAATTTTCTCCCTAATATCACCGTGCATTGTACGTGCTCATTTACTAGTTTCTATAATGGACATCTTTCAATTCTTTCAATTTGTGATGGGCGGAAAGCTTTTACCATAAGTTGCCTGCCTGCGAACCCATCATAAATATCATCAGGCGGTCGCAATCACCTCAGCTACACCCACTAGCCGCAGTTTTTGGTACTGATCAACAGAAGTATCACACTTTCAAGTATCATTGATCCTGATCTTGTTGCTATAGATGGGTTTGGTACAAGAACAGTCTGGCAACAAATCAATCATGGCCCGACCACAAATCAATCAAGGCCCCACCGCGATCATTACAAATCTCAACAGAAAATTTACTTCTACCTAACCTGGATACTAGCCGATTCTTGGCAAATCCTTATTCGTTCCTCTTGCAACGGGCGCAGATGTACCTCGCTTAACGTGTGCAACTGCATTTCATTTTCATTTGTTTGGATTATTTTTACTTTTGTTTATATTTTGAAAATATTCTTTTTAATCAATTTTAAAAATGTTATATATATATATATATATATATATATATATATATATATATTCAAATGTTCAGTGTTACTATCCATCACCCAGGGTGCAGAATAAGTTATTCTTCACCCATTGGTCCCGGTTCATCCCACCAACCGAGACCAAAAAGTCTAGATGAACCGGGACCAATGGCCCACGTGGCCCGGCCGGCCCCCTGGGCTCACGAACCGGGTCCAATGCCCCCATTGGTCCCGCTTCTGGACTGAACCGGGACTAATGGGGTTACCCGGCCTGGACCAAAGCCCCCTTTTCTACTAGTGGGCCGAGGGCTATGTCTGAGTTTGTAAAAAAAAATTTGTCATGATTAGCCCGCAGGATTTCTTCTCTTATGTGGATAGATTTTTTTTTGAACCCTTTTTTAGGAATGTCATCATGGCTTACTTTATTGTCTCACATAACACTTACATCGTTTATGAGAGAGATAAGGACAAATCAGGGGGCAGATATGGTTGACTAGAGGGGGGGTGAATAGGCAACTACCAATTTTTAGCCTTTCTTTACCAAATTAAACTTTGCGTCAAAGTAGGTTGTCTAGATGTGCAACTAGGTGAGCAACCTATATGATGCAATAACAACAAGCATACAAGCAAGCAAGGGTAGAAACACTAAAGATCTTGCACAAGTAAAGGTAAGAGATAACCAAGAGTGGATCCGGTGAAGACGAGGATGTGTTACCGAAGTTCCTTCCTTTTGAGGGGAAGTACGTCTCCGTTGGAGCGGTGTGGAGGCACAATGCTCCCCAAGAAGCCACTAGGGCCACTGTATTCTCCTCACGCCCTCACACAATGCAAGATGCCGTGATTCCACTTTTGGTGCCCTTGAAGGCGGCGACCGAACCTTTACAAACAAGGTTGGGGCAATCTCCACAACTTAATCAGAGGCTCCCAACAAGACCACGAAGCTTCACCACAATGGAATATGGCTCCGAGGTGACCTCAACCGTCTAGGGTGCTCAAACACCCAAGAGTAACAAGATCCGCTAGGGATGAGTGGGGGAATCGAAAATCCCTTGGTGGAAGTGTAGATCGGAGCCTTCTCAACCACTCCCGAGCAAATCAACAAATTTGATTGGCTAGAGAGATAGATCGGGCGCAAATGAAGCTTGGAGTATTTAATGGAGCTTGAGCAATAAATGGAGCTTGGGGGAGGAAGAGGTAGGTGAGAAGGAAGAAGGGGACTCCCTTTTATAGTGGGGGCAACAATCCTGTTGCCCCCCACCAACCAGCCCCGCACAGGGCGGTACTACCGCTGAGAGGGGGCGGTACTACCGCCAGGACAGCGGTACTGCCGCCCCAGCCAGCGGTACTGCCGTGCTGAGGAGACTAGTAGGGAACAGATCCAACTGCGGTACTACCGCGGTGGTAGGGCGGTACTACCGCTCCAGGAACGGTACTACCGCCACTACAACCGTGACTAGTGCCGCAAAACCCGACACGAGAAAAAGACCTCTCGAATCGAGGCGGTAGGAGCCAGACAGCCCAACGATACTACGGCAGTGGGCTCAAGGGCGGTAGTACCGCTGTGGAGCGGTACTGCCGCTTGTGACCCTTCGGCCGTAGTACCGCAGGCAGTGCGGTACTACCGCTGGAGAGAGAGAGAGGGAGGAAGAAGGGATCTCTCAAAGAAGCTGAGGACCAGGCGGAGGTGCCAGGCCCCCAGCGGTACTACTGCTATGGAGCCACGGCGGTACTACCGCTGCGAAGCGGTACTGCGGCTTGTGGCTTCTCAGCGGTACTACCACTGGGTGCGCGGTACTGCTGCTTAGACCCAGACAGAAGAAGGAAGAGAGGAGAGATCTCTTCAATGGACAGGAAAAGCTCGGAGGGTGAGAAGCTGATGTGTACGTGATGATTCCACCCATGCAAAACCCCAGCAGACCCTCTCTTGATAGTACGGTGCCCTCTATGCAACTAGTCCATCGAGAAAGAAACGAAAGAGCTACACCGTCTTGAAATACACTCTGAGGGGAAGAAAGCGTCTCGTGCCAGGGAAGAATCTATGAATAATTCAAAGCACAGGATTAGTCCGTAAACATGTTGTCATCAATCACCAAAACTACCTTGAGAGAGATATGCCGTAACAATCTTCCCCTTTTTGGTGGACTGATGACAACTAGGGATTTGCGCAAGGAAAAGAAATGAAACGAAGAAAACTAAGAACTACAAAATATAGACGGGCTCCCCCAGAATGTGTGCACCTAGAGATGGCACGACACACACATTCGGATCAACACACCTCCTATATTTTATAGTCCAACAATACTAAGCACAATATATATGAGAGAAGAGAGTAAACAGGACAAGCATGCATCTCACAATAAACTACAGTACTCTGAAATGACATAAGTAATAAGGTAGCGATAGGGAGCATATGTCTTACACCATATGACTAGGACTTAGGTCTCACACCAAACCAAACCAAAGAAGGAACACACAAGAAAACACAAGATGACTCAAAGCACGACACAAGAAGCAAATCCCTACACTCTCTCCCCCTTTGGCAGCGAAACACCAAAAAGGGCATAGAGTGACACTACGACTCCAGGTGATGGGAGGAGGAAGATCTCGAACATCACATCTCTGCATCTTCGTCGTGGGTCGAAAACTGCTCGGCATCGGAGTCACTCCAGTGGCAATTCTGATGAATCCAGTCCTCCTCTTCAGTGATCTGACCCTCAGACCCACTGGCAACTGGTGCTCCCAACTGACGCATGATCTCCTTGTGGCGCGTCCTGGCAAGCTTCTCCGCCACATGAGTCATGTACTGACCATGGGACTCCATGCAGAAAAGCTTCTTCATCTTGCGCTTGAGCTTCTGTGCCCACGATGGTTCTGCACTAGAATGGCCAAAGTCCTCCTCATGAGCATCAGTAGCAGCCTCACCCTCGGTCCCCATGGCAGCAGCAGCAGCAGATGGGTCCCCTGTGGCAGCAGTAGCAGATGGACCCCCTGTGTGAGGCGTTGTCCAGTTGTCCTTCTTCCTCAGACGCTTGATCTCATGAGAAACCAAGTCTCCAGTCTCTAGCAGCACTCTGGGATAAGTCTGTGCCCAGGCCCTCTCAATGAGCCTCATGATGAAGGGACCATAGATAGGACACTTGCGCTCAGACACGGCAGATAGAAGTTCAGACCACATGACATGAGAGATATCCAGGCTCTCTCTAGTGCTTGCTTCCTTCTCATGCTGACAGAAAAGGAGCATGTCCATGAGGTAAGAGTGGACCATATCCAGATTCCCGATCCAAGGGAAGAGAGTCTCACGAAATATGCGATGAAGAATGTCCAGATACGGAGACAGCTCATAGGTCTTCTTCTTAGTTACAGGGTGAACCTTCACAGTGTAGTAGGGCCAAAGGGCTTGCTTGTGGGTGGATGTAGCATTGCGGTGAGGACGGAAACCGACAGGAGTCTCAAGCCCGGTATCCACCACATCAAGTAACTCCATGAAAGCCTTCCACTTGACAGAAAGCAGCTTGCCATTGGTCATCCATGTCAGAGTCCTGTCGACATCCGTCCCAAGGTGGACGGTGGCATAGAATTGAGCCACCAAATCCGCATCGAAATCCTTATTGAATTGCATGATCCTGAGAATGTTTAGCTGAGTGCACATCTGAAGAGCTTCGCCAAAGTACTCCGGATCCTTCTCCATAGCATCAGTGTCAATGGATCGAACATCAACAAAAAGATTCTTCTTGGGCTTGATCACATCAAAGTAGATGGCAAACTGAAAACGGTTCCAGAACGGGTGGTTGACCAAAGTGGCTTCTTGGTCCAATGCATAGGGGTTGCGGCGACGCTTCTCCCAAAACTCCTTGTTGGTCATCTCAGTCACAGTCTTCCCTTTTGGCTTGTTGGCGGCTCACTTCGATTGCTGAGGAGGTGGAGGAACACTTGCAGAAGCACTTGCTGGAGGCGGTTGGGTGCTCGAGGAACCACCGGCAGGCTCTAAGGTGCGGTAGCGTTTTGATGTGGCACGCCCGGGGTTGATACGGCAACCTTGCTGCTCGGAACGGTCATCACCTGGAGCCAAACACAAGAACAACGCGAAACAACCAGAAAGAACGAGCATAAGCCAACAAACTCAACAAAAGGATCAAGGTAAGGCAGGAAAATGATGGAAATTGGCATTCAGCGGTAGTACCGTGACCTGCCCGTGGTAGTACCCCCCCCCCCCGAGCGGTAGTACCACTCTAGGTCAAGCGGTAGGACCGCTCCAAGAGGAGCGGTAGTACTGCTTGAGGCAGAGAAACAGCAGTTTCATATAGCACGAGGCGGTGAAACATCGGGTTCTTACTACCGCAGTCAGATCCGGCACTACCGGACTACCAAATTCAAAAATAATCCTACCAAACCCTAATCTAGATAGTCTAGTTTCCTTCTCCAACCAACTCAAGCCTAGATTTCGCCAAAAATCTAGAGATGCAACCACCATTGCCCCTAAGAAACAAGAACTAAAAGGAGACAAAATGAAAGAAAGAACGGGGGCAATACCGGCATCCATGGCAAGAGGATGAGGTGGGGATCGACTCCACCAAAGGAAATGGAGAGGGACGCCCCGGAGACGGAGATCCGCCGGAGCCCTCCCGCGGCGAGAGGAGGCTGGAGAGAGGAAGGGACAAGAGGGGTGAAGTGAATGGGTATGGGGGAGAAGCAACCTCCCCCTGCCCCGACTTAACCCCCTGGCCCCGTCCCTCAGCGGTAGTACCGCGCTAGGGGGCGGTAGTACCGCTTATAAGCGGTAGTACCATGCACCACCAGTGGTAGTACCGCCCAGCACGCCACGGCAACTAAACAGACACGGCTTTAGCTCGACGAAACAACAAGAACGGCAAGAGAAGAAGAAACACACCAGCGAGAGACCAAGACACACCTCTTCAAAAGAGGGCGGTGGCCGAGGCCACCTATGTTTGAGTCAAAAGGTATGGCACCGCAAAGATTTTAACCTTGGGCCCATGATCAAAACTCGTCTTTTAAGCACAAGTGCCATCAACAATGACTAAAGTGAAAGACTTGATCAATTTATGCATAATGAGGGGAGGGAGAGTTCATTGAGAGAACAACACTCCCCTATGTCCATGCCTACACCTAAACTAGACAACAAGTTGAGTGTGATAGGGTGTGCATGGGTTCAAGCAACATTGCTCGAATCAATGATATTTAGTTCATGACTTAAGTCACGAAATCTTGTTTCATCCAAGGGCTTCGTAAAAATATCTGTAAGGTTGTCATGAGTGTTGACATAGTTGAGCTCGATCTCTCCTCGCCTAATGTGATCCCGGATGAAGTGATACGGAATCTTAATATGCTTCGTCTTGAAGTGTTGCACTAGGTTGAGAGAAATCTTGATGTCACTTTCATTGTCACACCAAAGAGGCACTTTGTCACAAGTGACACCGTAATCCTTTAAAGTTTGCCTCATCCATAGAAGTTGTGCACAACAACTACCGGCGGCAACATACTCCGCCTCAGTGGACGAGAGAGACACACAACTTTGCTTTTTGGAAGACCAACTTACCAAAGAGCAACCAAGGAATTGGCACCCTGCATGTGCGTCACTTGTTGCAACCTGAGAGCTTACCTTTTTCTCGTAGATTAGTTTATACAAAATGTTTTATCTCTAAAATCGTGCGTCTAAATCTTGAACCATTTTCATTGTTGGATTTCTCACATCATGATATATGTAATTATATCCCATGTTGATAGGTTACAACAAACTTTATTTTAACGAAAAAAACTGAAAACAAGATTTCTTTTACAAAAAGGTTAAAAACAGAAACTGAGAAACCCAGCAACCGAAGAATAAATGAGCGACAAAAAACCTAGAGCTAGAAGCACCGTTACAATTTTTGACTCTCCGCCGCACAACTATGCTTCTCGCGGAAAAAAATATGTTCTTCCTTTGGAAGCACATAGTTTTTTTATAAGCACAACGGAAGCAAATTTGTGCCTCTATGAGAAGCAAATATGTGCTTCTTGTGGAAACAAATATTTTTCTCTTTCCATTGTGCTTCTCGTAGAAGCAAATTTGTGCTTCCACGAGAAATAAATTTGTGCTTCTTGGTGAAGCACATGTTTTGTTTTCTCGAGAAGCATAGTCGTGCTTCTCGCGGAAGTAAATCTGTGTTTGCATGAGAAGCAAATATGTGCTTCTTATGGAAGAACATATTTTTCAGTTTTGCTAAAGCATATCTAGATGTGTCCTAAATATTGCACATCTAAGTCCTATGTCATTCATTTACCTGCAGATTCGTGCAGGTATCCCCCCCCCCCTTATGCTTGATTGAGTTATTTAGATGTGCAATAAGTAGGGCAAGTCTAGATGTGCCCTAGACAGACCCCATATTTTCCCCTTTTCCGAGAAGCATAGTTTTTTTAGTTCACAATTTTTCTCTCTAAAACCTAGGGAAAATTGGACGAAAATCGAAAAGCCAAAAAAAACCCGAACAAACTCATCTAAAACTCGAAAACGTGTATAGAGAAATAAAAAAATGAAATTCAAAAGGAGGGCCCAGCACGTGACATGTGGCGGCGGCTGGATGCACCAATTGGCATGCTCCAGGCCACCAAAAGTGATGCATAGAGGTCCCCGCAAGAAGTAACCTCAAGTTAGTTGCTCACCTAGATATTGATCTCGTGCTATGCAACTGTTTACATGACTAACACACAAAAAGGCAATTTACTGGCCGGCCCATGTTTACAATTTTCTTTCGCCTTTTTTTTATTTTCAAGTTTTCTTTTGTTCAATATTTTTTCCAACGCTTTTCTTGCGGTTCTTCATTTCAGATTTCTTTTTATATTTTATTTGTTTCCATCTTTGCTTAACATTTTCTGTTGGTTCTTTTTACCTTATTCTCTAATGCGCAAACATTTTAAAACTTTGTGAATATTTTTATGTTTTAAAATTTGTGAACCTATTTTGTAAAATTTATTTACAATTTTTAAAACCCATGTTTATTTTTTCAAAACCAGGGAATAGTTTGAAAAAATTGTGAATATGTAAAAACAACTAGAAAATAACAAAAATTGGAAAAAAAAACTACTAGAAGAATCTAATTAGAGCAGCGCTCGGTGTTGTCGATTGGGTCGGCACATTACAGTGCGCTAGTTGCCATTTTAAATCATATAGGGACAAATAGGGACTCTCCAGACTCTTAGCATATGCCAAACATCGTCCGTGTGTGACGTAGGCGAGTGAGCTTCTCATTAAATGAACTGAAAATCTTGTTCGCTCGAGGCCACATCTTCTCAAAGAAAACGGAAATTGATTTTGATGTGTTTTGTTTGAGCATGAAATGCCGCCATCTGGTAGGTTGCTTATTGATTGTCACACTCACACCACATAAATCCTGCTGCATTTGAGAGATTTACAATTCCTTTAGGACAAATTCGCTTCATTAAACACATTTGCTAGTGCCTTATGTCTTGTCTTGGTGCTCGATCTGGGATCGTATGTTGCTTCTTTGCGCTGCAAGAGATGAGGTTGGGACCAAGAAAATAAACAACCCTCGTGTTGATTGTTGGTCATAATGCATCTAGCTCAATCGACATCGATGAGTCTGAGGGAGACCTCGAAACGTCAAGCCAGGGCCCTTTAGCATAACGAAATACCCGATTGATATAGTGCTATATGTGGATGTGTCAATGTGAGGTACGAAGTGACAACCATACCATGTATTTTTTTTGCGAGAAAACTTCAGATCTATTCATCTTCAATCATGGCAATACAAAGAACATTAGAAATCATAAAAATGACATCCAAATCCGTAGACCACCTAGCGGCGACTATAATCACCGAAGCGAGTAGAAGGCGTGCCGCCGTCATCGCCCTTCCCTCGCCGGAGCTGGGCAAAACTTGTTGTAATAGACATGAAAGGATCGATATGGTTGACTAGAAGGGGGGTGAATAGGCAACTACCAATTTTTAGCTTTTCTTTACTAAATTAAACTTTGCATCAAAGTAGGTTGTCTAGATGTGCAACTAGGTGAGCAACCTATATGATGTAATAACAACAAGCATACAAGCAAGCAAGGGTAGAAACACTAAAGAGCTTGCACAAGTAAAGGTAAGAGATAACCAAGAGTGGATCCGGTGAAGACGAGGATGTGTTACCGAAGTTCCTTCCTTTTGAGGGGAAGTACGTCTCCGTTGGAGTGGTGTGGAGGCACAATGCTCCCCAAGAAGCCACTAGGGCCACCGTATTCTCCTCACGCCCTCACACAATGCAAGATGTCGTGATTCCACTATTGGTGCCCTTGAAGGCGGCGACCGAACATTTACAAACAAGGTTGGGGCAATCTCCACAACTTAATCGGAGGCTCCCAACAAGACCACGAAGCTTCACCATAATGGAATATGGCTCCGAGGTGACCTCAACTGTCTAGGGTGCTCAAACACCCAAGAGTAACAAGATCCGCTAGGGATGAGTGGGGGAATCGAAAATCCCTTGGTGGAAGTGTAGATCGGAGCCTTCTCAACCACTCCCGAGCAAATCAACAAATTTGATTGGCTAGAGAGATAGATCGGGCGGAAATGAAGCTTGGAGTATTTAATGGAGCTTGAGCAATAAATGGAGCTTGGGGGAGGAAGAGGTAGGTGAGAAGGAAGAAGGGGACTCCCTTTTATAATGGGGGCAACAATCCCGTTGCCCCCCCCCCCACCAACCAGCCCCACACAGGGCGGTACTACCACTGAGAGGGGGTGGTACTACCGCCAGGACAGCGGTACTGCCGCCCCAGCCAGCGGTACTGCCGCGCTGAGGAGACTAGTAGGGAACAGATCCAACTGCGGTACTACCGCGGTGGTAGGGCGGTACTACCGCTCCAGGAACGGTACTACCGCCACTACAACCGTGACTAGTGCCGCAAAACCCGACACGAGAAAATTACCTCTCGAATCGAGGCGGTAGGAGCCAGACTGCCCAACGATACTACGGCAGTGGGGTCAAGGGCGGTAGTACCGCTATAGAGCGGTACTGCCGCTTGTGACCCTTCGGCCGTAGTACCGCAGGCAGTGCGGTACTACCGCTGGAGAGAGAGAGAGGGAGAAGGGATCTCTCAAAGAAGCTGAGGACCAGGCGGAGGTGCCAGGCCCCCAGCGGTACTACTGCTGTGGAGCCACGGCGGGACTACCGCTGCGAAGCGGTATTGCCGCTTGTGGCTTCTCAGCGGTACTACCGCTGGGTGCGCGGTACTGCCGCTTAGATCCAGACAGAACAAGGAAGAGAGGAGAGAGATCTTCAATGGATAGGAAAAGCTCGGAGGGTGAGAAGCAGATGTGTACGTGATGATTCCACCCATGCAAAACCCCAGCGGACCCTCTCTTGAAAGTACGGTGCCCTCTACGCAACTAGTCCACCGAGAAAGAAACGAAAGAGCTACACCGTTTTAAAATACACTCCGAGGGGAAGAAAGCGTCTCGTGCCAGGGGAGAATCTGTGAATAATTCAAAGCACAGGATTAGTCCGCAAACATGTTGTCATCAATCACCAAAACTACCTTGAGAGAGATATGCCGTAACAATCTCCCCCTTTTTGGTGGATTGATGACAACTAGGGATTTGCGCAAGGAAAAGAAATGAAACGAAGAAAACTAAGAACTACAAAATATAGACGGGCTCCCCCAGAATGTGTGCACCTAGAGATGGCACGACACACACATTCGGATCAACACACCCCCTATATTTTATAGTCCAACAATACTAAGCACAATATATATGAGAGAAGAGAGTAAACAGGACAAGCATGCATCTCACAATAAACTACAGTACTCTGAAATGACATAAGTAATAAGGTAGCGATAGGGAGCATATGTCTTACACCATATGGCTAGGACTTAGGTCTCACACCAAACCAAACCAAAGAAGGAACACACAAGAAGACTCAAAGCACAACGCAAGAAGCAAATCCCTACACTCTCTCCCCCTTTGGCAGCGAAACACCAAAAAGGGCATAGAGTGACACTACGACTCCAGGTGATGGGAGGAGGACGATCTCGAACATCACATCTCTGCATCTTCGTCATGGGTCGAAAACTGCTCGGCATCGGAGTCAGTCCAGTGGCAATTCTGATGAATCCAGTCCTCCTCTTCAGTGATCTGACCCTCAGACCCACTGGCAACTGGTGCTCCCAACTGACGCAAGATCTCCTTGTGGCGCATCCTGGCATGCTTCTCCGCCACATGAGTCATGTACTGGCCATGGGACTCCATGCAGAAAAGCTTCTTCATCTTGCGCTTGAGCTTCTGTGCCCACGATGGTTCTGCACTAGAGTGGCCAAAGTCCTCCTCATGAGCATCAGTAGCAGCCTCACCCTCGGTCCCCATGGCAGCAGCAGCAGATGGGCCCCCTGTGGCAGCAGTAGTAGATGGACCCCCTGTGTGAGGCGCTGTCCAGTTGTCCTTCTTCCTCAGACGCTTGATCTCATGAGAAACCAAGTCTCCAGTCTCTAGCAGCACTTTGGGATAAGTCTGTGCCCAGGCCCTCTCAATGAGCCTCATGATGAAGGGACCATAGATAGGACATTTGCGCTCAGACACGGCAGATAGAAGTTCAGACCACATGACATGAGAGATATCCAGGCTCTCTCCAGTGCTTGCTTTCTTCTCATGCTGACAAAAAAGGAGCATGTCCACGAGGTAAGAGTGGACCATATCCAGATTCCCGATCCGAGGGAAGAGAGTCTCACGGAATATGCGATGAAGAATGTCCAGATA
Source organism: Triticum aestivum (assembly GCF_018294505.1). NCBI lineage: Eukaryota > Viridiplantae > Streptophyta > Magnoliopsida > Poales > Poaceae > Triticum > Triticum aestivum. Next base: position 524,200,664 of record NC_057794.1, read on the forward strand.
CGGAGACAGCTCATAGGTCTTCTTCTTAGTTACAGGGTGAACCTTCACAGTGCAGTAGGGCCAAAGGGCTTGCTTGTGGGTGGATGTAGCATTGCGGTGAGGACGGAAACCGACAGGAGTCTCAAGCCCGGTATCCACCACATCAAGTAACTCCATGAAAGCCTTCAACTTGACAGAAAGCAGCTTGCCATTGGTCATCCATGTCAGAGTCCTGTCGACATCCGTCCCAAGGTGGACGGTGGCATAGAATTGAGCCACCAAATCCGCACGAAATCCTTATTGAATTGCATGATCCTGAGAATGTTTAGCTGAGTGCACATCTGAAGAGCTTCGCCAAAGTACTCCGGATCCTTCTCCATAGCATCAGTGTTAATGGAGCGAACATCAACAAAAAGATTCTTCTTGGGCTTGATCACATCAAAGTAGATGGCAAACTGAAAACGGTTCCAGAACGGGCGGTTGACCAAAGTGGGTTCTTGGTCCAACGCATAGGGTTGCGGTGACGCTTCTCCCAAAACTCCTTGTTGGTCATCTCAGTCACAGTCTTCTCTTTTGGCTTGTTGGCGGCTCGCTTCGATTGCTGAGGAGGTGGAGGAACACTTGCAGAAGCACTTGCTGGAGGTGGTTGGGTGCTCGAGGAACCACCGGCAGGCTCTGAGGTGTGGTAGCATTTTGATGTGGCACGCCCGGGGTTGATACGGCAACCTTGCTGCTCGGAACGATCATCACCTGGAGCCAAACACAAGAACAACGCGAAACAACCAGAAAGAACGAGCATAAGCCAACAAACTCAACAAAAGGATCAAGATAAGGCAGGAAAATGATGGAAATTAGCATTCAGCGGTAGTACCGTGACCTGCCCGCGGTAGTACCCCCCCCCCCCCCCGAGCGGTAGTACCGCTCTAGGTCAAGCGGTAGGACCGCTCCAAGAGGAGCGGTAGTACTGCTTGAGGCAGAGAAACAGCAGTTTCATATAGCACGAGGCGGTGAAACATCGGGTTCTTACTACCGCAGTCAGATCCGGCACTACCGGCCTACCAAATTCAAAAATAATCCTACCAAACCCTAATCTAGATAGTCTAGTTGCCTTCTCCAACCAACTCAAGCCTAGATTTCGCCAAAAATCTAGAGATGCAACCACCATTGCCCCTAAGAAACAAGAACTAAAAGGAGACAAAACGAAAGAAAGGACGGGATCAATACCGGCATCCATGGCAAGAGGACGAGGTGGGGATCGACTCCACCAAAGTAAATGGAGAGGGACGCCCCGGAGACAGAGATCCGCCGGAGCCCTCCCGCGGCGAGAGGAGGCTGGAGAGAGGAAGGGACAAGAGGGGCGAAGTGAATGGGTATGGGGGAGAAGAAACCTCCCCCTGCCCCGACTTAACCCCCTGGTCCCGTCCCTCAGCGGTAGTACCGCGCTAGGGGGCGGTAGTACCGCGCACCACCAGCGGTAGTACCGCCCAGCACGCCACGGCAACTAAACAGACACGGCTTTAGCTCGACGAAACGACAAGAACGGCAAGAGAAGAAGAAACACACCAGAGAGAGACCAAGGCACACCTCTTCAAAAGAGGGCGGTGGCCGAGGCCACCTATGTTTGAGTCAAAAGGTATGGCACCGCGAAGATTTTAACCTTGGGCCCATGACCAAAACTCGTGTTTTAAGCACAAGTGCCATCAACAATGGCTAAAGTGAAAGACTTGATCAATTTATGCATAATGGGGCGAGGGAGAGTTCATTGAGAGAACAACACTCCCCCTATGTCCATGCCTACACCTAAACTAGACAACAAGTTGAGCGTGATAGGGTGTGCACGGGTTCAAGCAACATTGCTCGAATCAATGATATTTAGTTCATGCCTTAACTCGCGAAATCTTGCTTCATCCAAGGGCTTCGTGAAAATATCTGTAAGGTTGTCATGAGTGTTGACATAGTTGAGCTCGATCTCTCCTCGCCTAATGTGATCCCGGATGAAGTGATACCGAATCTCAATATGCTTCGTCTTGAAGTGTTGCACTGGGTTGAGAGAAATCTTGATGGCACTTTCATTGTCACACCAAAGAGGCACTTTTTCACAAGTGACACCGTAATCCTTTAAAGTTTGCCTCATCCATAGAAGTTGTGCACAACAACTATCGGCGGCAACATACTCCGCCTCAGTGGACGAGAGAGACACACAACTTTGCTTTTTGGAAGACCAACTTACCAAAGAGCAACCAAGGAATTGGCACCCTTCGGAAGTGGACTTCCTATCCACTGTGTCTCCCGCCCAATCGGAATCCGAGTACCCTACAAGGTTGAAGTTTGATCCTCTTGGGTACCATAAGCCAAAGTTTGGGGTATGAGCCAAATATCGAAAGATTCGTTTGACCACCACAAAGTGACTTTCCTTAGGTGCGGCTTGAAATCGTGCACAAATTCCCACACTCAACATGATGTCCGGTCTAGATGCACAAAGGTAAAGCAAGGAACCAATCATGGAACGATATACCTTTTGATCCACCACTTTACCATTGGGATCTAAGTCAAGTTGGCACTTGGTGGGCATTGGAGTGGAGGCCGGCTTGACGTCACTTAGGTTGAATATCTTGAGCATGTCTTGGGTGTATTTGGATTGATTGATGAAGGTTCCTTCTCTTCTTTTCTTCACTTCGAACCCTAGAAAGAACTTCAACTCTCCCATGGAGGACATCTCAAACTTTGAGGTCATGAGAGCGGCAAATTCCTCATTGAAAGCTTTGTTAGGAGAACCAAAGATAATATCATCAACATACAATTGACACACAAACAACTCCCCTTTGACCTTCTTAGTAAAAAGAGTGGGGTCGATTAGCCCAACTTCAAAACCACGGTCTTGTAACAACTCGGTAAGGTGGTCATACCACGCACATGGGGCTTGTTTAAGGCCATAGAGTGCCTTATCGAGTTGATACACATGATCGGGAAAGTAGGGATCCTCGAACCCGGGGGGTTGCTTGATGTAAACCAATCCATTAATGGGACCATTAAGAAAAGCACTCGTCACATCCATTTGTTGTAACTTAAAGTTATGATGAGAAGCATATGCAATCAACATGCGAATGGATTCAAGATGAGCAACGGGAGCAAAGGTTTCACCGTAGTTGATACCCTCGACTTGGGAGTAGCCTTGTGCTACCAAACGAGCCTTGTTGTGAATGATAATCCCATGGGCATCTTGCTTGTTCTTGAATATCCACTTGGTTCCAATGACATTGTGGTTCCCCGTTGGCCTTGGCACCAATCTCCACACTTTGTTGCGCTCGAAGTTGTTGAGTTCTTCGTGCATGGCATTGAGCCAATCCGGATCTTCTAGCGCCTCATAGACCTTGTGGGATTCCACACAAGAGACAAACACATGATGCTCACAATAATTTGCTAACTGTCTACGAGTGCTTACCCCCTTTCTTAAGCTTCCAAGCACATTCGTCATGAGATGATCCTTGGTGGAGAGCTTGGAAGCAACCTTGGCGGCACGATGTTCTAATTCCTCCTCGGTGGTGAGTTGAGGAGCGGTTACTTGATCATCTTGAGCGCCGTCATGAGCTTGTTCTTGATCTTGAACTTGCTCGGGGGAGAGAACTTGACCTTGGGCATCACTTGGTGTGTCAACACTGTCTTGAGTATGATCTTGCCCTTGGTCTTGTTCATGAGGTTGAGGGCCTTCACTTTGTTCTTCGGAAGCGTGTGGGCCTTGGGTTGGTGGTGGCTCCACTAGAGTGGAGCATTGTCCTTCTCCTTCGGCCACAAGGGGTTCCTCAATGGGTAGGATGAAACCAACACCCATTCTTCTTATGGCTTGAGGAGGAATTTCATCACCTACATCACAAGTGCCACTTTGCTCCACATGGGAGCCGTTATTCTCATCAAACTCCACGTTACACGTCTCCTCAATAAGTCCCGTGGATTTATTGAGGACACGGTAAGCATGAGAGTTTGTAGCATAACCAACAAATATGCCCTCATAAGCTCTAGCCTCAAATTTAGACAACCGAACACCTTTCTTGAGAATGAAACACTTACACCCGAATACCCGGAAGTACTTGAGGTTGGGCTTGTTACCGGTGAGTATCTCATATGGAGTCTTGTTCAAGCCCTTGCGGAGGTAGAGCCGATTGGATGCATGACACGCGGTGTTGATGGCTTCGGCCCAAAAGTTGTATGGAGACTTGAACTCCGCCATCATGGTCCTTGCCGCATCCATCAACGTCCGGTTCTTCCTCTCCGCAACACCGTTTTGTTGAGGGGTGTATGGTGCGGAATATTGATGCTTGATTCCCTCATCACTAAGAAATTCATCCAAGGTGTAGTTCTTGAACTCGGTGCCGTTGTCACTTCTTATTGTCAAGATCTTTGTGTTGTGTTGACGTTGTGCTTCATTTGCAAAGTCAATGACGGTTTGTTGGGTCTCGCTCTTCCTCTTGAAGAAATACACCCACGTGTACCTTGAGTAGTCATCTACAATCACCAAGCAATACTTCCTACCTCCAAGACTATCGAAGGATGGGGGCCCAAAAAGATCCATGTGAAGGAGCTCCAAGGCCCTCTTTGAATAAATGATAGTCGTGGGAGGGTGAGCCTTCTCATGTATCTTTCCTTCGATACAGGCACTGCAAGCACGATCTTTAACAAAACTAACATTCGTTAGTCCACGGACATGGTCCCCCTTGAGGAGACTTTGCAAAGATCTCATATTGACATGGGCTAAACGGCGATGCCAAAGCCATCCCACATCAACTTTAGCCATTAGGCATGTCACGGTCTTAGTGGGTCACTCCGAAAAGTTAATCACATATAGACCGTTCTCAACATGCCCAACAAAAGCTACTTTAAGAGTCTTGCTCCACAAGAGGGCCACGGTATCGATATCAAAGAAAGTGGCAAAGCCCATGATTGCAAGTTGACGAACGGAAAGTAAATTGTATGCAAGGGACTCAACAAGCATGACCTTCTCGATCGTGAGATCATGAGAGATGACCACCTTGCCAAGTCCCAATACCTTAGAGGATGAGGCGTCACCCCACTCGACATTGGTGGGCATAGATGGAACTTTGTGCACGTCCACCACCAAGTCCTTGCTTCCGGTCATATGATTTGTAGCTCCGCTATCGAGCAACCATGATCCACCACCGGAAGCAAACACCTACAAGAGATCAATGCTTGGTTTTAGGTACCCATTTTGTAATGGGTCCTTTGATGTTAGTAACAAGGGTCTTAGGAACCCAAATAGACCATTCAATGTACTCATGAAGAGAACCAACAAATTTGGCATAAACATGCCCATCACTAGCACGGCATAACACATAAGAAGGATTAAAATCGCCGGCTTTGTTGGGAGGGGTGACATTGCCCTTCTTGACATTGTTCTTCTTCTTCTCCTTGGGGGCACTCTCTCCCTCCCTCACAAAGGTTTGCATGAGGGGAGGAGGTCGTTTGGTCTTGTCATTCTTCTTCTTGTTCTTGGAGTCGGGCACGTACCCAACCCCTTCCTTGGCCACACCTCCCTTTTGGTTGATCAAGAGATCGTTGAGGTTCTTCTTGCATTTTATGCAAGACGCAAGACCTCTCTCAAGTTGCTCCTTCAACTTAGCATTTTCCTCAACAAGATGTATATGCTCACAACACGGGTTAGTAGCATTTGCATTATCAATTAAAACCATATGAGGAAAAGTTGCTTTCTCCTTAGTTAGCTTCACTTGGAGTTGATCATGAGACTCCTTGAGACTAGCGTGAATACCCTTCAAGGCCTTGTGGGCCTTGTCAAGTATATCAAACTCCTCTTTGAGTCTAGCAAGATCAACCCCGAGTTTGGCCTTCTCGGAATTTAGCACACGAGAAACAATGAGGGCATGATCATAATCTTTCTTTAACTTAGCATGATCAACGTTGCGTGACTCCTCAAGAGCCAAACGAAGACCACGCTCTTCCTCAAGAGCATTGGAAAGATCCGAAATCTCATCGGCATAGTCACGACTATGCCCTTCCATCTTAGAGATGGTGTCTTCGTGAGCCTCAATCATGTCATTGGCCTCACCAAGTTGTTCCAAGAGAGCAACAAAGTGCTTCTTGGATTTTCCCTTGAGTTTGCCCATAAAGGCCTCAAACTCGTTAGCCTCCACATTAGCTCCCTCAAGTTCATTAATGCTATCCATTTGGGAAGGATGATTAATGATGGTAGTTTTGATATTGGAGGTTACCTTGTTGGTGGCTTTAGCCATGAGGCCCTTGGCGATGATGCTCTCGTTGGGTGAGTCGAAGAGAGACACCCGTGACGTTGTTGAAATGGCAACGGAGGCCATGGCAACCGACTCATCATCGTCATCATCCTCATTGTACTCTTCTTGCACAACCAAAGCCTTGGGAGGAGTCTTCTTGGTGAAGTTGTTCTTGTTGGGGAACGACTTGGCCTTGTCCTTTCGGATGAGTTTGCCACCATTGTCTTCCCTCTTCTCATACGGGCATTCCGCAACGAAATGACTCACGTTGCCGCAATTGTAGCAAGTCCTTACACATTGCTTGGCCCTTGTGCCACTCAAGTTGTTTTTGCTAAAATTGGGCCTCGAGTTTTTCTTGCTCCAAAATTGCCTTGAAGCAAGTGCCATGTGTTCATAATATGCATACTTCGTATCTTCGGGGTTACTCTCCTCTTCTTCCTCTTCTTCTTCTTCCACGGTGAGCTTGGCCTTCAATGCAAGGTTAGGATTCTTTGCCCGTTGAGAACGGAGCACCGCATTGTCGGCGGTCTTGTCCAAAATGTTCATGGCCACAAACTCATCCAACACTTCGCTTGAGGTCAAAGTGTGGAAGTCCGGTCTTTGATGAATGACGGAGGACATGGCCTTGTGGTAGGGCATCATTGCCTTGAGGAATTTGCGCTTGATCCAATTGTCATCCGTGTCCTTGCTCCCGTGATCTCATAGTGAGACCGCGAGTTTGGTTACTCTCCGATAAAGCTCACGAGGTTCTTCATCTTCCTTCATTGCAAACTCATCGGCCTCATCTTGTACCACTTCATAGTTGGAGCGTTGAATGCTTGCGCTTCCCCGGTAGAGAGACACGACACAATGCCATGCATCTTTGGCCAAGGCGAAGGGACGAAGATGAGGTAGGTCTTTGGTTGGAATTGCATCTTGAATGATGAAGAGAGCATTCTCATTGAATTGATTGTCTGCGGCTTCTCGAGGAGTGAAGTTGCTTGGATCATGTGGATAGAAACCTTCTTCAATGATTCTCCAAAGGTTAGTGTTCACATGATTTAAATGACGTTTAAAGCGGTAAACCCAAGAATCAAAATCCATATTTTTCACAATCTTAGGGGGAGGACCGGCATGATTCAAATGAGTGGTAGGAACCGGTCCACCATAAACAAGTGGTGGTTCCACATGGGCAAAGATGCCGGTGCCATTCTTGCCACTAGAAGAAGGAGCCTTTTCACTACTAGCTTCCCCCTTGTCGGGGATAGCATTCGACACCTTGTTGGCAGGATCACCCACTTTCAACGGTGCGGTGGAAAGTTTAAACCCCTCAAGAAATTTAGTAAACATGCTTTCAACTTCGGTCGTCATGGAGGTTTTCAATGTCTCCAAGGCCACATTGAACTCCTCACGAAAGACCGAAGTTCCCCCATCTCTCGTAGACGAGATCGGATTCACACCGGAGTGTTCCTCCACACCGTCTACGGTATCAACCATACTCTTTGGACGGTAAAGTCCTGAATAAAGAGATGAGGCTCTGATACCAATTGAAAGGATCGATATGGTTGACTAGAGGGGGGTGAATAGGCAACTACCAATTTTTAGCTTTTCTTTACCAAATTAAACTTTGCATCAAAGTAGGTTGTCTAGATGTGCAACTAGGTGAGCAACCTATATGATGCAATAACAACAAGCATACAAGCAAGCAAGGGTAGAAACACTAAAGATCTTGCACAAGTAAAGGTAAGAGATAACCAAGAGTGGATCCGGTGAAGACGAGGATGTGTTACCGAAGTTCCTTCCTTTTAAGGGGAAGTACGTCTCCGTTGGAGCGGTGTGGAGGCACAATGCTCCCCAAGAAGCCACTAGGGCCACCGTATTCTCCTCACGCCCTCACACAATGCGAGATGCCGTGATTTCACTATTAGTGCCCTTGAAGGCGGCGACCGAACCTTTACAAACAAGGTTGGGGCAATCTCCACAACTTAATCGGAGGCTCCCAACAAGACCACGAAGCTTCACCACAATGGAATATGGCTCCGAGGTGACCTCAACCGTCTAGGGTGCTCAAACACCCAAGAGTAACAAGATCCGCTAGGGATGAGTGGGGGAATCGAAAATCCCTTGGTGGAAGTGTAGATCGGAGCCTTCTCAACCACTTCCGAGCAAATCAACAAATTTGATTGGCTAGAGAGATAGATCGGGCGGAAATAAAGCTTGGAGTATTTAATGGAGCTTGAGCAATAAATGGAGCTTCGGGGAGGAAGAGGTAGGTGAGAAGGAAGAAGGGGACTCCCTTTTATAGTGGGGGCAACAATCTCGTTGCCCCCCCCCCCCCACCAACCAGCCCCGCACAGGGCGGTACTACCGCTGAGAGGGGGCGGTACTACCGCCAGGACAGCGGTACTGCCGCCCCAGCCAGCGGTACTGTGCCGTTGAGGAGACTAGTAGGGAACAGATCCAACTGCGGTACTACCGCAGTGGTAGGGCGGTACTACCGCTCTAGGAACGGTACTACCGCCACTACAACCGTGACTAGTGCCGCAAAACCCGACACGAGAAAAAGACCTCTCGAATCGAGGCGGTAGGAGCCAGACTACCCAACGGTACTACGGCAGTGGGGTCAAGGGTGGTAGTACCGTTGGGGAGCGGTATTGCCGCTTGTGACCCTTCGGCCGTAGTACCGCAGGCAGTGCGGTACTACCGCTGGAGAGAGAGAGAGAGAGAGAGAGAGAGAGAGAGAGAGAGAAGGGATCTCTCAAAGAAGCTAAGGACCAGGCGGAGGTGCCAGGCCCCCAGCGGTACTACTGCTGTGGAGCCACGGCGGTACTACCGCTGCGAAGCGGTACTGCCGCTTGTGGCTTCTCAACGGTACTACCGCTGGGTGCGCGGTACTACCGCTTAGACCCAGACAGAACAAGGAAGATAGGAGAGATCTCTTCAATGGACAGGAAAAGCTCGGAGGGTGAGAAGCTGATGTGTATGTGATGATTCCACCCATGCAAAACCCCAGCGGACCCTCTCTTGATAGTACGGTGCCCTCTACGCAACTAGTCCACCGAGAAAGAAACGAAAGAGCTACACCATCTTGAAATACACTCCGAGGGGAAGAAAGCGTCTCGTGCTAGGGGAGAATCTGTGAATAATTCAAAGCACAGGATTAGTCCGCAAACATGTTGTCATCAATCACCAAAACTACCTTGAGGGAGATATGCCGTAAGAAGACAGTCGGGAAGTTATCGTGCTAAGGCCCATAGGACCAGCGTAGCAGAACAACAACCGCCGCCGATGAAGATTAGCGTAGATAAAAGGATCCAACCTAAAGACGCACCTATTATGTATTTGACGATGCCATCTAAACCAAGGACCAGACCATTGTCATGTCCCATCTTTTCCTCCGCGGACATTGGTGTAGAAGTAGTTTTGCAATTCTTCAGACTGGCTCGACGAAGCAAATATGGTGCATAGTTATTATGACTCAACAACAAGCCCCTAAATTGTAAGCTGCTTCGAGGCCGAGAACTACTCGTGTTGGCCAAAATCCGTGACTAGAAAGGCGACCGAGAGAGATTGAACAAGACAACTAACAACCCAGTGAACTTTTTTGTAGGAAACATGTGATGCTGACCCAACGATGACAATGTTATCAACATAGACCAACATGAAAGTAATAATACCTCCGCGAGAGAATACAAAAATGAGGTGTCTTCCTTGAAAGACGAGAAACTGAGCCGGTGAAGTTTATCACCGAGGCAAGCATAACAAGATAGAGGAGACTGCTTAAGTCCATAGAGAGTGTGTTGCGACTTGCACACGTAATCATGGCGATGAGAATCTTCCGGTATAGTTAGGGTTAAATATTTAGCACATCCTAAGTTGACCCTCACTTATCCAATAGCACAACCTTGGCCCTTTAAACTTTTATATAGAATTTGGTAAAACAACATTGAGACAAAAGAAATATATAGCACATCCTAAGTTTACTCTAACTTATTCTATAGCATTACTCATTGCTTATAAATATATAGAAGGTTTACGTACAACATTAGTACATATTATACATGGGCATCTTGAATGTTATACGGTATGTCCCTTTCATGCATCTCAACTAGAAGACATAATGCTTGATTACTTATTTAGTTCTTATTAATGTCATGTGGATTCATTCTGTCGGACTATGTGATTATTACATAGTCATGACCAATGATGAAAATGACAACTCAACTTGAGCCTTAGATAACTTAAGCCTAGCAATGATATGTTTGGTTTCTTCTCATCATATTTTTCCACATTTTAACCTTATATTTTAGTGACAATGTACAAAACAAATTGATGATACATATGGTAAACATATTATAAGAAAGTGTGGTTCCATTCATCCACCGCAATCATTGAAGTTACCAAGATATCTTTCTAACTCTTCTGGAGAAGCAATGTAAACGACCATCTCAAATTGGGTATAAGCTTGAAATCTAGCTTTTTATTCGAATTGCATTTTTGTATCGTGTGCTTGTTTGTGTCTTAGCAGTTTCTTGTCCACTAGTCCAGGCATCACGGTCACTTTAGAGGTCGATGAAGGCGAGACCACAGAGAATTCATCGACGTAACTAAGAAAGCAATAAAGAATAGTTACATAAGATTTGTTTTTATATTTCCAACATATATGATGCCTTGCATTGCTATGTTGAATCTCAATGATATTGCCTTTCTCATGTGTGTCAATTCATGGCAGCAAAAACCAATAAATATCGTGAACAGTTAACATGTAAGGGGGTCATCATAATATTATCAACACATCTTTATTACACCCATGAAAAACAATTTGGAGTAACTTGCATACACTCCAAGATACATAAATGACTACATTCATCTCTGACCCAAACATGAAAGCCAGCTAATTTGAGCAAATTAAACCCGCACAAACTTGAAGGACAAGCAGGGCGTACATGCTGTGCACATACATATATAAAGCATAAATTAATACAGGCAATAATTAGCTTACGAAGTTTGAACATTATTTACCAAGGTTGCATAGCAAGTTTGTTGTTTAGTTAAGGATAGACCTCGATGATGGACCTAATTCCTAGCATAGGTATGATACTGTAGCCACTGAATCCGGCTTCCAAGAAGATCTTCTCCCACTCATGCTCTTCTCGTTCACCTCCCTCAAAAACCATGAGGAAGAGATCGTACAATGCTTGTGCCTCCTCCTTTTTAGTACTATTACCCTTCGACTTTTCAGAACCAACCACCATGTTTATGATTATCACCTTCCCTCCAGCTTCTCTGGAAGGGATTGCCTCTTTGCACCTTCGTAGTATCTTGACGCACTCGTCGTCACGCCAATCGTGCATCACTGACTACAATACGAAAATATCAATATGATGTAGGATATTTAATCAAAGTGCATGTAGGCTTGTGCGTTCAATATTTCAACTTAATCAAGCATTTAAGTGTTTGCGTGTACCCTCGATAATATAGTGTATATGTGCATGTCATCCTCATATGCAAAGGGCATGTCTAAGCTCGATCTATGGGTTTGTATGACCATATTTGACGTTTTTGAGTCAATAAAGCTTCTATTAGTGCCTCAAAAAATAAAGCTCCTATTAACATGAAAAAAGTACCTCTACACAAAATGATTATTATGACCTTTTTTGCAGGAAAAATGATTATTATGACTAATACCAGTATAGCTCAAGGAAAAAAAACACGGTACAACAAAATAACACCGGCCTCAAAACTAGGTACTGACTCACAATGCAAGTATGGAACACATGCGGACTAAAAAAAAAGTATGGAACACATGTGAAATTACCTTGAGCAGAACAGCGTCGGCCGGGGGAATGTGCTCGAACATATCGCCCTCGATGAATCGCACCTCTCCGCCGGCGGGGGCCTCCGCGACGACGTGTGGGAGATCCAGGACGCTGCACTCAACGTGCGGGAAAGCTGCCGCGATGGCCTTTGCGATGGTGCCGGTGCCGCCGCCGACGTCGACCATCGAGCGCACCCCGGAGAAGACGTCGCGCGCGCGGCCCTCCCTCAGGAGCACCTCCACGACGAAGCGGCTGTCGTCGGTCATGCCGTCGCCTATCGTCCTGCTCAGAGCAGCCTCCCGCGCGGCCATATCCCACATGTCCTCGCCGTGGTGCATCTCGAAGAAGGAGCGCGGCTGCTCGTCGTCCATGAACCACGCGCTCATGCCGGAGAACGGCGCGGTGAGTTTCGGGTCGACCATGAGGGACACTAGACGGGACAGTCCGGACGACGCCTCACCGTCGCCGGCGAGGAGGCGGGAGGCTGAGGTGAGCCCGTAGACGACGATGGCGCAGCCCGCGGAGTCGTCCGGCTGCTGGTGTTGGACGGAGAAGACGCCCGAGACGGTGAGCACGCGCATGAGGCGGCGCAGGCGCGGGAGCCTGGAGGGAGGGAGGGCGATAATGGTGGCCAGCTCGCCGAGCGTGGCGCCGCCGCCGTTGCCGTGGATGGCGCCGGGAATGCCGAGCTCTATGGCGCATTTGAGCGCCATGGACTTGACGAAGCCGTAGGCGTGGATGCAGAGCTCGGCGTGGCCTTGGAGCATGTCCTCGGTGCTGATGAGCTTGTAGTCGCCGGTGAGCGCCATGGAGTACTACGTGCCGCCCTGCAGGGTGGTTGTTCTTAGCTTGTTTTTCGTACTTGTTGGTAGCTAGATCTCCGGTACTGCTCGCTAAATAGTCTCTCGAGTCACTCACCACTCATGCAGCTGAATCCTTCTCCGATTTTAATATTCATCACGAGAAAGTGCAGTTACATTTTAAGATTGACGAAATTTAGCCCTTCGTCATACTCCCTCCGTGTACCGCATTGAAATCTCTAAAATAAGACTTATATTTAAAAATGGGGAAAGTAAAACATAATTGAAGATTGAACGTAGCGTGGTGTGGTAGGAGTGACATGGTGACATCTTTATTGAACATGCTCCAGCTAACTCATTCAAAAGTCCGAACTGATGGAGAAAGATGGGTAATATATTTCAACACTCTTTCTCGCATCTAGACTTATTTAGCCCTTAGACTTGAGATTTATTTAGGCCACATAATCATTTTTTAATACTGCATTGGCAGGGTCTTCACCTCCTGGCTCGGATATCATATTAAATATGCTCCAGCCAACTCATCCAAAAGTCCGAACTGATGGAGAAAAGCGGGCAATATATTTCAACAATCTTCTCTCCTCAAGAATTATCATTTGGCCAGATAGTTCTTTCACTCTGTGTAAGCAGGCTGGTAGAGCGGTGGATGGCAGCATTGACGGTTGACACCAAGGTTACATTCTCTTCGGGTGAAAATCCATAATCTAGCTCTGTGGCTAGAAGATTGTGCATGTTGTTTTCCCGTCAGATGTTGGCTCCAAGTTCGGCTTTGTGGATGATAGCCCCGGGTTTGACTTTGTGAATGTTCTTGTCAGAGGGATGATTCCTTCTTGAAGATGTTGTCTTAGAGTCTTGCGTCCTTTGTTAGGCCACATGTTGCTCCATGGGTGAATTGCAGTCACAAAGTTTGCGGTAGGATTTGGTGATACTACCGCAAAAAATGTGCAATGTAGATGGTCTTGGGTTTTTCTTTATTTTTATTCTGTATGCCGATTTGTTCAGTTTTGATCCTTGGCTTTACTTATTGTTAATTTTATAATTTATTGTGTTCAAGATGTTCGTTTTCCTTTTTTCCTCGTCGATCATCAATTAATTTTTTTAATGAAATAGATAAACTGGAGCACACAAGGACAACGAACATCTCCAATTCCATCAACTAAGCCATTGCCTCTAGTTTTATCTTTTGCATATCGACTTCCATTCAAGCTTACAATGAAAAAACTATGAAAGACCACATTTGCATAAATTGCACTAGCCTTCTAAGTTTTGAAAGGGCTCCTGAGCCACCCTTGAAAGATGGGGATCACAAGAAAGTGCAATGGGAGAACCACTGAAGAAACCAAACTGGAGATCATACTTGCCGCCATTGCTGCCATGATGTGTTAGGTTGAAGCACCGGATGACTACCTACTACTCCCTCCGTTCCAAAATAGATGACCCAACTTTATACTAACTTTAGCAAAATTAGTACAAAGTTGAATCATCTATTTTGGAATGGAGGAAGTAGATCTAGAGCCAGCGTTCGACGTGGCAAAAACACCACATGCACATCAAGGCAGGGATTGAGTCATGAGTCCTTGTTCCATTTCATATGGCCCCATCACTCTGATGCCGCCACCATGGACTGATGAGCAAACTCCAAGGTATTTTTACGAAACAAAACAAAATCGTTCTAACTCAAAATAGTGTGAATTTTGAGCTGATTAAATGGGTAAATCTCAAAATATGCGGTGGGTTAACCAACAAGACAGAAGATAAACTAGAGGGAAATTCTCGAAATATGTGAGACCCTGATAAACTAGGAAGAAGGGAGAAATCTCACCAAAAATATGTCTTCAAAAGGTAAATCCGAAATAGATTTGGTTGTTGACTGGCTTTGACCTGCTAAATTTGTCGCCATCACGTTTCCCACATGGTTTCTAAAAGAAATGGAAACATCGGCAAAGTGTGCCAAGACATAAAAATGTTTCCAAACATTAAAGAACAAAATAGACGAGCTCACCGCTGCAACCTGCAAACAATTTAATCACATCAGCAAATTAGGCTTCGGCCTCGTGCTCCGCGTGATGGGTACTATATATGGTTATGTCAACGTAAGCATCGTACCCCCGCAAAAAAAACACGTAAGCATCGTACCTAGAGAGATTAGGAATGACTCTCTTTCGAGATGTTTGGCCAATATAATACACACACATCGACGCCATCTAGGATACCGAGGACCATGATGTAGAGCCAAGAGTATATAACTGAATAAAAAAAGTATCCACATTCTCTTTCTTTTCTGAGGCCTGAGTCATATCCTTTTCACCATGATCTCATTGTCCAACCCCTAATCAGTGTATGACGAACATTGTAAATAGTTTCACTTCTTTCGGTGGCACGTTGTGTGATCTTCCACAACACCAGCTTGCATAGTTTTTTCTTTGTTAGCTCATTGTCAGAAATGGAGTTGCGTTGTCACCGACTCATGTGGTTGATTGCTTGGCGAGCTTCATGTAGATTCTCATGGCCTCTGCGGTGTGGGCTTAGTCGTCAGTCGTTTCTGATGAAGTTGGAGTCGCTTGCTCGAGGAGTATGATGACGGTGACACAAATGTACAACCTCGACGAGATCATCTTCACAGTGGGTGGGTGTGATGTATCTTGTGTGTGCCTGATCCATGGTTTGTGATGATTTTTTTCCATTTTTTCGTTAACTAACATGACAACTCTTTTCTTCTTAATTAAGGGAATGAATCCCAAGGACTCTGGTAAAAAGAACTCTTTCCAATACCTTGACATGCCAATGTTTGCATTTGGCACATAAAATTTGTGGAGCTGTATGAAATATCCAAGTCGCACTAGCTAAATTAATGCAATATGGTTGTTTAATTACACTACACAATGAACCAATGGTTCATTACGAAAGGGCCCAAGGAAAACATGTTTTCCTTTTCTCTTTCTTTTGAAAACACAAACAGATTCATATTTTATTCAATCAAAAAGGCGAAAGTATACCTTTAAAAAAGCACGCGTACCTTTATGTTTTCAGTAATTGCCATGCACGAGTATCTTAAAGGCACGTTCATAATGGATGAAAAAAATAATGAGGAGTATGCGGCCGTGATGGTTGGTCATATGGTACGTTTGTATCCCTCACACACCGCTTGAGGATTACCATGATGTGACGATGTTACCAGAACAGAGAATTGTCATGTTGCAATAGAGAAAGCTTGACATATTTTTAGGATTTACCATGTTGTGCACGAAGAAAATTGTCATGCTATAAATATTAGAACATGAAAAATGTTGCATTATAGAAGAATTCCCTGATATAAGGGAGAATTGTCCACATGTTTAGAAATTGTCATGCTACAACATAGAAGTTTGCCACATGATCACGGATTGCCATGCTGGAATTGTTAGGTTGTAGCATAGAGAATTATGATGCTATAGACGATAAACATGTTCAGGAATTAGCATGCTAGCATACGAGGATTGACATGCATAGAAAAAGAATTGACAGTGTGAATTGTCATGCTACAAGCAAGAAAAAAATGGCATGCTATGCAGAGAAGTTGTCACACATGTTTTCAGTAATTGCCACACTACATCAGGGGGAATGTTGCTACACACGCGAGTTTCCATGCTCTAGACAAAACTGACACTGGTTTAAAATTACCATCTATATACACATGAAAAAGTTGGCACCCGAATCAGATCGAGAAGTAAGGAAAGAGACTGGACTTCACAGTGCAGTCCCATTCGCTCAAAAAAAAGAGTGAAATGAAGATTGCCATGTTGTCGCAATATTGAGATTTGTGCGCAAGATTGAACGCACAAGAGAGCATTCATGCCCGGAACCGTTTGTGAACGTTCGCTCGTTATCATTTGCAGAAAAAGATATACATGGTTTACGTAAAAGAAGTACATTATAGATAGGTGTCAAATTAGAACATGTCTCTTGTAACGATTTCGTTTGTCCTTAGATAAAATCACCATATCCAGGATTATCACCTGACCCAACATTTCTAGGAGGGATGACATCGAACCTTCCACAGTATTAATACCTCCACAGTCTACATCGCCCCAATCATAGATAGGAAAATGTATCCATCAACCTTTTGTCAAAGTCTGAATTTAAATGCACACACACACACACATCGACACAAAAGTACGTAATCACCAAACATTTCACGGGTAGACCTCGATGATCGACCGGAACCCTAGAACCGGTATAATCTTGTAGCCGCTAAACCCAGCTTCTAGGAAGATCTTGCTCCACTCTTGCTCATCTCGCTCAACACCATTGATAAACATAATGTACAGATCGAGCAACGCATGCACCTCCCCGTGCTTCTTGTCTGCTCCGACCACTATATCGATGATTATCACCTTCCCTCCCGCCTCTCTTGGAGGAATGGCCTTTCTGCAAGTCTTCAGTATTTTGACGCACTTCTCGTCGTCCCAGTCATGAAGAACCGACTGAAGACAAACATGGAGATACCGCGTATGCAACTTTAATGTTGAACATAGACAAAATGCTAATTAGTGGAGGAAGAGGATGTACGAACCTTGAGGAAGACGGCGTCTGCCGGTGGAACGCTCTCGAACATGTCGCCGGCAACGTACTTGACGCAGGTGCCGGCGGGCGCCTTGCTGACGACGTGCTCGAGCTCCAGCACGCTGCACTGCAGGTGCGGGAACGCCTCCGAGATGACTTGGGCCGCCGCGCCGAGGCCACCGCCCACGTCGACCAGGGAGCTTATCCCCCGGAAAACGTCGCCGCTCTCCCTGACGGCGATGTCCACGATGAAGCGGCTGTCCGAGACCATGGCGCTGTTGATCAGCGCGTCCAGCGCCGCGTCGTGCCCGGACATCTCCCACAGCGCCTCGCCGTGCGCCTGCTCGAAGAGGCAGGGGTCCGGCAGCGCGTGCTGGAACCACGGGCCGATCCCGAGGAAGGGGGCGACGAGGACGGGGCTGAGCACGAAGGCCATGATGGAACCCGAGCTCTGCGAGCCGATGAGGAGGCGGGACACCGGCGTGAGAGCGTACAAGGGCTCGGCAGCGACGGCGCCGTTGCAGGTGCTGTTGTTCACGGGGGCAGCCGGGACGACGACGTCCTCCTGCTGGACGACGCTGAAGACGCCCGAGACGGTGAGCGTGCGCATGAGGCGGCGCAGGCAGAGGACCTTGGACGGGTGCACCGCGACCCTGGCGACTATCTGGGGGAGGGTGGCGGCGCCGCCGTGGTGGTGGACGGCGTCGGCGAGGCGGAGGTCCAGGGCCGACTTGAGCGCCATGGACTTGATGTAGGAGAATGTGGTTGCCCAGAGCTCGTGCTCGGCGTCCAGCACGGCCTGGTCGTCGGTGCTCTGGCCGGTGAGCGCCATGATCGATGCAGTGTGCGTGTGCTGCTTCTGTTTGCGTTGGCAGATATATGTACAGGGAGAACCAGACGTTGCCCCCTCGATATACTATACTCACTGCTTACATATACTATTGCTATCCAGAAACTCGAAATCTAAGAGAAGGAATCTGAGATACTCTTGACTGTCAACTGAATCTGACTTACTAAATTTACTGAAGAAAAAGGTGTGCCCAGATGATCGCCATCACGCTTCTCACGTGGTTTCTAAAAAAGGGCAAGCATGAAAATAACTGATGAGATTTGGTGATACCAACAGAATACTTTTTGGCACTCGTGCTCCACGAGGTTGGTTTTGTATCAATATCCCCAGGTGTTTGCACATCACACACATCAAAATAGCATCTAGGACCATGACAGTGCGCACAGAAGAGTCATATCAAATGATTGGATAATACTACCAAACGGGAGTCATTTCCCTTTCGCCATGACGTGTCATCGCCCAAAGCCAACCAACGTATAATTGAACAAATTTCCCTTTCACCATGATGTCTCATGGCCCAAAGCCAACCAACACCTTAATTATCCTCAAGCATTTGGTTAGGTCGTTGTAGCTCCCTGTTTAATGTTTACCTCTGTGATGCAATAGTTTTTGAGATATACGGTGTCAACAGTTCATATACAACTTTCACTAGTTACATTCTACTCCCTCTGTCCCATAATATAAGAGCGTTTTTGACACTACACTATAAAAGCGTTTTTGACATTAGTGTAGAACGCTCTTAGTGTAGAGCGCTCTTATATTATGAGGCGGAAGATCTGCGTATCATTATATTAAGAAGAAGAAATGAGACAAGAACCCATACAGCACCCACTCACACGTACATGCTACTCACACCACACTATTGCTCTTAGATTCCATCCACGCCTGTTTATCATTAAAAAATTCTTTCTTTTTAAAAGAGATAGATTTATGTTCAATTCAATCATAATAGCATGTTCGTTCATCATACCTGCTCGCAACTGTTGAATTGTCGCATCAGATTTGACAATAGCGTTTTTATTGTTTCTGATGTTTGTTGTACTACCATGATTAAAGATGAATCGATCAGGTGTTTCCCATAAAAAAAGTTGGCTTGGGCACCGTGTCATCATGTCAAGCACCTGAATAAGCAAGACTGACACTGCAAGTCCATTGATTCTGAACTTCCTATGTTCTCCAACACAAGATCAGAAACATCTCCAGGAGGAAGAAAACACTGAGATCCAAGATTAGTAGTGCTGCCTTTTGTCTTCAGTACTCCAGGTGATTGGCTCCCCTACCAAACATACTGACACAAAATATATCGCAGTCAAGTCGGTGTCACTACACTTCAGGACATCTTCAAAACTGAACGCTGGTCACACTGCGAATGCCATGATTGCTTCAAGATTGCTGCATGAACAATTTACGTGTAAACTTCCCCAGCAACTTATGTGATGCAGAGAGGAATTAGACAATGGTTGTGTGTTGGCCGAATCTAGAAAGTAGAGTTATTCAGGATAATTAATAGCAAATGTTTAAAACACAGAAGCCTGCAGATGCAATTTAGAAATGAGTCAACACGCATATGACATATTACCTTTTGGACAAAATGTTAAATGACACTGATTAGCTGAATCAACAGAGCACTGCTAAAATATTCATGAACTGTAGAATTTCTTTAGTCAGCAATCAGACATGCAATCAGTATCATACACCGAATCACCGAAGTACAGATGCTGAATAATAAGAGTGGACACTGAAACATAGACATAACATCTCAATATCATTCATTATCTCCATTAAGAAAATATACACCCAACTGTCGATGGTAATTTATACATAAAAACACGACCGGAGCAGACTCCATATAACCTGCTACACATATATGTCTTGCAGTGACAGAGGTAACTCACTGGTCACAACTACTCACACCTCGCAAAATGCAATAAGCTGGCTGTAAACATATCGGTCACACCAAAGCACATGCATACAACAAGACAGCACAAACGCTGTTCATGCCGTTTTTTGAATATATAATATGATTACTCCACATAATTTTGCGTGGAGCGTTCAGGGGTAGAGCTCAATAACAGATCTAACCCCCAGCACCGATATAATTTTGTACTCGCTGAACCCGGCTTGCATGAATACATTTTTCCACTCGAACTCCTCTCGCTCGATCCCCTCGAGAAACATGATAAACAGATCAAAGAAAACCTGTGTCTCTCTTGTAACAATTTCATTTGGCCCAGATCCAACCACCATATCTACGATTATCACCTTCCCACCGGCCTCTCTGGGAGGGATAGCTTCCTTGCATTTTTTTAGTATCTTGACACAATCTTCGTCGCCCCAATCATGAAAAACCCACTAAGATGTACATCAACAAAAAATAGGATTAGACCTTATAATCTTCGGAATTATGAGTTTCTTCAAACAAATAGTTAGCTTACGTTTGTGGTTCAATTGGTACGCATTTGTAGCTAAATGCAAATTGTATGACATCCTACTGCAAAATTAGGATGTGTGCAAAGGGAAGAGAAAAATCTAAAGGGTGTACCTTCAGGAAAAGAGCATCCGCTGGTGGAATGTACTTGAACATATCGCCAGAAATAAATGACACATGGTCATCAGTAGGAGCTTCTTCAACCACGTGAGGGAGATCCAACACTGTGCATTTCATTTGCGGGAATGCCTTCGCAATTGCACTGGCAGCTCCACCATGGCCCCCAGCGACATCAATAAGCGAGTTTATACCAAGAAATACATCACCACACTCCCTCAAGATGATATCCATGAGAAAGTTACTATCAGAAACCATTGCATTGTTGATTGACTGGTTGTAAGAATCATTCTTGTCAGCCATCTCCCAGAAGGTAAGGCCATGAGCCTTTTTGAACAAGGATGTAGAGTGCTCATCTAGGAACCATGAGTTCATGCCAAAAAAGGGGGCAAGGACAGTTGAATCAAGCATCAAAGACAGAATGGGAAATAAATTCGATTTAACTTCATCGCTAACGAGGAGGCAAGTGGTTGGGGTAAGCACATAAACAGCCTCCTTGTCTGCCGTGGTGGATTCATGGACAGCAAAGATGCCTGATACGGTGAGCACCCGCATGAGCCGTCGTAAGCGGGGAAGCTTAGATGGATGGAGCCCGATCTTTGCGGCCAACTCAGAAGGTGTCATAGCCCCACCATGGTGTTGGATGGTGTTAGGGATTTGCAGTTCCATTGCACATTTTAGTGCCATGGACTTGACAAATCCCAATGCATGGTGCCAAAGGTCAACTTGAGCCTGGAGCAAATCCTGAGAGCCATTCTTGCTTTGAATGGGTGACATTTTTGTTGAACTTGCTTTCTTTGGTTATGGGTGGGATTGTACACATGTGTGCTGGTCTATATATGAACAAACTCATCAACATACTAAGGCAAGTTGCTAAGGCACAAGGTAGGGCCATGGGTAATAAGTTATTTAAGAATGATGAGAAATTTATATCCCAGGATTTGGTGAAGGTATTTGAGAAAAACTTACAGCAGCAATATACATATTGCTACATGGCAGGTAAAAATCAATGTGAACAGTAGCTATCAGTTTATTGCCTAGCTATTGGCATAATATTTTGTGAAATGCTTTTTTTTCATATATTAAGTTTCACTCATTTTCTTTCAAACATTTCACTTGAGTTCCACTTCTTTTAAATTAAAATATCAGGCCCTACTCTCGAATTTGTTCTGTTAGAGACCGGAAGTGGAAGACATGTTTTTGCCACACCTAATGAAAAGGTTGTACATATTTTTGCTTTGTAAATATCTATACTTGAACAGAACAAATAACCACCTATCAGTAAATTTTATTCATCGGGGCATACTAGCTACCAATTACACACCTTCAGAAAATATAGCAATTCCGCAAGCATGGTTTCCATTTGTGATATAACCCGCTATCTTATCACATGGTCAAGACACGCTTCTCACACCCCAAATATAGAACATTTTCTAGCTGGGACATCACGCTTTCTACTTTTTTAGAGAAAAGGCTAAATGCTATGCTTTATATAGAAAAGCAGGAGTTTCAGTGGGAAAACCAACGTCACGGTACAAGATCTGAAAAAACTAAACAAAGAGGCAGCAACCAGACTGCCGAAGCAGCCTACACAGCAGGCACTACCCAGCCACCCCACTGATAACCACCCTGATGGCCTCCCTACGGTTTGCAGGACAGAGAAGCATCCACTGCGATGAAAGAGCGAACATTTGGAGATGTTATGCACCGGAGAAGAGGGAACACGCTGTTCAAAGACAACATCGTTTCGCCCAGTCCAAATCAACCAAGCAAGAGCCCCAAGCATTGCTTCAAGTGGAAATGAGATTTCCAAATATCGAGCATCCGCAAGTCGCGCACCCCGGCCTGAGTACATGATCATCACATAAAGTGATTTCGCACTATACTTGCCACTCGTCGTTAGGAGCCAGTGAGCCTCATCACTGACATCCGAGCCTCCGAGAGCTCAACTTCTTGCAACCACCGGTAGAGCTCCTCCCATTCTTCTATCCCACACTCACTACCAGCAATGTCACGCTGTTCTTGCCTACTGGTCCAGGACGACCTTACAGTTCGTTCTTTGTAAATGAGTGTCATTGACACTTGACAGTGTTGCTTGGACATACGGACAGAGGTGTCCGAATCTGGCTAATATTTGGCTGGCGATTCGGCTAGTTTTAACTTCGATCCATGGAATGAGCTAGAGAACAAACGATTTCGCCTGAACCTTTGTGAACTAAAATAGTAACACATTCAGAGAGTAGGGCTAGGGTGACCAAACGCCCACTCAGGAGCGCCGCCCAAACAAATTGAAGTCAAGAGCAGTAGAAGATGGAATCAATCGATCAAACAAGCGCTTACTGGGAAATGCGGGACGGGGTGGCAGCTCCGCCGCCGCGGCGGACGCACGGGCGCGAACGGTGGTGCGTCCGCGAGCAGCCTCGGCCCCTGGGTCGTCACGCTACGCTGCCTGGTGGCGCGCCGCGACCTCGGCAGCTTGCGTCCACCCGTTAGCCTGGTGGTGCGACGAGACCTCGGCGGCCCGACCGCCGGCGCGAGGTAGCCGCCGCCGCCCTTCGTTGCGAGCAGTGGCGAATGGCACAATGGTGGGCTCTATCCCACGTGTGACCGGAGCCGGGGCCATGAAATTTGTTGTGGGGAAGCCCGATAGCGGGTGGCGGTGGGCCAGTGGCATTGAAAGCATGGAACGGCCTATACTTTTTCTTTTCTTTTTGGGAGAAACTTTAAATCTATTCATCATAAATTCTAAAAACATATATATTCATCATATGTCATGGCAGTACAAAGAACAACAGAACTAATAAAAATTACAACCAGTTTAAAAAAAACACAACTAGGTCCATGGACTATCTAACGACGACTACAAGAACTCACGGTTTTGAATTTGTATTCTCAAAATCTCAAGGTACAAGATATAAATATAATGTGTAGATCCTTGATTAATGATAAAAGTTGAATCTATATTCCAGAATATATTTTTTGCGAGAAAGACATTTTATTGGAATATGCTCAACAATCTATGCAATAAATATGTGTGCATGTTTAGTTCAAATATTTATATGTGTCAAATAAAATGTCCATGCAGCTTTAAAAACAATACAGGTTGCAAATGTTTCATGTCATTTTTTTTATCTTAGAACATATTTGACTGTCAATATGAAAATTCTCACAAATGTAAATACAAAGTTTAGGTGACTTGCGGAACATATTTGTAAACTCATTCCACGATCCATGAAATGGTCTTTATGCATTTACTAAAATGTTCACGCAACTCGCTGAAGATAGTTTGTATTTAAAAAACTAAGATAATATACTTTATTGTTATTTATTTTATTTTTTACAAAAGTATTACAAGCAGAAAATTTGCATATACCCGTGAAAACATACTATTACCAAATAAATTTGTAAATAGCATCAAAAGATCATGAATTAAAGCACATGAAGGCTAAAAGGAAGAAATAGGATAAGTTTTTAAAGCAACATCATAAAAGAAGGAGATAAAAAAGTTGT
The DNA here is from genome assembly GCF_018294505.1 of Triticum aestivum. NCBI lineage: Eukaryota > Viridiplantae > Streptophyta > Magnoliopsida > Poales > Poaceae > Triticum > Triticum aestivum. Next base: position 524,224,963 of record NC_057794.1, read on the forward strand.
AGGAAAGAAAAATGGAAGAAAATTAAGCAAGAAAGAAAACAAAACTGAAATAGAAAAGTGAAAAAAAGAAGAGAATTTTTTTAAAAAATAAGAAAGGTCGTTACAAAATATAATAAATTGTCGCGGCAGCTCTATCCTCAACCAGCAAATCTGGTCTTGCAATAGGAAGAATCAAACAGTTCACCAACTGTTAGAAACATGATTCCAATAAGGTGATGCTGCAGCACAATCTGCGAACAGCGTTATCCTCGACTAGCAAATCTTGTCCAATAACAAGGAAATACACCGAATCACAAGAAAGTTGATGAAATATGAGTATATTATTCCTTGTGCAATAACAGAGAAAAACAATTTACGCATGCCGTTTCTTGTTGAGAATAAAAAACTAGAATGCAAAATTTATCCGGCATTAAGAAAAAATCAGGAAAAAATCATACAAAGAATTCAGTTGGGTACTTGGGTGGCAATAGGAACAATACCCATCTATGATAAGTGGTAGAAAACGAAATGGTTCGTATGAACTAACGGTTTTCCTTCCTGGGTAAAACAATTCAGTTGGGTCTTGGGTGGCAACATTTGGAGAAAGGGAAAAAAAGTGTTTCGGTCCTCTCATCGTCCTCCAGAGGACGACTTGCGGATGAATAGGGTTTCCGAGCAGCTGAAGAAGCAACGCTGACACTGCTAGTCCCTTGGTTCTTATGATCTCCAGCACAAGATCAGAATTATGTCCAGGAGCAAGTGTTTTGGGGACACAGATATGCTAGTCTTTATCTCCACTGATCCCGGAGACCGGCGCGAATGCCAAATCTTGTCGACACAAAAATATATCCAGCTTAACAGAAGTATATCCAACTTAGTGCAAGTACTCTTCAGAAGTCAGAACTCAAGGATGGTCACAATGTGGCACTTCACAAAACAGTCTACGTGTATCTACTTCCAAAAGAGTCATGTATGTGTGAGGCAGAGAGCAACGGATAAAATGGCTGTGCGTTTGGTCCCACTTAAACTGAAATTCAGGAATGAATCACCTGAATAATTGATAACAACAATTTGAACACAACAGCATAGGGGGTGCAGTTTACTAATGCATGTATGGCAGATTCATATTTCAGCTCAATCATAGTCGCATGAGTGATCATCCATGGAAGGAAGTACGTGGGGTCACACGGGACTGTCAAGCGTGCATAATACGCAGTAATCTAAAGCTGTAAACAACTTACGCATGCATACGCTGATTCACGAAGGTACTGGCGCTGAAAAACATGGACATAGCATATTAGCATCTTAATATCAGCATTTGTTATCTCAATCCTCACAGTGGTCTATACATAAACACCACTGGAACAAATTCATTCATCACAGTGGTCTCTCATCACAAAAATACGTACACTATTCACCACACTAGGCCAAAGCCAGTTTATTAAAATACAACACCGATTACCACGTAATTTTCATGGGAGTGTTCAAGGGTAGAGCTCAATAACAGATCTAACTCCCAGCACTGATATAATTTTGTAGTCGCTGAACCCAGCTTCCATGAATATCTTTTTCCACTCATGTTCCTCTCGCTCAATCCCCTCAATACACATAATAAAGAGATCAAAACCTGCGTCTCTCTTGTTACACTCTCATATTTGGCCCAGATCCAACCACCATATCTACGATTATCACCTTTCCACCAGCTTCTCTGGGAGGTATAGCTTCCTTGCAATTTTTCAGTATCTTGACACAATCTTCATCACCCCAATCATGGAAAACCCACTAAGATGTACATCAGCAAAAAATGTTATGATTAGCCCCTGTAATATTGAAAATTGTTGAGTTTTTCCATAAAAAGTTAATTAGCTTACTTTATTTGTTTAATTTGTACCTACAAGCGGCTAAATGCACACTTTATGGCATCCTTTTGTAAACTGGGTATATGTGGGAAGGGAATAAGAAAAATCTGAAGTGTGTACCTTCAGGAAGAGAGCATCCGCTGGTGGAATGTACTTAAACATATCGCCAGAAATAAATGACACATGGTCACTGGTAGGAGCTCCTTCAACCACATGAGGGTGATCCAACACGGTGCACTTCATTTGTGGAAACGCCTTAGCAATTGCCCTGGCAGATCCGCCGTGTCCTCCGGCGAAATCAATAAGTGAGTTTATGCAGAGAAATACACCAGCATACTCCCTCAAGATGATATCCATGAGAAAGTTACTATCAGAAACCATCACGTCGTTGATTAGCTGGTTGTAAGTATCGTCCTGCTCAGCCATCTCCCAAAAGTTAAGGCCGTGAGCCTTCTTGAACATGGACGTGGAATGCTCATCCAGGAACCATGAGTGCATGCCAAAAAAGGGTGCAGTGAAAGTTGAATCAAGTAACAAAGATAGAAAGGGAGATATGTTTGATCTAACTTCATCGCAGCTGGCAAGTAGGCATGCGGTTGGAGTAAGCCCGTAAGAAACCTCATTGTCTGGTGAGGCTACTTCAGGAACAAGAAAGATGCCTGGCACGGTGAGCACACGCATGAGTCGCCGTAAGTGGGGAAGCCTAGACGGATGGAGCCCGATCTTTGAGGCCAACTCTGAAGGGGTCATAGAACCACCATGGTGTTGGATGATGTCAGGGATTCGCAGTTCTGTTGCACATCTGAGTGCCACGGACTTGACAAATCCCAATGTGTGGTGCCAAAGATCAACTTGAGCCTGGAGCAGCCCCTGGGAGCTATGCTTGTCATGGGTGGGAGACATTTTTTTTAGCTTGTTTTTCTGTGGTTTTGTGTTGAATGTAGCTACGTTGGCTGGTCTATTTATATGCAAACAACTAAGCCTGAAGGAACAAGGTAGGGGCATGTAATTACATATTAAGGATTGTAAGATGTTTATGTGCCATGATTGTGTCAAGGCATTTGAGAGAAGGTACTTGGCTGTATATTGATTATTAACAATATACAATTTTTACATGGCAGAGAAATTAATGTTAACTAGCAAGGGAACTCGCACATTTGTGCGGCTAGACTTCATACATATTGTTCTACACGTCGTTTCTGATTTTGCCAGTCTCCCTTGTGCAGCTTTAGCATCATTATTTATGATACTAATATTGAATATGGGATCAATATATTAATGAGAGGTGCTTCGATACACCCCCTTAAAACTTTAAAAAGGGTACTATCCATCCACATCAATGGTTCAAATGTAAGTAATGTACGTTCGTTATTACTTCTGAAGCAAGGAACGGTGTAACAAGTATGTTTCCTTTGTTTTCATTTTTAATAGATTTTGGTGAAGCTGACTGTGATGATTTTGAGGATCCATACACAAATTTTGATGAAGCTCATGATGTGAACAACAATTTGGATAGTAACCGAAGATAGTGAATATGAGAATATGACTTCTGGAAGTGAACTAGAGGCATACATGTTCTACAACAAATATGCGAAGGGCCATGGTTTCAGTGTTAGAAAGGAGAAGGTTAAGCTTTCACGAACAATGCGGTTTAGGCGTTTTGTGTGCTCTAGAGCAGGGAAACAGCAAGAACAATTCCTCACTATGGAGGGCCGCACTCGGAAACTACGACCTGAAAGTCGTTGCAGATGTAAGGCGCAACCTACCGTCAAACTTGACAGAGTTCGTGGAGTTCGGTATTTTGATAACTTTTGTGGATGAACACTGTCATGTTTTAGCTAGCCAGATGAGGTTCCTTCCATGCGGTCTCACAGAAGAATAAAGGAATTTCAGAAAGCCGAAATCTTTGCATTGGGAGCAGTTGGCATGTGGAAGCATCTCGTTATGAAATCTTTCACATGTAGGGCTGGTTGGTATGGCAATGTTGGCTTCATACCCAATGATGTTTATAATTTATGTTCTAGGAACAAGAGGCCACGGATTGCAAAGGGTGATATGATGACAACTTTGGGTATCATGAATAGCAGGAAAGACAAAAACACTGATTTCTTTTATGAATACCAACTGGATGAGGAAGGACGTTAGAAGAGCATGTTCTGGTGTGATTGACAGTCCAGTATGTACTTCCAAGATTTTGGTGATGCTGTGGTGTTTGACAGTACATACATGATGAATAGATACCACATAGCATTCATCCTATTGTTGGCTAAAAATTCTGTCAATTTTTATATTAATTGTAAATTTGTAAAATCACCATTTCACTGACTCCTACTGTCCGTGATTTAGTCCTTTTTAGCATAACTAAAACAACTTATACTGGACATGGTTTGTTTCATCCCATCTTTACTATTGCAGCTACCATACTATTTAATTTCATTAGTACTATTCGCTACTTGCACAATCATCACAATCAAATCGATCCAAATATTTGCATGTTTTGCATAGGTCCCAGCTATTTCGCCCATTCACACTTGTCATCATATACTATTTGATTCTTCAAATCTATTATTTCATTGTCAGATCCAGTTGTAGTACACTCTACCGTGAATTTCCACGAAACAGGTTTTCGCCCCCCCTCTATAAATAAAGGCACAAACAACCAAATCGATACAAACTTATGAGAGAACCCTCATACAAGCAGTTCGAAAGAAAAACAAAACGACATCGAGCAAGTGGAACAAGGGCCACCAACCCAACACCAAGCATAAAAAATAGGAGAGGCCGCCCCTAACAAACTACATCCAACACTACAGAAGAGGACCAGAGTCGTGCCGCCATGAGAAACCACCGGACACCGAGGAAACGAACGCACCGAGCCATCTTCGGAAAGGTCCGACTCACCATTGAGACAAACCCCTCGCTCTGGGCCATGGAGCGTCGCTCTTGCCAAGAGACATCAAGGATCGAGAACGGAGACCACAGGGACACGTCTTGAGATAGGAGATCACCGGATCCACCCCTCGCCAGAAATAAAGACGCACTACGCTGGGGAAAAGGCAAACTCGACGCATATACCATCTGCAACCAGGAGGGGCCGGGGATCCGCCACGACACCCTCAAGAGGGGTGATGACACCGGGCTCCACCATCGTCTAGCCCGAAAGATGGACTAGGTTTTCACCCTGGACCCCTGGCACCGTGAGGGGGCCATAGCAACGCCGCCAAGAGGGAAGCAACACCGTAGATATCGTTGTTGCCGACGCCCAGAGCACATAGCATTTTCTCGGACCCACACAAATGATACCCTAACTCACGAGGGGGGGGGCGTAGCCATTCGTGCTAGGCCTCTAGATCCATATCAGGGGGTCGCCACCGCCGAAGCCACGATGACATCATGATCACCCGCCCCCTCACTAAACTCATAGTCAATATGAGGCACCACCACCGTTGAAACGCTGCTCGCCGGAGAGCCAACCACACAACCTCTCCATCCGGGGCCACTACCCTGGCTTCCAGGAGAGACATGCCACTGCTGCCAGACCAACGGACCACCATAAGGCCCACACCTTGGCACGGACCACACAGGAGCGGAACCACCATGCCATAGCACCAGCACGGTCAGTGCGACATCAACGATGCCGACCCATGCGCAAAGGGAGTCCTGCACAAACGGTCCTCGACGCATGACCGGGGCAACAGACCTGCTCGGGCCATATCCAACCTATATCCGGCTGTCGAATTTGATCTATTAGAGTACAGGAGACATTAATTGGCTACACCTATTGGGTAGTTGGTATAAAGTTTCCCGTTGTAAAGACCTATATACCTGATAAAGGATTTTACATCACTTGTTTAACTACCTGTGGCCTGCTGGATGATAGTACAGTCCGCACTTTGTACTGGGACATCGACACTGCAGGTTTGGGTGTCAGTTTCATACTTTCGTTTCTTTCCGAACGCACCAAAGACTTTTGCGTCATTTGATTATGAGAAAAAGGGTTATAGTACAAGAGATTGTGACAAGTCCGTTCGAAATGTATACACCAACACAAGAGACTGCGTAGGTTTACCAGAAAAGAAAGGGGCACTACGTACGTGAACCCCCCGTCCCACCAGCAATGCTAGGCTGGCGTCTTGCAAGTTGTCAAACCAGATTGCCCTGCACAGAGAACATTGCACCATTGGTGGCTGATTGTTCTGGCTGTTGGAAGCATAATAGGCTGTGTGGCTCATGTTGCAATCCTCCGTGAGCCAGTCTATCCGACGTCCAACGCCTCATTGGCGCAAAAAAAAACCGTTTTGTCGTAGAAAAAACAAGCTGCGTAGGTCGTCCGCGATGAAAACTGACCATTAGTTGTTAGCTTCCAGCTGAATTGATCATCAACCAAGGGTTGAGCTGGACTTGTGAGAATCTGCCCCAAAGCTCACACAGTTGCATGATTGCTGGCACTAATAGCTGGCCCTTGATGTCCCATATCCATCTGCCATTCGTTAACTTAACACTTTTTCTCGCTGATCTTTTAGGGCCTGCTTGCCAACAAAGGACAACAAATCTGGTGCAATGTGCTTTATCGCACAACCATCCAACCAACTGTCAATCCAGAAGGGAATATTTTTCCCATTACGAAGCACATACCTTGTTGCTGCACAAAAGAGATCCTACGGCTGGCACAAGACTTCAAGACGAAAGTCACTCCACGGGCGGTCATCGCTCTTGAGAATTAACCTGCCTCCCCTAGTCAGGACTCTGGAGTGAAGCTTTCCGTGTTGGAATGAGGCTGGCCACCTTGTCCACAAGCGACTGCAGGCCGCACTTTTGGAGGAGATGAAGGCTAAGCGGTAGCCCAAGGTATCAGTGAAGGAAACCGGCAATCAAGCATGGAAGGGTATTAGCAAAATCTTTGAGGGACTGCTAAAAGCGGACCGGGATGATTGAGCTCTTACAAAGGCTGGTCCTAAGGCCCGAAGTTTCGCCAAACAGAGAGAGGAGCTCGTAGACAGTAGTGCACTATGTCATTGAAGGTTTGATGAAAAGCATGGCATCATCTGCAAAAAGCAAAGGGGGTTCCTCTCCAAGGTTGTGAATTTTAAATCCACCACCTTGTCTTTTTGAAGTTGTGGTTCCACAATCTTTTGTGAGATTGTCTTTCTCTCCCTCTCCCCCTCTCCCTATTCTTCTCCACTCTTTCTCTCTCCCTCACTCTCTTGCAGCCCTAAGTATCGTCGTTGGTATCCCAGATAGAGAAGAACTTGTTGTACCCCATACTTGAATTCCTAGCTCTTGCAGCCTCATATTTGTTGCTGCTGTCCAATGTAGTGAAACCTTGATGTACGAGCTCATATAACTGCTTAGAGAAGAACTTGGTGTATCCCACATTTGATAATATAAGAAGATTTTAGTGGCTTCGGCTTATGGTTTTTACCCCAATTTGGGGATTTTCCAAAATATGGTGTCCAATGTGTTCATGCCACTACTGCAGATTGGGGTGGTTCTCTTGACGTAAGATATTGTTTTGGATGTTGTCCTATGTGAGGCTTGAGGCTTTCTCAAGACGTTCGCACCACACAGATAACTCTAATGTTTTCACATTAGAACTACATATACATATGTTATTGTAACATGAAAGACAAGCTTTTAATTGACCCCCATCATTGATTTCACCAGGAGCGCAGCTCGATATCATCGGTTGAAAGCTTTAAAAGACTGACAGGTAATTCAGTTTTACAAAAAAAAAGTTTATAGCAAAGAGCCTAGTGTTTACCAAAATCAATAAAATGTAACCGATGTTATTTTGAGAAGACATGATTGCGACTAGTGGGTGATTTAGTGCTCCCCCTCCCCTCCCGGTCGCTCCCACGAGCGACACGGAGGGGAAACCCTAGCCACTGGCCGCAGGCCCCCCCTCCTCCTCGACTCCTCCCTCACCGCCGCCGGCTCACGCTGACGGGCGAAGCCCGGTCAGCCTCGGCGGTGGCGGGGACTTCCTTCCCCTGCTCGCTAGGGCCGACGCGGGTCGGGGTTAGCGGGCGGCGGCGTGGCGCTGGCCGAGGGCGTGACGGCGCGGCGGCGGGCGTCGGTGGCGGCGGCGAGATGGGCTCGGTGGTGTTCTGTTTCGCGCGATTGTGCCTGGCGTGGTGGCGGCGGCCACTGGTGGAGCGCGTCGGCCCCCTTCGGCAGGTGGTTGATGCATATGCGGGGAGCGCCCCTCCTGGCCGCGTGGGCGGCGGATCGGCGGCGAGCGTGGCTGGCTCCTGGGGCTTCCCCGTTTGCCCTTGGTGTAGATCTGGCGATGGTGCTTCCTCTCGGGGGGATGGATTGGGGGAAACCCCTTGGCTGTTCGCTGCAGCCACGACGCCGGCGGCGCTCCGGCGTCGTTCCCCTTCTTGAAGGCGGCTTCGCAATCCCCCCTCGCCCTCCCTTCCTCGTCCCGGGTGAAAGCCCCAAATCTTCGGATTGGGTGGTGACGGCGCTCCGGCGTCGTTTTTCTTCTTGAAGACACCACCTTGGAGCGGCGGAGTGGTGGTCGAGGCTTTGGCACGGGAGTGTTGGAAATATGCCCTAGAGGCAATAATAAAGTGGTTATTATTATATTTCTTTGTTCATGATAATTGTCTATTGTTCATGCTATAATTGTGTTATCCGGAAATCGTAATACATGTGTGAATACATAGACCACAACACGTCCCTAGTGAGCCTCTAGTTGACTAGCTCGTTGATCAAAAGATAGTCATGGTTTCCTGACTATGGACATTGGATGTCATTGATAACGGGATCACATCATTAGGAGAATGATGTGATGGACAAGACCCAATCCTAAGCATAGCTCAAAGATCGTGTAGTGCATTTGCTGTAGCTTTTCTGAATGTCAAGTATCATTTCCTTAGACCATGAGATTGTGAAACTCCCGGATACCGTAGGAGTGCCTTGGGTGTGCCAAACGTCACAACGTAACTGGGTGACTATAAAGGTACATTAAGGATCGCATCCCCCCCTTGGGCCCATGCGCCTAGGGTTGGGGGGGAAACCCTAAAGGGGGCGCCCCCCTTGGCCGCCGCCTCCCCCCCTCTAGATCTCATCTAGAGGGGGCCGGCCCCCTTCCTCCTTCCCCTATAAATAGAGGGGCAAGGGGAGGGCTGCACACAACATCGAAGGCGCAGCCCCTCCCCTCCCCAACACATCTCCTCCTCCGTAAGAGCTTGGCGAAGCCCTGCCGGAGTACTGCAGCTTCACCACCACCACGCCGTCGTGCTGCTGTTGGAGCCCTCTTCCTCAACCTCTCCCTCCTCCTTGCTGGATCAAGACGCGGGAGACATCCTCGCTTCGTACGTGTGTTGAACGTGGACGTGCCATCCGTTCGGCGCTAGGATCTTCGGTGATTTGGATCACGACGAGTACGACTCCATCAACCCCGTTCTCTTGAACGCTTCCGCTCGTGATCTACAAGGGTATGTACATGCACTCCTCTCTCCCTCGTTGCTAGATGACTCCATAGATAGATCTTGGTGTTGCATAGAATTTTTTTTAAAATTCTGCTACATTCCCCAACAGTGGTATCAGAGCTAGGTCTATGCGTAGTTACTATGCACGAGTAGAACACAAAGCAGTTGTGGGCATCGATATTGTCAATTGTCTTGCCGTTACTAGTCTTATCTTGATTCGGCGGCATTGTGAGATGAAGCGGCCCGGACCAACCTTACACATACGCTTACGTGAGACCGGTTCCACCGACTGACATGCACTAGTTGCATAAGGTGGCTGGCGGGTGTCTGTCTCTCCCACTTTAGTCGGATCGGATTCAATGAACAAGGTCCTTATGAAGGGTAAATAGAAATTGGCAATTCACGTTGTGGTTTTGGCGTAGGTAAGAAACGTTCTTGCTAGAAACCTATAGCAGCCACGTAAAAACTTGCAACAACAATTAGAGGACGTCTAACTTGTTTTTGCAGCAAGTGTTTTGTGATGTGATATGGCCAAAGAATGTGATGAATGATATATGTGATGTATGAGATGATCATGTTCTTGTAATAGGAATCTCGACTTGCATGTCGATGAGTATGACAACCGGCAGGAGCCATAGGAGTTGTCTTTATTTATTTATGACCTGCGTGTCAACATAAACGTCATGTAATTACTTTGCTTTATCGCTAAAGCGTTAGCCATAGTAGTAGAAGTAATAGATGACGAGACAACTTCAAGAAGACACAGTGATGGAGATCATGATGATGGAGATCATAGTGTCATGTCGGTGACAACGATGATCATGGAGCCCCGAAGATGGAGATCAAAAGGAGCAAATGATATTGGCCATATCATGTCACTATTTGATTGCATGTGATGTTTATCATGTTTTACATCTTATTTGCTTAGAAAGACGGTAGCTTAAATAAGATGATCCCTCGTAATAATTTCAAGAAAGTGTTCCCCCTAACTGTGCACCGTTGCGAAGGTTTGTTGTTTCGAAGCACCACGTGATGATCGGGTGTGATAGATTCTAACGTTCGAATATAATGGGTGTAAGCCAGATTTACACACGCAATACACTTAGGTTGACTTGACGAGCCTAGCATGTACATACATGGCCTCGGAACACGGAAGACCGAAAGGTCGAGCATGAGTCGTATAGAAGATACGATCAACATGAAGATGTTCATCGATGTTGGCTAGTCCGTCTCACGTGATGATCGGACACGGCCTAGTTAACTCGGATCATGTTTCACTTAGATGACTAGAGGGATGTCTATCTGAGTGGGAGTTCATTGAGTAATTTGATTAGATGAACTTAATTATCATGAACTTAGTCTGAAATCTTTACAATATGTCTTGTAGATCAAATGGCCCACGTTGTCCTCAACTTCAACGCGTTCCTAGAGAAAACCAAGCTGAAAGATGATGGCAGCAACTATACGGACTGGGTCCGGAACCTGAGGATCATCCTCATAGCTGCCAAGAAAGATTATGTCCTACAAGCACCGCTAGGTGACGCACCTGTCCCAGAGAACCAAGACGTTATGAACGATTGGCAATCACGTGCCGATGATTACTCCTTCGTTCAGTGCGGCATGCTTTACAGCTTAGAACCGGGGCTCCAAAAGCGTTTTGAGAGACACGGAGCATATGAGATGTTCGAAGAGCTGAAAATGGTTTTCCAAGATCATGCCCGGGTCGAGAGATATGAAGTCTCCGACAAGTTCTTCAGCTGTAAGATGGAGGAAAATAGTTCTGTCAGTGAGCACATACTCAAAATGTCTGGGTTGCATAACCGCTTGACTCAGCCGGGAGTTAATCTCCCGGATGACGCGGTCATTGACAGAATCCTTCAGTCGCTTCCACCGAGCTACAAGAGCTTTGTGATGAACTTCAATATGCAGGGGATGGAAAAGACCATTCCTGAGGTATATTCAATGCTGAAATCAGCAGAGGTAGAAGTCAAAAAGGAACATCAAGTGTTGATGGTGAATAAAACCACTAAGTTCAAGAAAGGCAAGGGTAAGAAGAACTTCAAGAAGGACGGCAAGGGAGTTGCCGCGCCCGATAAGCAAGCTGCCGGGAAGAAGCCAAAGAATGGACCCAAGCCCGAGACTGAGTGTTTTTATTGCAAGGGAAGTGGTCACTGGAAGCGGAACTGCCCCAAATACTTAGCGGACAAGAAGGCCGACAACACAAAAGGTATATGTGATATACATGTAATTGATGTGTACCTTACCAGTACTCGTAGTAGCTCCTGGGTATTTGATACCGGTGCGGTTGCTCACATTTGTAACTCAAAGAAGGAGTTGCGGAATAAGCGGAGACTGGCGAAGGACGAGGTGACGATGCGCGTCGGGAATGGTTCCAAGGTCGATGTGATCGCCGTCGGCACGCTACCTCTACATTTACCTACGGGATTAGTTTTAAACCTCAATAATTGTTATTTAGTGCCAGCTTTGAGCATGAACATTGTATCAGGATCTCGTTTAATTCGAGATGGCTACTCATTTAAATCTGAGAATAATGGTTGTTCTACTTATATGAGAGATATGTTTTATGGTCATGCTCCGATGGTGAATGGTTTATTCTTACTGAATCTCGAGCGTAATGCTACACATATTCATAGTGTGAATACCAAAAGATGTAAGGTTGATAATGATAGTCCCACATACTTGTGGCACTGCCGCCTTGGTCACATAGGTGGCAAACGCATGAAGAAGCTCCATGCAGATGGACTTTTAGAGTCTCTTGATTAAGAATCATTTGACACGTGCGAACCATGCCTCATGGGTAAAATGACCAAGACTCCGTTCTCAGGAACAATGGAGCGAGCAACCAACTTATTGGAAATCATACATACTGATGTGTGTGGTCCAATGAGTGTTGAGGCTCGCGGTGGCTATCGTTATGTTCTCACCCTCACTGATGACTTGAGTAGATATGGGTATGTCTACTTAATGAAACACAAGTCTGAGACCTTTGAAAAGTTCAAGGAATTTCAGAGTGAGGTTGAGAATCAACGTGACAGGAAAATCAACTTCTTACGATCAGATCGTGGGGGAGAATACTTGAGTCACGAATTTGGCACGCACTTAAGAAAATGTGGAATAGTTTCACAACTCACACCGCCTGGAACGCCTCAGCGTAATGGTGTGTCCGAACGTCATAATCACACTCTATTGGATATGGTGCGATCTATGATGTCTCTTACCGATTTACCACTGTCATTTTGGTGCTATGCTTTAGAGACTGCCGCATTCACTTTAAATAGGGCTCCGTCAAAATCCGTTGAGATGACACCGTATGAATTATGATTTGGGAAGAAACCTAAGCTGTCGTTTCTAAAGGTTTGGGGATGCGATGCTTATGTCAAGAAACTTCAACCTAAAAAGCTCGAACCCAAGTCGGAAAAATGCGTCTTCATAGGATACCCTTAAGAAACTGTTGGGTATACCTTCTACCTCAGATCCGAAGGCAAGATCTTTGTTGCCAAGAATGGGTCTTTTCTAGAGAAAGAGTTTCTCTCGAAAGAAATAAGTGGGAGGAAGGTAGAACTTGATGAAGTATTACCTCTTGAACCGGTAAGTGGCGCAGCTCAAGAAAGTGTTCCTGAGGTGCCTGCACCGACTAGAGAGGAAGTTGATGATGATGATCATGAAACTTCAGATCAAGTTGCTACTGAACTTCGTAGGTCCACAAGGACACGTTCCGCACCAGAGTGGTACGGCAACCCTGTCTTGGAAATCATGTTGTTAGACAACGGTGAACCTTCGAACTATGAAGAAGCGATGGCGGGCCCGGATTCCGACAAATGGCTGGAAGCCATGAAATCCGAGATAGGATCCATGTATGAAAACAAAGTATGGACTTTGACTGACTTGCCCGTTGATCGACGAGCCATAGAAAATAAATGGATTTTTAAGAAGAAGACAGACGCGGATGGTAATGTGACCATCTATAAAGCTCGGCTTGTCGCTAAGGGTTATCGACAAGTTCAAGGGGTTGACTACGATGAGACTTTCTCACCCGTAGCGAAGCTGAAGTCCGTCCGAATCATGTTAGCAATTGCCGCATTCTATGATTATGAGATATGGCAAATGGACGTCAAAACGGCATTCCTTAATGGTTTCCTTAAGGAAGAATTGTATATGATGCAGCCGGAAGGTTTTGTCGATCCTAAGAATGCTGACAAGGTGTGCAGGCTCCAACGCTCGATTTATGGGCTGGTGCAAGCATCTCGGAGTTGGAACATTCGTTTTGATGAGATGATCAAAGCGTTTGGGTTTATGCAGACTTATGGAGAAGCCTGCATTTACAAGAAAGTGAGTGGGAGCTCTGTAGCATTTCTCATATTGTATGTGCATGACATACTGTTGATGGGAAATGATATAGAATTCTTAGAAAGCATAAAGGCCTACTTGAACAAGTGTTTTTCAATGAAGGACCTTGGAGAAGCTGCTTATATATTAGGCATCAAGATCTATAGAGATAGATCGATACGCCTCATTGGTCTTTCACAGAGTACGTACCTTGACAAGATATTGAAGAAGTTCAAAATGGATCAGTCAAAGAAGGGGTTCTTGCCTGTATTGCAAGGTACGAGATTGAGCACGGCTCAATGCCCGACCACGGCAGAAGATAGAGAAAAGATGAGTGTCGTCCCCTATGCCTTGGCCATAGGGTCTATCATGTATGCTATGCCGTGTACAGACCTGATGTAAACCTTGCCGTAAGTTTGGTAGGAAGGTACCAAAGTAATCCCGGCATGGAACACTAGATAGCGGTCAAGAATATCCTGAAGTACCTGAAAAGGACTAAGAAAATGTTTCTCATTTATGGAGGTGACGAAGAGCTCGTCGTAAAGGGTTACGTCGATGCTAGCTTCGACACACATCTGGATGACTCTAAGTCACAAACCGGATACGTGTATATTTTGAATGGTGGGGCAGTAAGCTGGTGAAGTTGCAAGCAAAGCGTTGTGGCGGGATCTACATGTGAAGCGGAGTACATGGCAGCCTCGAAGGAAGCACAAGAAGCAGTCTGGGTGAAGGAGTTCATTACCGACCTAGGAGTCATACCCAATGCGTCGGGTCCGATGACTCTCTTCTGTGACAACACTGGAGCTATTGCCCTTGCCAAGGAGCCCAGGTTTCACAGGAAGACCAGGCATATCAAGCGTCGCTTCAACTCCATTCGTGAAAGTGTTTAAAATGGAGACATAGAGATTTGTAAAGTACATACGGACCTGAATGTGGCAAATTCGTTGACTAAACCTCTCCCTAGAGCAAAACATGATCAACACGAGAACTGCATGGGTGTTCGATTCATCACAATATAACTAGAATATTGACTCTAGTGCAAGTGGGAGACTGTTGGAAATATGCCCTAGAGGCAATAATAAAATGGTTATTATTATATTTCTTTGTTCATGATAATTGTCTATTGTTCATGCTATAATTGTGTTATTCGGAAATCGTAATACATGTGTGAATACATAGATCACAACACGTCCCTAGTGAGCCTCTAGTTGACTAGCTCGTTGATCAAAAGATAGTCATGGTTTCCTAACTATGGACATTGGATGTCATTGATAACGGGATCACATCATTAGGAGAATGATGTGATGGACAAGACCCAATCCTAAGCATAGCTCAAAGATTGTGTAGTTCGTTTGCTGTAGCTTTTCTAAATGTTAAGTATCATTTCCTTAGACCATGAGATTGTGCAACTCCCGGATACCGTAGGAGTGCCTTGGGTGTGCCAAATGTCACAACGTAACTGGGTGACTATAAAGGTACATTACAGGTATCTCCGAAAGTGTCTGTTGGGTTGGCACGAATCGAGACTGGGATTTGTCACTCCGCATAACGAAGAGGTATCTCTGGGCCCACTCGGTAATGCATCATCATAATGAGCTCAATGTGATCAAGTGGTTGATCACGGGATCATGCATTACGGTACGAGTAAAGTGACTTGCCGGTAACGAGACTGAACAAGGTATTAGGATACCGACGATCGAGTCTCGGGCAAGTAACGTACCGATTGACAAAGGGAATTGTATACAGATTGATTGAATCCTCGACATCATGGTTCATCCGATGAGATCATCGAGGAGCATGTGGAAGCCAACATGGGTATCCAGATCCCGCTGTTGGTTATTGACCGGAGAGTCATCTCGGTCATGTCTGCATGTCTCCCGAACCCGTAGGGTCTACACACTTAAGGTTCGCTGACGCTAGGGTTGTTAGGAAGACTTGTATGTGATTACCGAATGTTGTTCGGAGTCCCGGATGAGATCCCGGATGTCACGAGGAGTTCCGAAATGGTCCGGAGGTGAAGATTTATATGTAGGAAGTTATCATACGGTCACCGGAAAGGTTCGGGGGCATATCGGTATTGTACCGGGGCCACCGGAGGGGTTCCGGGGGTCCATCGGGAGGGGCCACCTCTCTCGGAGGGCCTAATGGGCTGTAGAGGAAAGGGAACCAGCCCTGCATGGGCTGGCCGCATCCCCCCCCTTGGGCCCATGCGCCTAGGGTTGGGGGGGGGGGGAAACCCTAAAGGGGGCGCCCCCCTTGCTTAGGGGGCAAGCCCCCTCCCCTTGGCCGCTGGCCCCCTTCCTCCTTCCCCTATAAATAGAGGGGCAAGGGGAGGGATGCACACAACATCGAAGGCGCAGCCCCTCCCCTTCCCAACACCTCTCCTCCTCCGTAAGAGCTTGGCGAAGCCCTGCCGGAGTACTGCAGCTTCACCACCACCACGCCGTCGTGCTGCTGTTGGAGCCCTCTTCCTCAACCTCTCCCTCCTCCTTGCTGGTTCAAGGCGCAGGAGACGTCCTCGCTCCGTAAGTGTGTTGAACGCGGAGGTGCCGTCCGTTCGGCGCTAGGATCTTCGGTGATTTGGATCACGACGAGTACGACTCCGTCAACCCCGTTCTCTTGAACGCTTCCGCTCGTGGTCTACAAGGGTATGTAGATGCACTCCTCTCTCCCTCGTTGCTAGATGACTCCATAGATAGATCTTGGTGTTGCGTAGAATTTTTTTAAAAAATTCTGCTACGTTCCCCAACAGGGAGGTGGCTGTCGGATATCGCCAGTGGTGTCCATGCTCGGCCACTTGCGGTTGAAGTTGGCGCCGGCGCGCGACGTTAGCGACGCTTGGTGGTGCAACTGCCTGGTGCGGTAGTCTTGCTTGTCGCCCCCTCCCGGCAACCTATTGGTCCTGATCATGCGAGCTCAGGGGTGAGCGACTCTGCCTGTCGACGGCGTAGTGTCCTCCGATCCAGGACTAGAGGGCGGGGGGCTCTCTTCGGAGGTAGAGACGGATGGTGGACAGGATGGCTTGGCTCAAGGGGGATGACGGAGCGTGACAATCATCCTGCAGCGGGATCTACCTCGGCTTAGTCGCGGCGTGTGTTGGCTCCTGTTCGCCGAGGGCTTCGATGTTCAAGCTTGTGCTTGGTGCATTCGAGTCTTGTTAGTTGCTCTGGTATCTTGTATCTTTGCCGCTTATGGTTTTTTATTCCTTTCTTTTGTATCGTTGAACTTGTGACTCGGTGGGTGCTTTATCTATACTACTATTAAACAAGCAAACATGTTCCCCTGGCGAACGAAAACTCTGCCATCCTAATCCCACGTTCGCACAGCTACAAGAAAAAAAAGTAACGACAAACCGGAAAGGTCCGCAATCACGCTCGTGCCCTTCGTCCAACCTTCCCCAAACCTCGCGTTCTTCCTCTCCCAATCGAGCGCCGCCGCCGCCGCGTCTATGATCTCTCCCACGGGCACGACTCGCTGCCCTCCCCTGGTCGCTGCAACTCGCACCTCACCTCAATCGCCACCAGCCTCCCCCTCCACTACATCGCCTCGACCTCCAACGCCTGATGCTCGCCCTCCGCTAGATCGGCGCTGCCCGATGTGTGGGATGCGAGAGTCCGGCTGCAGCTGCGTGGCCACGACACGGCTCGCACGGCGCGTATGCAGCAGCTCGCAAACAGCAGCGGCTCGACAGGAGCGGCGATGGGTTGCAGGGCTGCGGCGATGGCGGTCGTCCGGCATATGGAGCGGCTCTAACAGGCAGGCTTGTAGGTGAGTTAGGAATCTATTTCTAATTTCTGGGATGTCCGCTAAGCAACCAAACTTATGCTCGGAGTGACATTCTTGTTGGCCTTCTATTTGAAGAAGCTCGCCATGTACACCACAGGTCAGAGTGGTTGTTCCCGTACTCCATAGAGATGTGATACTCAATGGTGTTGGTTGAGACGATGACGACGGCAAAATAGAAAGATGATTATGAGAAGTTCGACTTGTAAGAGAATAATCATATTACTAACAATAGATGTAGATCTTGAGTAGATTGAAACATTAAATAGTGATTGTAACTGAGTACTTGAACATGTTATTCAAGATTCATAGAATAAAAAGGGTACTAATGGTTTGAAACATGAATGCAATACCTTTTCTTTGGTGAAAAATCAACCTTTTGTATACAACAATTCATTTTAAATATTTCTTGCTGCTATTAGATTATCCTTTTACATACGAATTTTAACATATAATTGTCATATTAGTTTAGACGTGCGTTGCACGTGCACACTTACCAGTATAATATAAAGCGGGGAACCCTTTTTCAGTATAAAATGTAACCAACGACTAATGGGCTTATGGGCATACATTGAATTGCCCTATCTGTTGAGAGTAGACCCCCGGGCAAGTAAATAGAAAAAACAAGGTATAATTAATTTTCTGCACGCCAAGCTGTAATTTCTAGTGGGGTTTCTTCGAAGGATGGTGCAAGAATACCAACCTTCCGTGGGTTCAGAGGTGTAGAAATTAGCAAGGTTCCAAGGCGCAGACAGCAGTCCCTTTCCTCACTGTACACATGATGTCCTGTCCACCACACCACGCAGAATCATTATGACCGGGCAGCTGCTGGAAATCATGCGAGCAAGATTTACAGCAGATGCAGATGGTCAGACAGTAGGATTAGGAGGACCAAGTGCCCACCCAGGACCCACCATGCACGCCGTCGAAATCAAACCTAGAGCAATCGAAGATTGGATCAAACAAGCGCTTACTGGGCAATGTGGGCGGTGGCGCGTCCGCGAGCAGCAGCCACGGCCCTGGGTCCTCACGCTCACGCTGCGCTGCCTGGCGGCGCACCGCGACCTCGGCCGCCCGCTCTGACGGCGGGAGGTGACAGCCCAGACCAGTCGCGATAGCCTGGTGGTGCTACGCGACTTCGGCGGCCCGACCGCCGGCACGAGGTTGCAGCCGCCGCGCTTCGTCGCAGCCTCGCGGGCATCCGTCGACGGTAGTGGTGGCCCTGGTGGGCTGTGTCCCGTGCATGACCAGGGCCAGGAAGTAGGCCGGACCAGTAGGAGCTTCCAGGGTTCCAGTGTTTTCCCTTTTTCCCAGCTTGAGGCGTGCGTTTTTCGTATTTTTTCCTCTTCTTACTTACTTTTCTTATATATTCCGAAAAATTTCTGAACATATGTATATGGATAAATTACTTTACATATTTATGGTTATTAACAATTCTCATCATGCATTACCATTTTTTTGGTGAAATGTAAAGTTTTATTCTTGCAGTTTTACAAAAATATTCTTATAATATAACAAATATTCTTGTCATTGAAAATATGTTCAAAAGTTTAAAAAGAAATTCATGATTTTTTTAATCCATTAAAATGTCAAAATTGGTTCGCTTAATTTGTAATAAACAGTCGTACCATTCAAAAAATTGTTCATGGCATTTAATAATTGTTCCTGAATTTTAAAAATCTTAATGAAATGTCAATATTTGTTCACGTAAATAGTTTAAAACTGTTAATAACATAGAAAAAAATATTTGTGTCTTTAAAAAAATGTTTAGATGTTTTAAGAACATGTACATGACATTTGTGAAAAATTCACAACAAGTATTTAAAAATGTTCACCGTGTATTTAAAAAATGTTTGACATGTATCCGGATAAGTGTTCAGCGTGTATTTGGAAAATGTTCAAATGTGTATTAAAAAAGTCAACATGTATTTGAAAAAAATAATAGAGAAAAAACTGATAAAAAGGTAAAGGAAAACACACAAAAATGAGACTAACGTTGCTTCTGCCTCGCAATAAGCTAGACATAGCATTTGTGAGGGGAATTGGGGCGGCCCAATAGCAGATGGCGGCAGCAGTGGGGAAGCATGGAATTGTCTACACTTATGTTTAATAGAATCCCTCAGAAAAAAAAGCTTATGTTTTATAGAATTTTTATTTGCAATATTTATTAAAAGTAAAAAAATGTAATGTGTATATCATGCATAATGAAAAAGTTGACTCTGCATAATAGAATTTACAGAAAAAATTGCACGAGCAAGATTTTGTTAGGATATGCTCAACAGTCTAAAAATATTTATGTATGTCAAAAAGTGTCCTTGCAAATTTAAAAAATGATGGATGAAAATGTTCCATATAGAAAAACGTTTATCCTGGAACATATTCCACCCAATATAAAAGTGGTCATGAATGTAATGGAACTTTTAGGTGACTTTTGGAACTTCTTTGGACAAATGCTTTCTAAATGCATTCCATAGTTCATTAAATAGTATATTTTATGCATTTAAACAAGAAGATCACGTCATTCATATAAAAAAATTATGTCACAAAACAAGGATAGTAAACATTATTATATCATTTATTTTATTTTTAACAAAAAGATTACAAGCAAAAAATCCCATAAATCCGGTGAAAGAGAACTATTACCTGAACTTTTTTGGTAAGTAACATCAAAAGATTTATGAAGTGAAACACCTGAAAGCTACCAGAGCTATCTAAAGACTTGCAGTGCTGACACTGCAAGTCCCTTGGTTATATGATGACATCCAGCACAAGATCAGAATTATCTCCAGGGACAAATGTTGGGGACAATATATGCTTCTCTTTATCTCCATTGATCCGGTTTACAGGCGCCACTGCCAAACATATAGACACACACAAAAAAACAGCCAGTACTCAAGTTATGTCACAATATGGATGCCATTATCGCTTCACAATTGCTGCATGAACAGTCTTAGGTAACTTCCAAAAGAGGTACTTACCTGAGGCAGAGAGGACCTGAAAAATGGGTCCATTCCTCACATGTTTACTGAAATTCAGAATTGCATCACTGAATCACCAAGAGCAATCTGAACACAGCAGCATGCAGATGCAGTCTTACTAAAATGGATCCAAGCATATAACTTTTGGAAGAAAAAAACCCTGTAAAGTTGCAAGTCAATGACGCCAAATAGACAGAGGAAAATATGACACTGCTAAAATACACATGAAATGATTATATGCAAGCAAGGAGCTGTACATTTTTTTTAGCCCGCAATAGGTCATGCATTACAGTATCACATCGAATGAACAGTTTTTAACGACCTCATGAGCACAAAGCTATCTAAACACATGATTCACAAAGGTACGGACGCTGAAAAACAACAGAGTAACCACTGAAACATGGACATATAGCATCTTAATATCAGTATATGTTATCTCAATTCTCACAACAGAAACAAAGTATAGACCCAGCTGCAGATGGTAGTCCATACATAAACACTACCGGGACAAATTCATTGATCACAGCGGTTACATATCACAAAAATATAATAAGGTAGTACATTTTTCACCATACTAGGCCAACGCGTGCAACAAGAGAGCACACATGCTGTTGATGCCCGTTTATGAACATACAACACTGATTACCATGTAATTTTTAATTGAGTGTTCAAGGGTAGAGCTCAATAACAGATCTAACTCCCAGCACTGATATAATCTTGTAGTCGCCGAATCCAGCTTCCATGAATATCCTTTTCCACTCAAATTCCTCTCGCTCAATCCCCTCAACGCACATGATAAATAGATCATATAAAACATGTGTCTCTCTTGTTACAATCTCATTTAGCCCAGATCCAACCACCATATCTACGATTATCACCTTTCCACCAGCATCTCTGGGAGGAATAGCTTCCTTGCAATTTTTCAATAACTTGACACAGTCTTCATCACCCCAATCATGAAAAACCCACTAAGATGCACAGCAGCAGCCCAAAAAAAGGTTACCATTAGTCCCTATAATATATTGAATTATAGAAATTTATTGTAAGAAATTTAGTTAACTTAATTTAATTCAGACAAGCGGCTAAATACACACTTTAAGAGTTATGACAGCATATTGTCAAATGATGATGTGTTGTATTGCAAGGGAAGAAGAAACTTCTAGAGAGTTTACCTTTAGGAAAAGAGCATTTGCTGGCGGAATATACTTAAACATATCGCCAGAAATAAACGACACATGGACATCACTAGGAGCTTCTGCAATAACATGAGGGAGATCCAACACGGTGCATTTCATTTGCGGGAATGCATTCACAATTGCCCTGGCAGCTCCACCGTGGCCTCCACCAACATCAATAAGAGAGTTTATGCCAAGAAATACATCACCACACTCCCTTAAGATGATGTCCGTGAGAAAGTTACTATCAGAAACCATTGCATTATTGAGTATCTGGTTGTAAGTATCATCCTGCTCAGCCATCTCCCAAAAGTTAAGGCTGTGGGCCTTTTTGAACAGGGACGTGGAATGCTCATCTAGGAACCATGAGTGCATGCCCAAAAAGGGGGCAATGACAGTTGAATCAAGCATCAAAGATAGAATAGGAAATAAGTTTGATTTAACTTCATCACCGACGAGTAGGCGTGTGGTTGGGGTAAGCCCGTAAACAACCTCCTTGCCTGGCGAGGCTGCCTCATGAACAGCAAAGATGCCTGATATGGTGAGCACACGCATGAGTCGCCGTAAGCGGGGAAGCTTAGACGGATGGAGGCCGATCTTTGTGGCCAACTCTGACGGGGTCATAAGCCCACCATGGTGTTGGATGGTGTTAGGGATTTGCAGTTCCATTGCACATTTGAGTGCCATGGACTTGACGAATCCCAGTGCATGGTGCCAAAGGTTAACTTGAGCCTGGAGCAGCTCCTGAGAGCTATGCTTGTCTTGGATGGGCGGCATTTTTGTTGAGCTTGTTTTTCTTTGGTTATGGGTGGATTGTAGTCATACCGGTTATATATACACAAGTACAACATGTTTAAGGCACATGATAGGGCCTTGAGTAATCAATTATTCAAGGATGGTATTGGGATTGTGTCAAGCCATTTGAGAGAAGACCTTCGCTATGCAACAATTGCAGACAGTACAAATACACTACGAATTATTCATGGAAGCCTATTTACTCAGGTACAACTCGTTCAAATCAAATGTTCACAAAAGATAGTTTCAAGTTTAGCTCAACTCCATTTCAGACGTTTCACTTGAGTCGCACTTCTCTTCATAATTAAACACAGTCCGACACTTAAATCTATTATGTAGACAACAGAAGATATTTTAATGAATGGTTGAACATTCTTCTGTAAAGATCTATACTTGAATAAAACATTTTAAGCACTTGGTACTCTCTGGGGAACAATGAGTTAGATTTATATAGAACACTGTGTATTGCAGTTGTGGCTACTAGTGGGACAGATCACAGAGCACAGGTGGCTAGCAAAAATCCTCTCTCCTATCTTAACTAGATTTGTATTGTACTACGAGAGCTAACTTGTTGATCACAAGGACTCACACCTCGCAAATAACTCCAAATTGTTTCGATGTCAGGATTTTACATGTCTGATACTCAGATCCAACATAAAAGACAAGCTTTCATTGATTCCCAACGTTGATATCATCAAGAGAGCAACTCGAAGTCATCGCTCAAATGCTCTACAAGACCGACAGGCTAGTTTTATATTTTTCTTTTTTCAAAAAGGAATTTTACATTTTTTTTCTATAGCAAGGAGCTTAGTATATACTGAAAACGAATAAAAAATATATTAAACGGGCATACTTTATAAAAACGTAACAGACATACATTGAATCGAGACGTAACAGCTTAACTAGATTTTGTTTGCAAGTATGAAAACATGGGTGCCATCAAAAGACAAGTGGGCATAATTAATTTTCTGAATGCGCCAAGCCATAATTGTAGTGGGGTTTAGGAGAGGTCGAGAGGATGGTGAAAGAACACCAACCTTTCATGCATTCAACGAGCGTAGAATAGCCCCATAAAAATCAAAAGAAAATGAGTGTAGGGTACAGCTGAGGAATAGCAAGGTTCCAAGGCGCAGACAACAACAGTCCCATTCCTCATTGAACACATAATGACCCACCACACCGATACTACACAGAATCATAATGACCAGACAACTGCTGGAAATCATGTGACCCAAGGCAACTGAAGGGACTTTGTTCATAAAGCATTAAAGCCACATACCAAGGATCAGGAATCCATACGGTCTGAGTCTGACCACTGACTGTGCAGGAGTGTAGGTTCGTGGCAGCATTCTCGCCGTGGATTAGAGACCAGCAGCCCTTCGAAAACCTGAAGAAAAGACCAGATGGAGAAAGTGATCTTCATAAGAAATGAACATATGCGCTGTTGAGGGAGAAATAAAAGTGACATCGTTGTAATATCTACAGATGCAGGGTAAGCTCTGTTCAAAGCAAAATGAAGTCCGAATGCCGAAGCAAAGAATCAGGCAGATTGACCTCTCGGACCATGTGATCTCAGAGAATTCTCCTCACATTGGTTCCATCTCCATGACCAAAATAATAATCCGGGTCCTCAGTCCTGTGCCTCCTCCAACTAATTTGCTGAGAAAAAAAACGTTAATGGGAGAACTGCTGCCATGGCAGCGAAAACGGGCCGAAAAAGCCTGCCATGGCACGAAAACTAGGCGTGCGCACACTAGCACGCTTAGAAAACAGCTAGATTATGCTACCATACATGTCACCTCACGATGGATCAGTCAAAACAGTTCTTCCGTGGTAATGTCTACCTGTTTGTGTTAAATCTCAGCTATATTGTTCATACTAGCATGCTAATAGATGGAGCATAACATGTTTAAATGGAAAGATTAGAGCGACAAGATAGATCAAGAAAAAGCTGATGTTTGATGTAAATATTTTGAAACATAACCCTACCCAAAGTTTGGAAAGTTTGAGTAGCCCAGATATTTTCATGTTTAGCTCCACTCCATTTTCAAATGTTTCACTTCAGACACGCTTCTTTCAGATTTACCTACAGGTCCTACTCTCAGATTTTTTTTAACCACGCCTCAGATGAATGGCTGTGCATTTTTTTCCCATTGTAAAGATCTATACATAGCTGAATAAAACATTTTAAGAGCTTGGCAGAAAACTATATTCTCAGGGGGGACAATGAGTTGGATTGATGTAGTACACTTTGCATTGTAGCTGTGGCACCGCCCTGTCTATTAGTGGTCAACTGGACAGCCAGCCATTTGTAAATTAGTGCGGGTAACAGCAGGCGCTACTCTCGGACATGGACAGGAGTGTTGGAATCTGGCTCAGATTCGGTGTCGGTTTCGCAATTTCATACATGCCAAATAGAGGACAGTGACTCGGGTGTCTGATTCGGCAAAAATATGTAGACTGATGTATCCAGTTTAGGTAAGTTATTATATCTAAGACGAAATGCCCCAAATTCTGATGGAGAAATCGTGAAAACGGACGCAGATGGCGCACTCATTTTTCATGTTGAGTATATGGGAAGCGAACCAAAGAGATGGCCAAACGATTTCGCCTAAAACACGGTGAAATGTTTACGGGCTGAACTCAGAAACCACATTCAGTGGCACAGTATGACTAAGGGTGACCAAGATGTCCACTATGGCTCGTGCACCGCCGCCGAAATCAAATAGAGAGTAAGTAGATAATAGGACTGAGTTGGGGCTTACGCGAGCTCCCGGCCTCCCGCTAGCCCTAGGTGCAGGACTGGGCCGACGGGGACGGGGCTGCCGCTCCTCCGCCGCGTCAGCCCGGTGGGTGCGACGATGAGCAGCCTCGGGGCCCCTCGGGTCGTGTCACGTTACGCCGCCTTGTGGCACGTTGCGACCTGACCTCGGCAGCTCGGCGGACGGCGCCCAGCCGATCTGATGGCGTGAGGTGGCCGCCGCGCCGGCGAGTTCGTGGCAGCCACCGAATCTGACGCCTGAGGGGCCAGTGGTGGTGTCACCAGGGTGTGGTGCGGTGTGGCCAGGCCGCGTGCGTGTCGTGTGAGTGAGCCCGGTCCAATTATACGACGCGGGCCGAACACGGGGCCTCGCTTGGGCCGGTGAAACAAACAGAGCTCCAACGTTACAATGGCTCAAACTCTAGCATTAAAATGTATAAGGCCTCGTTTGGAACACAATAATTCAATCAAACATACAAATAGGAAAAACACAGAACCATAGATTAACTAATGTGTTTTTTTATTTTCTTAAAGCACAAAACCTAGTGCATTGTGCTAAAAAAGAAGGAAAAACACATAAATTAAGATTTCACACATCGACTAAAACCACGGGAAATCTGCAGAACTGTCATTTGGATGTCACACACAAAAACACAAGAATTGTAGACACAAATAGATGAAAACACCTCATGTGTGGTTTCCTCTGAAATCCTGTGAAATAGCTCATTCCATAGGAATTTCAAAAGAACGTGCCGTAACAATTCATTTGTTCCAAACGGCATCAAAGGAAAAAATTACAATAGAAATCCTACCATCCAAATTTCTTATGCTTTTCTTTTGTTCCAAACAGGGCCTAAAACTATTGTCTAACAAGAAACTTGCACCGGCCTCTATGCATGGATATGAAAATCATGCTCTCATCAACAGTGTAATTTTTTCTTCTATCTTTTGCTTAATGACATACTTAAGACAAAACTTCTAGGTAGAGACTGCTGCATCTGCTCCTTGCGCTGAAAATTTTAGGGAGTCCGTGGTTTACCTATTATTTGATCTGATTTCATGGATATGCTCATTGATGGAATGAACAGAAGGAAAGTCACTTGCTTCAAGGAGATGCACTTGGCTGTTGGAGCCGGTGTAACAATTTAGTGATAAATCACCCTTTTTTCTTTTTTGCGGGAGAAATAAAACCATATTACCTTATAAGTTATAACTTTCAAAGACCTCTTCTCTACCGCTATGGTCGGAGCTAAACTAATCTTAAGGAGAGGGCATGCAAAAGTGGCTGGACACTTTGTAATTCTCTATTCCACAACCATTGTACATGTCAATTTTTTTAATGAAAAGTGTAATAACATGCGGGGCCTTCTCTACTATTTTTTCACTCAAAAAAATGTTTAGTATAAATAAACTTCTATTCTAAACATATTCCAATGCCTATTTAAAAGAGTTCATTTATTTCAAAAAGATATTCATATATGTAAAAAAAAAGTTCCAAGCAATTTCTAGAAACTATTTCAATGGACAGATAAATTCTCCTTTCATATGTCCCACCATTCATGAGATATAGTTTATGTATTGAAAAAATGTTTACATAATAGTTTGAAAATGTTAAGTATATCAACAAATATAATTAAATTTATTTTATTATTTTCCTCTTCCAAACAAATTACAATATAAAATGAATAAATAAATAATAGTTAAGGCAAAGAAAAAAAGAATAACATAAGCATGAAACAAAAACTAGATGAACATTATTGGTTCAGCCATGAATGAAGGCTCTTCTACCACCTAGGAAAATGAGGAATCTCACAGTTGCACTTGGATGTAGTTTTGAATCCAAGCATTGGTTTTGGGTTAAAAAACATGTGTAGTTGCACATAAATGAGGTGAAAATCGGCACAGAAAACATGACATTACTAAAATACACATGAAAGGATTATATGCCAATAAGGAATTGTGCTATTTCCTTTATCGTCAAATAGACATGCATTACATTATCACACACCGATAATTCATAGTAATTTATGTACTGATTGAAGAAATTGTATATTTGCATATAAATGATGCCAAAATGATAGGAAAATATAACATTAGTAAAACATGAAGGAAATATGCCCTAGAGGCAATAATAAAGTTATTATATATTTCCTTATATCATGATAAATGTTTATTATTCATACTAGAATTGTATTAACCAGAAACATAATACATGTGTGAATACATAGACAAACAGAGTGTCACTAGTATGCCTCTACTTGACTAGCTCGTTGATTAAAGATGGTTATGTTTCCTAACCATAGACATGAGTTGTCATTTGATTAACGGGATCAAATCATTAGGAGAATGATGTGATTGACTTGACCCATTCTGTTAGCATAGCACTTGATCGTTTAGTTTGTTGCTATTGCTTTCTTCATGACTTATACATGTTCCTATGACTATGAGATTATGCAACTCCTGTTTACCAGAGGAACACTTTGTGTGCTACCAAACATCACAACATAACTGGGTGATTATAAAGGTGCTCTACAGGTGTCTCCGAAGGTACTTGTTGGGTTGGCATATTTCGAGATTAGGATTTGTCACTCCGATTGCCGGAGAGGTATCTCTGGGCCCTCTCGGTAATGCACATCACTTAAGCCTTGCAAGCATTGCAGCTAATGAGTTAGTTGCGGGATGATGTATTACGGAACGAGTAAAGAGACTTGTCGGTAACGAGATTGAACTAGGTATTGAGATACCGACGATTGAATCTCGGGCAAGTAACATACCGATGACAAAGGGAACAACGTATGTTGTTATGCGGTCTGACCGATAAAGATCTTCATAGAATATGTAGGAGCCAATATGAGCATCCAGGTTCCGCTATTGGTTATTGATCGGAGACATGTCTCGGTCATGTCTACATTGTTCTCGAACCCGTAGGGTCCGCACGCTTAACGTTATGATGACAGTTTCATTATGAGTTTATATGTTTTGATGTACCGAAGGTTGTTCGGAGTCCCGGATGTGATCACAGACATGACGAGGAGTCTCGAAATGGCCGAGAGATAAAGATTGATATATTGGAAGCCTATGTTTGGACATCGGAAGTATTCCGGGTGAAATCGGCATTTTACCGGAGTACCGGGAGGTTACCGGAACCCCCGGTAACCTAATGGGCCTTAATGGGCCTAGTGGAGGAAGTAGAGAGGAGGCCAAGGGGCAGCCGCGCCACCCCCAAGTCCGAATTGGACAAGGAGGGGGGGCGCACCCCCCCTCTTTCCTTTCCCCTCTTTCTCTCCTTCCCCCCCAAGTCCTAGTCCAACATGGAAAGGGGGGAAGTCCTACTCCCGGTGGGAGTAGGACTCCTCCTGGCGTGCCCCTTGCCTGGCCGCACCTCCTCCCCCTTGCTCCTTTATATACGGGGGTAGGGGGCACCCCATAGACACAACAATTGATCATTGATCTCTTAGCCGTGTGCGGTGCCCCCCTCCACCATAATCCTCAATAATATTGTAGCGGTGCTTAGGCGAAGCCCTGCGACGGTAGAACATCAAGATCGTCACCACGCCGTCATGCTGACGGAACTCTTCCCCGACATTCTGCTGGATCGGAGTCCGGGGATCGTCATCGAGCTGAATGTGTGCTAGAACTCGGAGGTGTCGTAGTTTAGGTGCTTGATCGGTCGGGCCGTGAAGCCATACGACTACATCAACCGCGTTGTGCTAACGCTTCCATTTTCGATCTACGAGGGTACGTAGACAACACTCTCCTCTCTCGTTGCTATGCATCACCATGATCTCGCGTGTGCGTAGGAATTTTTTTGAAATTACTACGTTCCCCAACATTGGCTTCCGAGCCTAGGTTTTATGCGTTGATGTTATGCACGAGTCGAACACAAGTGAGTTGTGGGCGATATAAGTCATACTGCTTACCAGCATGTCATACTTTGGTTCGGCGGTATTATTGGATGAAGCGACCCGGACCGACATTACGCGTACGCTTACGCGAGACTGGTTCTACCGACGTGCTTTGCACACAGGTGGCTGGCGGGTGTCAGTTTCTTCAACTTTAGTTGAACCAAGTGTGGCTACGCCCGGTCCTTGCGATGGTTAAAACATCACCAACTTGACAAACTATCGTTGTGGTTTTGATGCGTAGGTAAGAACGGTTCTTGCTAAGCCCGTAGCAGCCACGTAAAACTTGCAACAACAAAGTAGAGGATGTCTAACTTGTTTTTGCAGGGCATGTTGTGATGTGATATGGTCAAGACATGATGCTAAATTTTATTGTATGAGATGATCATGTTTTGTAACCGAGTTATCGGCAACTGGCAGGAGCCATATGGTTGTCGCTTTATTGTATGCAATGTAATCGCGCTGTAATGCTTTACTTTATCACTAAGCGGTAGCGATAGTCGTGGAAGCATAAGATTGTCGAGACGACAACGATGCTACGATGGAGATCAAGGTGTCGCGCCGGTGATGATGGTGATCATGACGGTACTTCGGAGATGAAGATCACAAATACAAGATGATGATGGCCATATCATATCACTTATATTGATTGCATGTGATGTTTATCTTTTATGCATCTTATCTTGCTTTGATTGATGGTAGCATTATAAGATGATCCCTCACTAAATTATCAAAGTATAAGTGTTCTCCCAGAGTATGCACCGTTGCGAAAGTTCTTCGTGCTGAGACACCACGTGATGATCGGGTGTGATAGGCTCTATGTTCAAATACAACGGGTGCAAAACAGTTGCACACGCGGAATACTCAGGTTAAACTTGATGAGCCTAGCATATAACAGATATGGCCTCGGAACACGGAGACCGAAAGGTCGAGCGTGAATCATATAGTAGATATGATCAACATAGTGATGTTCACCATTGAAACTACTCCATCTCACGTGATGATCAGACATGGTTTAGTTGATTTGGATCACATGATCACTTAGAGGATTAGAGGGATGTCTATCTAAGTGGGAGTTCTTAAGTAATATGATTAATTGAACTTTAATTTATCATGAACTTAGTCCTGGTAGTATTAGCATATCTATGTTGTAGATCAATAGCTCGCGTTTAGCTCCCCTGTTTGATTTTTGATATGTTCCTAGAGAAAACTAAGTTGAAAGATGTTAGTAGCAATGATGCGGATTGGATCCGTGATCTGAGGTTTATCCTCATTGTTGCATAGAAGAATGATGTCTTTGATGCACCGCTAGGTGACAAACCTATTGCAGGAGCAGATGCAGATGTTATGAACATTTGGCTATCTCAAATATGATGACTACTTGATAGTTTAGTGCACCATGCTTTAATGGCTTAGAATTGGGACTTCAAAGACGTTTTGAACGTCATGGACCATATGAGATGTTCCAGGAGTTGAAGTTAATATTTCAAGCAAATACCCGAGTTGAGAGATATGAAGTCTCCAACAAGTTCTATAGCTAAAAGATGGAGGAGAATAGCTCAAGCAGTGAGCATGTGCTCAAATTGTCTGGGTACTACAATCGCTTAAATCAAGTGGGAGTTAATCTTCCAGATAAGATAGTGATTGACAGAATTCTCTAGTCACCATCACCAAGTTAGTAGAACTTCGTGATGAACTATGATATGCAAGGGATAACGGAAATGATTCCCAAGCTCCTCGTAATGCTGAAATCAATGAAGGTAGAAATCAAGAAAAATATCAAGTGTTGATGGTAGACAAGACCACTAGTTTCAAGAAAAGGGCAAAGGGAAGAAGGGGAACTTCAAGAAGAATGGCAAGCAAGTTGCTTCTCAAGTGAAGAAGCCCAAGTCTGGTCCTAAGCCTGAGACTAAGTACTTCTACTACAAAGGGACTGGTCACTGGAAGCGGAACTGCCCCAAGTATTTGGCGGATAAGTAGGATGGCAAAGTGAACAAATGTATATTTGATATACAGATTATTGATGTGTATTTTACTAGTGTTCGTAGCAACCCCTCGGTATTTGATACTGGTTCAGTTGCTAAGAGTAGTAAATCGAAACGGGAGTTGCAGAATGAACAGAGACTAGTTAAGGGTGAAGTGACGATGTGTGTTGGAAGTGGTTCCAAGATTGATATGATCATCATCGCACACTCCCTATACTTTCGGGATTAGTGTTGAACATAAATAAGTGTTATTTGGTGTTTGCGTTGAGCATGAATATGATTTTATCATGTTTATTGCAATATGGTTATTCATTTAAGTAAGAGAATAAATTGTTGTTCTGTTTACATGAACAAAACCTTATATGGTTACACGCAATGAAAATGGTTCATTGGATCTCGATCTAGTGATACACATATTCATAATATTGAAACCAAAAGATGCAAAGTTAATAATGATAGTGCAACTTATTTGTGGCACTGCCGTTTAGTTTATATTGGTGTAAAGCGTATGAAGAAACTCCATGCTGATGGACTTTTGAAATCACTTGATTATGAATCACTTGATGCTTGTGAACCATGCCTCATGGGCAAGATGACTAAGACTCCGTTCTCCGGAACAATGGAGCGAGCAACTGACTTATTGGAAATAATACATAGTGATGTATACGGTCCGATGAGTGTTCAGGCTCACGGCAAGCATCGTTATTTTTTGACCTTCACAGATGATTTGAGCAGATATGGGTATATCTACTTAATGAAACACAAGTATGAAAACATTTGAAAAGTTCAAAGAATTTCAGAGTGAAGTGGAGAATCATCGTAACAAGAAAATAAAAGTTTCTATGATATGATCGCAGAGGTAAAATATTTGAGTTAAGAGTTTGGCCTTCAGTTAAAACAATGTGAAATAGTTTCACTACTCATGCCACCTGGAACACCACAGTGTAATGGTGTGTCCGACCGTCATAACCGTAATTTATTAGATATGGTGCGATCTATGATGTCTCTTACCGATCTACCACTATCGTTTTGGGGTTATGCATTAGAGACAGCTGCATTCATGTTAAATAGGGCACCATCTAAATCCGTTGAGACGACACCGTATGATCTATGGTTTGGCAAGAAACCTAAGCTGTCGTTTCTTAAAGTTTGAGGTTGCAGTGCTTATGTGAAAAAGTTTCAACCTGATAAGCTCAAACCCAAATCGGAGTAGTGCATCTTCATAGGATACCCAAAAATAAAATGTTGGGTACACCTTCTATCACAGATCTGAAGGTAAGATATTCATTGCTAAGAATGGATCCTTTCTAGAGAAGGAGTTTCTCTCGAAAGAAGTGAGTGGGAGGAAAGTAGAAGTTGATGAGGTAACTATACCTGCTCCCTTATTGGAAAGTAGTTCATCACAGAAATATGTTCCTGTGACTACTACACCAATTAGTGAGGAAGCTAATGATGATGATCATGTAACTTCAGATCAAGTTGCTACCGAACCTCGTAGGTAAACCAGAGTGAGATCCGCACCAGAGTGGTACGGTAATATTGTTCTGGAGGTCATGTTACTTGACCATGACAAGCCTACGAACTATGAGGAAGCGATGATGAGCCCAGATTCCGCGAAATGGCTTGAGGCCATGAAATCTGAGATGAGATCCATGTATGAGAACAAAGTATGGACTTTGATTGACTTGCCCATTGATCGGCGAGCCATTGAGATTAAATGGATCTTCAAGAGGAAGACGGACGCTGATAGTAGTGTTACTATCTACAAAGCTAGAATTGTCATGAAAAGATTTTCGACAAGTTCAAGGTGTTGACTACGATGAGAGTTTCTCACTCGTATCTATGCTTAAGTCTGTCCGAATCATGTTAGCAATTGCCGCATTTTATGAAATCTGGCAAATGGATAAACAAAACTGCATTCCTTAATGGATTTATTAAAGAAGAGTTGTATATGATGCAACCAGAAGGTTTTGTTAATCCTCTAACAAAATATGCAAGCTCCAGCAATCCATCTATGGACTGGTGCAAGCATCTCAGAGTTGGAATATACGCTTTGACAAGTTGATCAAAGCATATAGTTTTATACAGACTTGTGGTGAAGCCTGTATTTACAAGAAAGTGAGTGGGAGCACTACAACATTTCTGATAAGTATATGTGAATGACATATTGTTGATCGGAGATAATGTAGAATTATTCTGCAAAGCATAAAGGAATGTTTGAAAGGAGTTTTTCAAAGAAAGACATCAGTGAAGCTGCTTACATATTGAGCATCAAGATCTATAGAGATAGATCAAGACGCTTGATAAGTTTTTCAATGAGTACATACCTTGACAAGATTTTGAAGTAGTTCAAAATGGAACAGTCAAAAAGGAGTTCTTGCCTGTGTTACAAGGTGTGAAGTTGAGTAAGACTCAAATCCCGACCACGGCAAAAGATAGAGAGAGAATGAAAGTCATTCCCTATGCCTCAACCATAGGTTCTATAAAGTATGCCATGTTGTGTACCAGACCTATTGTATACCCAGCCCTGAGTTTGGCAAGGGAGTACAATAGTGATCTAGGAGTATATCACTGGACATTGGTCAAAATTATCCTTAGTGGAATAGGGATATGTTTCTCGATTATGGAAGTGACAAAAGGTCCGTCGTAAAGGGTTACGTCGATGCAAATTTTGACACTGATCTAGATGACTCTAAATCTCAATCTGGATACATATTGAAAGTGGGAGCAATTAGCTAGAGTAGCTCTGTGCAGAGCATTGTTGACATAGAAATTTTCAAAATACTTACGGATCTGAATGTGGTAGACCCGTTGACTAAAATTCTCTCACAAGCAAAACATGATCACACCTCAGTACTCTTTGGGTGTTAATCGCATAGCGTTGTGAACTAGATTATTGACTCTAGTAAACCCTTTGGGTGTTGGTCACATGTCGATGTGAACTATGGGTGTTAATCACATGGTGATGTGAACTATTGATGTTAAATCACATCGTGATGTGAACTAGATTATTGACTCTAGTTCAAGTGGGAGACTGAAGGAAATATGCCCTAGAGGCAATAATAAAGTTATTATATATTTCCTTATATCATGATAAATGTTTATTATTCATGCTAGAATTGTATTAACCAGAAACATAACACATGTGTGAATACATAGACAAACAGAGTGTCACTAGTATGCCTCTACTTGACTAGCTCGTTGATTAAAGATGGTTATGTTTCCTAACCATAGACATGAGTTGTCATTTGATTAACGGGATCACATCATTAGGAGAATGATGTGATTGACTTGACCCATTCCGTTAGCATAGCACTTGATCGTTTAGTTTGTTGCTATTGCTTTCTTCATGACTTATACATGTTCCTATGACTATGAGATTATGCAACTCCCATTTACCAGAGGAACACTTTGTGTGCTACCAAACGTCACAACATAACTGGGTGATTATAAAGGTGCTCTACAGGTGTCTCCGAAGGTACTTGTTGGGTTGGCATATTTTGAGATTAGGATTTGTCACTCCGATTGCCGGAGAGGTATCTCTGGGCCCTCTCGGTAACGCACATCACTTAAGCCTTGCAAGCATTGCAGCTAATGAGTTAGTTGCGGGATGATGTATTACAGAACGAGTAAAGAGACTTGCCGGTAACGAGATTGAACTAGGTATTGAGATACCGGCTATCGAATCTTGGCCAAGTAACATACCGATGACAAAGGGAACAACGTATGTTGTTATGCGGTCTGACCGATAAAGATCTTCGTAGAATATGTAGGAGCCAATATGAGCATCCAAGTTCCGCTATTGGTTATTGACCGGAGACATGTCTCGGTCATGTCTACATTGTTCTCGAACCCATAGGGTCCGCTCGCTTAACGACAGTTTCATTATGAGTTTATATGTTTTGATGTACCGAAGGTTGTTCGGAGTCCCGGATGTGATTACGGACATGATGAGGAGTCTCGAAATGGTCGAGACATAAAGATTGATATATTGGAAGCCTATGTTTGGACATCGGAAGTGTTCCGGGTGAAATCGGCATTTTACCAAAGTACCGGGAGGTTACCGGAACCCCCGGTAACCTAATGGGCCTTAATGGGCCTAGTGGAGGAAGTAGAGAGGAGGCCAAGGGGCAGCCACGCGCCCCTCCCCCCAAGTCTGAATTGGACAAGGAGGGGGCGGTGCCCCCCCTTTCCTTTCCCCTCTTTCTCTCCTTACCCCCCAAGTCCTAGTCCAACATGGAAAGGGGGAGTCCTACTCCCGGTGGGAGTAGGACCCGGTGGGAATAGGACTCCTCCTGGCGCGCCCCTTGCCTGGCCGCACCTCCTCCCCCTTGCTCCTTTATATACGGGGGCAGGGGCACCCCATAGACACAACAATTGATCATTGATCTCTTAGCCGTGTGCGGTGCCCCCCTCCACCATAATCCTCAATAATATTGTAGCGGTGCTTAGGCGAAGCCCTGCGACAGTAGAACATCAAGATCGTCACCACCCGTCGTGCTGACGGAACTCTTCCCCGACATTCTGCTGGATCGGAGTCTGGGGATCGTCATCGAGCTGAACGTGTGCTAGAACTCGGAGGTGCCGTAGTTTCGGTGCTTGATCGGTCGGGCCGTGAAGACGTATGACTACATCAACCGCGTTGTGCTAACGCTTCCGCTTTCGGTCTACGAGGGTACGTAGACAACACTCTCCTCTCTCGTTGCTATGCATCACCATGATCTTGCGTGTGCGTAGGATTTTTTTTTGAAATTACTACGTTCCCCAACAAAACAGACATGAAAGGATTATTTGTTGGTAGGGAATTGTAGATCATATATATGCTCAATAACAAGAGAGTAAGAACTGAGACATGGACACATCATCTAAGTATTAATCGTTGTGTCATGCGCAAAATATTAATAAACCCCTAACTACATACGATATTTTTTTAGAGTATTCAAGCGTAGAGGCCAGTAACAGATCTAACACCCATGGGCCAAAATTTTGTAGTTATTGAACCCAGCTTCCATGAATACTAGGACAACACTTATGTGTTGCTATGGGCAACATTTAGCAATTTCATTGATGAATCACTGAAGAATTACTTGATATCATAGTTGATGTCCATGCATTACGAAGAAATATATATTACCGTGATGACAAAAAGCATAAGAAAGACAGTGGGAAGAGTTTTGGAAGAAAATGGAGTCTTTAGGGTTGCAACAGGGAATGAACATCAAATGTGCCAAACATATACCTTTAAGATCTGCATTCATGTTAGTTAATTTTTTTAATAATCAAAATAAATGATTTGCTTGATAACTAATTCAAATATGAGCTACCATGGCACATTATATTCCATTCATCTGCAATGTAGCCAAAGCCATAAGGAATATAATTGTGCTAAAATTCTCATCCATGTGAACACTACAAATTTTGATATATAAGTGAACATAAATAAGTGTGATGGCCATGATGATACCGAACATGGGAGTTTTTATCTTTGTATTTTTGCCCAAGCACATTGTAGGAGCGATTCAAAAATAGTGCAACCCATAGAAATGCTCATGATTATTAATGTTTTTTTGGAGAGAAAAAAACTCCAAAGTGCCTTGTTTGCCCACACTCGGCATGCATTCATTTGCACATGAATCACCTAATTTGGTTTACAACAAAGATAATGATGCCCTCTCAAATCAACACACTAATTAAGCAAGCAGGCTAGATTCGGCAACATGCATATTCTCAATGAAATGATGTGCTCTGCACAAAACTTCCAGGAAGCCTCGCAGGCCACCTCATACTTCATCATTTGTACTGCTACTGCTACAACTACATAGTCAAGTTAGATAAGTGATGAAGTATTTGTGGTTTACACATGTTTCTTCATGCGTGCACTTAGGATACCAATTTGTATACAAATAACATGAAACTAACTGTGACATTCATTATATATCCTTATAACATACATGACAACTCTCAAGTAGACACTATTACTGCTTCTAACAAAGCTGCAACAAAACCACAAACAAAACAACACTTGTTAGGAGCATCATGAGTTAATGTCTCGAAGGATACTACATCATTACAGACCCCTCCCCTCCCGCATCGCTCCAGCGGGCGATCGGGAGGGCAACCCTAGCATTGCCGGGGCTCCACCCCTCCTCCCCTTGCCGCTATCGGGTTTGCTCGGTCGGCGTCGATGATGGCAGGACCTCATCTCCCCTTTGCTGGTGGCGTCTAGCGCGGGCATGCAGTCTTTGGCTGGTGGCGGCTCGCTGGCGGTGTGGTGTGTCGTGCGGGGCACGCCCGGGGCTGGCTTGGCGGCTTGATCTAGCCATGCCAGATCTGCCTGTTAGCGCCTCGGGTGGCACGTGCCCTCCTACATGGTCGGATCCGGGCTGGAGCTCCCCTCCGATGGTCGCTGGCTCTGGATAGGGCTCTCTATTGCTTTGGTTCGGCGTGATGGTGGGTGTTCATGGTGAGCGCACAGGTGGTCGGTGTGGGCGCAACATGGCAGTCAATGTCCGACATGGTTGGTTCCACCACAAAGAACCTAACCATCTGACCTATGCTCAATTCACGTGCTATTATGAAGTTGCATAGAAGAATATGTTATGAAAGTGGAATGAATACTCTGGTATTTTTGTTTGTTTGTATGGCAGCCTTGATACTCCATATAGTTACACACGACAATGGTGAGGGTTGAACTACGATAGTATATGAAAAAGAAAGTCGTAAACATCATGTTATTAATGCGATTAAACATTTGAAACTATAGCTCTATAATCTGAATTGAATAAAGTTTCCATTTCAGTCAGCTATATCTCGTATCTTTTTATGTCCAAAATGTTGGGAAACATAGTAGAAAACAAAAAATTGCCTTTCGAACACCCAAGAACAATATGAAGGTGCATAAGAGGATTGGATCATGATCGTTACCAACTCCAAGTTGTAGTGGAAGCATACGAGTCGGTGTAGATCATACTTGGAGTCCCTTGAACCGTCAATGAACAATCCCGCGAACTGCCCTCGAATGATCCCTCGAATCGAAGACCGAAAGCACGGCCTCTCTACAGTTTGCAAGCGTATGGTCTTCATGTTCAGGCAGTGCTTCGCCATCCAGAGCTAATCGCCGCTTGAGAATTAGAGGATAAGATTAGATCCACTCGGGGCTTTTAATTGAGGATTAGAGGAACTAGAACTAGCTCTGATTATCTCAATTAGAACTAGTAGTATTGGGCTAGAGGAGGCACCTAAAACTTGTGTATTGAAAATGGCCAATACCTCCACTATATATAGGTTAGATGGGAACAGAGGGGCAGCCACAAAGGAGGGAGAGCTCCTCCTTGGGGCGCCGGCCAAGGGGGGAGCCCCCCAACAAGGTAAGAGGGGGGGGGGCAACTACACTTGGGCCTTTGTGGCCCAAGTTGCCTTCCACCCCTAGGCCTTTTAAAGCCCATTGATATTTAATTAATTATAAAAGTCTTCTAACAATTACTAAAGCCTTTTATTATTAATTTAACATCAAGATAAAACATTTTTCACATATATATTATTTATTGTAAATACCCGGCATTACCCGATAAACTCTGAAACCCTTCCGGTGACCCCGAAACGCTTCCGATTCCTCTCGGAACTATTTCGAATATTAACAAAACTATTTCATAAATAAATCCTCGATACTCTCGTCCTACTAACTCCCACCAGATTGTGATTACCTTAATCTTGTGATCCCGTAGGTTCGATAAATCATAGACATGAACGGAACCCCTTCGTTCAATGACCGATAGCGGAACCGTGGACGTCCATATCGATCCCTATGATTACACGAATGACATTTGAGTGAACCTTTGGTTATCATGTGATGTTCTCTTTGCTTCACGGTACTTTACAAAACCTGAGGTGAGATATATTGGTATCCTCTTGAGTCATACACATGCTCACTATACTAGTCTCCTCGTTATCAGTTTTGTTCTTCTTTCTCGTTATCATGTTTTGGCATCCCCGTGACGAAGTCACCTATGTCTAGCCATACGATGATGGATGCCTTCACACTGAGAGGGCCCTAAGAATATCTCTCCATCTTCGGAGGAGCAAATTCCACTCTCAAGCTATCGTGCCCCTTGTCAAACTTTCCGATGAATCTGTAAGTTGTCATTATGATCACCAAGTTACTGATGACCTTTGGGAAACCCCAAAGTTC
This sequence comes from Triticum aestivum, assembly GCF_018294505.1. Lineage (NCBI taxonomy): Eukaryota > Viridiplantae > Streptophyta > Magnoliopsida > Poales > Poaceae > Triticum > Triticum aestivum. The sequence goes on from NC_057794.1 coordinate 524,264,154, forward strand.
ATCGTACAGTAAGAAGTGACTACGATACTCTGTGTTGGGGAACCTAGTAATTTCAAAAAAATTCCCTGCGCACACACGGGATCATGGTAATGCATAGCAACGAGAGGGGAGAGTGTGTCCATGTACCCTCGTAGACCAAATGCGGAAGCGTTAGCACAACACGGTTGATGTAGTCGTACGTCTTCACGATCCGACCGATCCAAGTACCGAACGCACAGCACCTCCGAGTTATGCACACATTCAACTCGATGACGTCCCGCGAGCTCCGATCCAGCAAAGCTTCACAGGAGAGTTTCGTCAGCACGACGGCGTGATGATGGTGATGATGATGCTATCGACGCAGGGCTTCGCCTAAGCACCGCTACGATATAACCGAGGTGGATTATGGTGGAGGGGGGCACCGCACACGGCTAAGGGATCAATGATCAATTGTTGTGTCTCCAAGGGGTGCCCCCTTCCCGTATATAAAGGAGTGGAGGAGGGGGAGGGCCGGCCCTCTCTATGGCGCGCCCTAGGGGAGTCCTACTCCCACCGGGAGTAGGATTCCCCCTTTCCTAGTAGAACTAGGAGCCCTTCCAAGTAGTAGGAGTAGGAGAGAAGGAAAGGGAAAGAGAAGAGAAGGAAGGAGGGGCGCCGCCCCTCCCCCTAGTCCAATTCAGACTAAGCATTGGGGGCGCACGCAGCCTCTCCTCTCTCTTTCCCCTAAAGCCCAATAAGGCCCATATACTTCCCGGCGAATTCCCGTAACTCTCTGTTACTCCGAAAAATACCCGAATCACTCGAAACCTTTCTGATGTCTGAATATAGTCGTCCAATATATCGATCTTTACGTCTCGACCATTTCGAGACTCCTCGTCATGTCCCCGATCTCATCCGGGACTCTGAAATACCTTCGGTACATCAAAACACATAAACTCACAATACAAATCATCACCGAACATTAAGCGTGCGGACCCTATGGGTTCAAGAACTATGTAGACATGACCGAGACACGTCTCCGGTCAATAACCAATAGCGGAACCTGGATGCTCATATTGGCTCCTACATATTCTACGCAGATCTTTATCGGTCAAACCGCATAACAACATACGTCGTTCCCTTTGTCATCGGTATGTTATTTGCCTGAGATTCGATCGTCGGTATCTCAATACCTAGTTCAAACTTGTTCCCGGCAAGTCTATTTACTCGTTCCATAATACATCATCCCGCAACTAACTCATTAGTTACAATGCTTGCAAGGCTTATAGTGATGTGTATTACCGAGTGGGCCCAGAGATACCTCTCCGACGATCGGAGTGACAAATCCTAATCTCGAAATACGCCAACTCAACAAGTACCTTCGGAGACACCTGTAGAGCACCTTTATAATCACCCAGTTACGTTGTGACGTTTGATAGCACATAAAGTGTTCCTCCGGTAAACGGGAGTTGCATAATCTCATAGTCATAGGAATATGTATAAGTCATGAAGAAAGCAATAGCAACATACTAAACGATCGGGTGCTAAGCTAACGGAATGGGTCAAGTCAATCACATCATTCTCCTAAAGATGTGATCCCGTTAATCAAATGACAACCCATGTCAATGACTAGGAAACTTAACAATCTTTGATCAACGAGCTAGTCAAGTAGAGGCATACTAGTGATGCTATGTTTGTCTATGTATTCACACATGTATTATGTTTCCGATTAATACAATTCTAGCATGAATAATGAACATTTATCATGAAATAAGAAAATAAATAATAACTTTATTATTGCCTCTAGGACATATTTCCTTCACTCTGATGGTCTAAGGAACTAAAATCACAAGTTAACACTCCATGTTATAACAATTGACTTATGATGATATTATCTCAAAGTATAACAAACAAGTTTGGGTCAATTCAATATGACCGTTCTTCTAACGTCATACTCTCAATGTTGTTTTGAGAATATCGTTACACTTCACAATATCTCAAGATCCAGAAAACGCGATCACCAATAATACTTGAGCTATCTTAGAGGCGGGACAATGAATCTTATTTTACCGTTTATCGTTCTACATGTGCATATGAGTTTTCCACTGAATCACATATTCCAGGATCACAACAGTTGTAGCATAGAATATAAACTCTAAATTATGAACACGGAAATATGATAATACAATATTATTGCCTCTAGGGCACACTTCCAACACAAATCTTGATGGTATGCATTCATAATGGCCTTCATTTGTCATGCCATGTTGCTATATGCCAGCTCTTGGGGTCTCATTGTGTTTAGTTTTCTTCCTATGCATCGGCAGGTAAACTGGGAGAGCGGGATCACACAGATGAGCTACCAACAAGCGCATCTGAATGTGTTGGGCAGTGGGCGCCCTCTCATGTGTCGATGTGGCACGCTCACTTCATGAACTTCATTGGTGTTGGTGTGTTCGTCGAACCCGTCCGTGTGGAGTGCGTGCATGAGGGACAAGGTATTCGTGGAGTATGAAATTCATACCGGATTCATGTCTTTTGTGAGCAGGCCAACGGTTTTGACTTACCACAATGGTGTATTGTAATGTAGTCTTTAGCTTAGAAGCCCACACTCCTCTTGGGAACACAACACCCAAATAAATACGAACCACACACACTAGGAGTCTAGGACTCCAACAAAACGTACTTCACCAATCTAGGGTCAAATGTTCATGGGTAAACCTCAATGATCGATCTCACACCTAGAATGGGTGTGATTTTGTAGTCGTTGAATCCAGCCTCGAAGATTATCTTCTTCCACTCCTGCTCATCTCGCTCGACGCCATTGATGAACATGATGAAAAGGTCAAACATGACTTGTGTCTCTTTGTGCTTCGGGTCCTGCGGTCCTGCACCAATCACCATGTCGACAATTATCACCTTCCCTCCTGCATCTTTTGGCGCGATGGCTTTCTTGCAATTTTTTAGTATCTTGATGCAGTCCTCGTCACCCCAATCATGCATGACCCACTGAAATAGTTGAAGGTGGTGATGAGCATTAGTTGACAACATGCTAGCTTTATAGTTATATCTTCCCCAAAATGGACATTGTGATCGTAGACTCTAATGGAGCACTTTAGCTATATGTAAGTCCCTTGAAAATTGATTTTGTGTAAGTCGTATTTTTGGCCTTTGATTTTTGCTTCTTTTTATCCTGCCGTTGGTTTGGGCAAGTTGACTGACCACATATTTAGGTTAGTCAATTCAATAACGGGCTCAAGCTCATTACCTTTGCGACCTAGCCCCCCCCTCTCTCTCTTTGTTCTTTTCTGTTTTTATTTTTTTAATTTTTTCTTTCTCCTTTTCTTTTTCTTTATTATTATTATTTGTTTTTGTGGTTATCTTGGGATGTTTGGGTGAGTGCAAATGTATACACACAAAATATATGTGAAAATGCACATTATTTGATTATTCTTTGCATACTACAAAAAATGCAATTTCAGTGTAAAGTTGCGTCCAAGTTTTTTTCTCCATTTTTTGTTCTTAAAAAGTAATATCAATGCCGCTAATTCATTGGTTCTTATAAATCTTCATTGTTTTGATTTTATTTCTAGTTATTATCTTATTATCTTTTTTTCTTTAAGGGTAATACCAATGCCGTTAATTCCTTCCTTCTTAGTAAACTTCTTTTTGCAAAAATTCCACTATTATATACTTATTCTTACATATTTAAAAAAACACAAAATTTGTGTATATTTGTGCAAAATTTCCTTTTTTGTTTTAGATTTTTTTTCATTTTCTTTCTATTTAAAGGGTAACACCAATGCCACTAATTCATTTTTTTAGAAAAATGTATTGGTCTAATTTTGTTTTATTTTTTAAAGGGTAATACGGAAGTCACTAATTCATTCTTTCTTATAAAAAATTATTATTATTATTTTTAGTTTATGTTTCATTTATTTATTCTTTAATGGTAATATCAATGCTACTAATTCATTCCTTTATTTTCTTATTTTTGAAAAAAATTCCACTATTATATGATTATTCTTGCATATTTGGAAACATTGCAACCTTTGTGTATATTCTATGCAAATTTTGTCACTATTTTTTAGATTTTTTTTCTTATTAAATGGTAATACAAATGTCACTAATTCATTCTTCCTTAAAAAACCTCATTATTTGATTTTGTACTAAATTGGCGACAATTAATATGGATTGAAGGGAGTAGTTTTTATTTCATTTTCTTTCTTCTTAAAGGGTAATACCAGAACCACTAATTCATTATTTCCAAGATCATTATTTTGAATTATTTTGAGTTTTTATTTCATGTTTATTCTTCTTAAGAGGTAGTACCAAAACCGCTAATTCATTCTTTCCTAGAAAACTCATTACTTTGCTTTTGTTTAGTTTTATTTCATGTTATTTCTTATTAAAGGGTAATACCAATGCTACTAATTCATTCCTTCTTAGAAAACTTTCTTATTTTTTAGGAAATCCCACTATCGTATGTTTATCATTGCATATTAAAAAAAGCAATTACGTGTATATTGTGTGCAAATCATCATTGTTTGTTTTATATATTTTTTATTTTATTTTTTCTTAAAGGGTAATACAAATGCCACTAATTCATTCTTCCTTAAAGAACCTAATTGTTTTGATTTTGTCTTAGGTTTTATTTCATTTCTTCTTAAAGAGTAATAGCAAAGCCACTAACTTATTCTATTTTAGAAAACTTAATTATTTAGATTTTTAGTCTTATTTTATTTTCTTCTTCTTTAATGATATTGTCAATGCCACTAATTCATACATTTTTAGGATACTTCCCCTTTTTGTGAAAATTGCTCTATTATATGCTTGCTTTTTCATATTATAAAAAAATCACAATTTATGTAAATCGTGTCCAAATTTGGCCCCTTTTGTTTTAATTTATTTTTCTTTCGTCTTGAAGGGTTATTATTTTTATTTTTTTACTGGGTATTGCATGCATGTATTTGGGGTACTCCTATATATCCATCACTAAAGCCTTAGCCGTGGGTTTTTTTCAGTGGAAAAAAGGTGGACTAATGGCAATGCACGTGGGATCCTGCTATTTTTTTAAAAAAATAACACAATTTTTTAATAAATTCGAGAAATATTACGCCGTTTCGAATTTTTCAAAAATAATATAGCTTCTTCCTTAGGGAAGCCGACGGGCTGCTGTCGGTTTTGGTAGGGCCAACTGGAATCCTATCGGCTTCGGCGAAGCCGATTCGTATCCAATCAGCTTCGGCAAAGCCGACTGGCCAATCGCTGGCGGGCGGTACGTCCAGTCAGATTTAGTATGGCTATTTAGCACATTGGCTTCGGCGAAGCCAATTAGATCATATCAGCTTTGGCAAAGTTGTCCCCTCAAAAAAAAAAAAGCTTTGGCAAAGTTGATAGGTGCATCTTTTTTAAGACTGGCCGGCGTGTCAGCATGCGGCCTACGCCGACTGGCAGTGTGCAGGGTGGCCCAGCCACTTATCGGCTAAGCCGTGGCTGATTGGGCTTCTGTCGACTACGCTCAGGCCGACTGGGCCCTATTGGCTTCTCCGTGGCTAACAGGAGGCAGTCGGCTTCGGTGCGGCCGAAGCTATATTATTTTTGAAAAAAAAAATAGACGACGTAATATCTCTATAACTTATAAAAAAATGTATTATCTATGAAAAATTAGCTGGGATCCTTGCATGCATGACATGAGAAGTAGTAGCAAACATGTACTACACGTCGTATTCTGCAAGTAACAAAACATGCACTGCATTCCAGCTCCATACTGATGCGTATGCCTTTTTTCCGATTAGATGCTTATGCTTTTTTGTCATTGCACACTTGGACCAGTGGTAAAAAAATAGTTGTAAGAAACATGGTGAGTAGTTGGCTGATATTGAGTTATATGAGCTATATGGCGACGTGTTGCATTTGGCCTCATTTGCAGTTATATAGAGCTGCTTTCCGTGTCCGCTGCAAAAAAAGGCTGCTTTTCGTGTGTATGCATGCGTCCGTAGACGGTAATTAAGTTAGGACGACGATAACTATCACACGTCTGAGGGTTAAGGGATCTTCCTACACGTTTTGTCTGGTGTGAGGACTAGCCCACACGTTTATGTGTGGACAAAACAACTAGCGCCCCCATGTTTCTTTTTTTCTTTGCGGTCCCTCTCACACGCCTACGTGTGGACAAAATGCATAACGCCCACACGACTTCTCTCAGCCACCTACCTCACGGTCCCGCACGCCCCGCGTGACAGTCACTCCGCGTCCCCGCAGTTGCCATGGTCCGGACCTTCTTCAATGTCCGTTTAACTATAGTTGCCATGTCGTTGAACTACAGTTGCCATGTCGGACAACTACAGTTGCCATGGTTGCTCAACTGCAGTTGCCATCTCAAGTCAAGTGCCAGATGCCATTTTGGACAACTGCATCTGTTGCCATGTATGGTCTGGTTTACTATAGTTGCCATGATTTGAAAACTTTAGAGGTTGCCACCTACTAACACTAAGCAGTTGCCATGTATGGTCTGGTTTACTACAGTTGTCATGATTTGAAAATTTTAGGAGTTGCCACCTACTAACACTAGGCAGTTGTCGTGTAGCACTACAAAGAGACATGGCAAAACAACATGTTCGGGTAAAAGAGAGAGTTGTCATCTGCTTACAAGCACACTAGGGCAGTTGCCGTGTACCCTGCAAAACACATGGCAACTGACATGTTCGGGTAAAAAAAAGAGTTGCCATCTGCTACACTAGGGCAATTACCATGTACTCCCTCCGTAAACTAATATAAGAGCGTTTAGATCACTATTTTAGTTATCTAATCACTCTTATATTAGTTTACAGAGGGAGTACATTGCAAAAAGCATGGCAACTGGCAGCTTGGGTGTGGGAGAGGAGACGAGCGTGTGGGCGAGATGGCAAATGCCCACACACCAGCCCTTGTGCGTGAATGAAAACTGACGTGTGGGCGAACTGCTAAACGCCCACATATCGGCCCTTCCGTGTGATGAAACGGATGGGTGACCGTGTGAATGCCACAATCATGCCAAGATTCGTGCACCCACAAACAGACGCGGATCCATGCGTGTGGGCGAGATGCAAACGCTCACATGTGTGCGCATTAGTATTTCTGTTAAGTTAATGTACGGGTTGCCTATTAGGAATTGACGAGGTCTGTAAAGCTGCTGATCAGCGATAGAGCCGCGTTGAGCTCGGGTGAAGAGGTGACTTGTCTCCTATTCCTTAGTGGAGAGGGACAGGCGCTGATTTTTTGCATAAAATTATCCTATCTTTTCAGTTCTGTAATGTCAATATTTACGTGGCTTGTAACTGAATCTTTATTTTATAATAAGACACGTATTATCATGAAAAAAAACAGCATGAAGGGGAGTAGTCGTTGCATGCATCAGCTCTAGTCGCTCCCCTACGGAGTACCAATATTGTGAACACTAGTTGGCGCACCTTGAGGAAGACAGCATCGGCCGGTGGAATGCTCTCGAACATGTCGCCGGCGATGTACTCCACGTCGCTACCGCTCGGAGCCTTGGCGACGACGTGGGCGAGGTCCATCACACTGCACTTCACGTCCGGGAACGCATTCGAGATGGCTTGTGCCGCTCCACCGTGCCCCCCGGCGACGTCGACCAGGGAGCCTATCCCCTGGAAGACGGCCCCGCACTCCCTGATGGCGATGTCCATGAGGAAGCTGCTGTCGGAGACCATGCCGTCGTTGACGATTGCGTTGTACGCCGGGTCCGAGTTGGCCAGCTCCCAGAAGGTCTTGCCGTGCTTCAGCTTGAAGAGGTCCGGCTCCGGCAGCTCGTGCTGGAACCAAGTCCCGAGGTCGGAGAACGGGGAGACGAGGTTGGTGTGGAGGAGCATCTTCGTGATGTGGACCATGTTCACCGAGGCCGAGCAGACGAGGAGACGGGACGCCGGCGTCAGCGCGTAGACGGCCTCGCCCTCAACGCCGTCGTCCCTGGGGTGTTCGACGCTGAAGATGCCGGAGACGATGAGCACACGCATGAGGCGGCGCAGGCAGGAGATCTTGGTCGGGTGGAGCGTGGCCGTGGTGGCAATCTGGGAGAGCGTGGCGGCGCCGCCTTGGCGGTGGATGGCGTCGGCAATGCCGAGGTCCAGGGCAGACTTGAGCGCCATGGACTTGACGTAGCTAAAGGTGTGGTGCCAAAGCTCGAGCTGGGCATCCAGCAAGCCCTGGTCGAGGATGTGCTGCTCCCGGGTCCGGGTAGGACCCAAATATCTGGCTGACACTGTCAGGAAGTCACCCTGAAGCGAACCATTGCGAATGTCTTCTTAGGCCAATTCCACCGCGCGCCCCCATCCCGTCCGGTCCCGTTCGTTTGAGGTAAAAAGATAAACCAGACGAACAAGCGCATGACGGCCTGAACCTATCTGGTCCGTTTTGTGTCTGGGCCGACCCATTTCAAGCGCAAACATGCATCGAATTTGGATCGCGGTGGACAGCAAACGGACGCGATGCTCGTCCGCGTCAGGGCCGCGTGGCAGACGGCCACCTACCTCCCACCTGCCAACATCAATGCACACGCGCGGCCGGCCTCACCTGTCATCCGCCCAGGCGCACGGTCGCCGTCCTTCTTAAATGGGGAGACCGTGGACCGGTCGTCGTCTACACTTCCCACTCCAGCCCGCTGCCTCCTCGAAACCCGGCACCCCCAAACCCTAGCCTCTCCCCGTCCTCAAGCTTGCCAGCCGGCCGCCACACAACCATGGGGTTCTGAATCCACGGCCGCAAGGGGAAGCACGACCGCGAGGCCGGCTCCTCCTCGGGACGCCGCTGCGGCTCCGTGAAAGAGGAGGCCGCCATGCCACTGCGCCGGGCCGCCGGGCCTGCCCCATTCACCACCGGCCCTAGGGCCGCCAGCGAGCACAACCGGCAGTACATCAACGCTGATGTATGCCGGCGCTATTGGGAGACGAGGACGCCGGTCCCATGGAGCGACGTCCACCTCCCCAACAACTAGCACCTCTCGGCCGACCGGGTCCCGATCCCGCCGGACCTGATGAGCGGCCGTGCGCGTCGCGATGAGATCAAGCGCCGCCGCTGCCTCCTCCCCGACGACCTCTACTACGACGATAGGTACGCCCCCGACTCCGTGCTCGGGGATGCCTGGCTACAGGATGAGCACGACGTGCGGCGCGCCTCTTACTTCGCCGCCACGGTATCGGGGCCGTGACGGCCACGTCGGGAGGTGCGCGGGCGTACGCGGGTGCGCGGCCTCACGCACGCCGTCGCCTTCTCCATCTCCGTCGCCACCTCCACCTCCTCGCATGACAGCGGAGGAGGAGGCCCGACTCATGCAACATGTCATGGAGGACTCCATGAACACGCACGATGAGCGCCAATGGGCGGGCCTCGAGGTGACGATGGCCCTCTCTGCGGTCGGCGACGTCGCCATCCCCGAGCTGGAGATGGCGAGGAGGGAGGAGGTGGTGGAGGAGGAGCCGGTGGTCTTGTTCCACCCGGCCCTGGTTGGCCAGCACTGGAGCTGGTCGTGCTCGGCTCCGGAGATGGCCGACACCGTGCGGTTCGTGAACTGGTGCCCCACGCCGCCGCGGTCACCGAAGCGGGAAGCGTTGCCACGAGAGGAGGTGGTGCAGGCACCTCCCGCCTTCCAGCCCGGCCCCGTCTACCACGGACCGCCGGCCCATCTGTGGACGCCGCTGGAGTACGTCGACCTCGTCAGCGATGACGACGACACCGGCGGCCACGACATCGAAGGGCACGGCAGGAGCGTGCGGGCGGCGTTTTTCTATTGTTAATTATGAGAATGTGAACCGTGGAACTGGACCGTTTTGTGGCCGTGATGCTTAATTTTAATGTTTAATGTTTTTTATTTGCTTTATTTACTTTTTCGGCATTTTATTTTAGTTTTTATATTTTTTTAATCACGTCCACCCCAGACATGATTTGGGGCGCGGCCGCGCGTTGGGCGCACCCACAACCCAACAAACAAAAGTGGACATGGGCCAATTCATTGCCGCCCCCAAACAGATGAAATCCGACCAAACTGGACTTCCGTTTAGGGTCCTGCGGTGGAGTTGGCCTTATTGTTTCGCCCTCTACGGGATACACGGGACCTCATGCATGCATTTCTATCCCCACATAATAGTGTAAAAGATGGACATGGGCTAGATCCATATTACACTGTCTGATTCAGCCAAAAAAATGTCAAGCTTTATGTTGCAAATTGGCCATGAAAAAAACAAAAAAAATTTAACAAACAAGCCATGTTGTAGACCACAACAAAAAAGCTTTTTCAAAAAAAGAATCAATTTTCCATGCTACATAGCAAAACAAATGCACGTATAAATTAAATCAAAAATCAAAACTAACATGAAAAATTGCCATGATATAGATTACAAATATAATAATAGTCACATTACAATTATGGGGGAGTTGTTTCTCTAGAGCATGGCGAATTTTGAAAATTTATTTTTAGACATCACATATCAAATTCATTAGGAAACAAAAAAAAAAGGTTGTAAGACAATAAAAATGGCCATGATCTAAATTTAAAAACTCTATGGTCTAAATAATAAATTGCCATGCTACCTACAATATATTTGCGAGTGTAAGGCTACTAAATTTATCATGGTAATTCTAATATATTTGTCATGGTAAGTCTACTAATATAAATTTGCCATGGAAAGTCTAGTATATTTGTCATGGTTAATCTAACAAATTTGTCATGATCCATTTTAAGAAAACAATTGTCATTTCTGTAGAATTGCCATGCTGCATACATACTACTCCATCCGTAAAGAAATATAAGAGCATTTAGATCACTACTCTAGTGGTCTAAACACTCTTATATTTTTTTTACAGAGGGAGTACTTGTCATGAAGCTCTAAGAACAAAACATGACTTGCCATGCATGAGAAACTAAATTTTGAATTTTTTTCTAAAATTATGCATGTTTTGGAAAAGGAAATGATTTAAAATTGTCATGTGGCCATAGAAAACAATTTTCAATATTTGCCTTGTGTGTGAGAGCAAAACTCCTAGAGTTGCCATGTGAGCATTAACAAATATGTACGAAAAATTGCCATGTGACTCTTAGCAACAATTCCAAAAATAGCCATGTCCAGCAAAAACAAGAACTTAGTTGTCGTGTGAGTAATACACATGGTAACAATCTAGAAAGAAACGGGAAGAAGTGACATGGCAGATTTAGACAAAAATCATAAAATCATGGGAAATTAAGAGAATTTGTGATAGTGATATGGAAAGTTTCAGATTTGTTTTGTACAACAACCCATGGCAAAAAAGTTTTGAATGTAGTACAAATATTAACAACAAAAAATTGATTTGTCATGCTACCTATAATATATTTGACAAGGTAAGTCTAATAAATTTGCCATGGTAAGTCTAATATATTTGCTAGTAGAAAATTTAATTGTCATGGCAAGTTGCAACTAAAAAGAATTTTTAGTTGCCACGGCAACACATATATGTACAAACAAACAAATAGCATAGTTGTCGTGTGAGTAATACACATGGTGCAGTCTAGAACAAAACATGGAAGATGTGACAAGGCAAAAATTTGTAATAGGCTCTGAATATCATGGCAAAAATTGGAAGAAAATTTCTTGTTGAACATGGCAAACGTGTTGTGTTTGTACAAAAAAAGTTCACATGGCAACTATTATGATCATGAAAAAATGTACGAAAAAGCTAAAAAAGGTAGTACATGGCAATCGGTATAAGTATGTGCTAAATTCCTAACTAGAATTCAAATCCACATCTAGATTCGTAGTGATACAATTTGCATCCATAATGCAGATTGGTATGGGTATGCGCAAACAGTTTTAAGCAGGCTAGACATTGCAATTAACATCTAACCAGAGCCGGGGATCAGACTACTAACTAGGCGCAACATGTATGATCGGTTTTTTTTGGGGGGGGGGAGGGGGAGGGGATGTGGTTGCTGATGAACAGGAGGCCATGAAGAAATAGGCTCTCGCCTCGCTTTATATATAAAGCAACCACATAATAGAGTACACGATCGAACAATACAAGATGATGACGTAGCAATTAAACAATGTCGATCCTAGACTACATGCAGGACACGGTTAGGCTACCGAAAGAGAGCACATGATGATCTGAGTACAACGCCACACAAATCCCTAAAACACTTAAGCTCCACGACAACACCCTCAGAAAGGATAACGACGCCAAGTGTCGCCAGTGCTGAGTCCAGACGAACAAGGATTTTCACCTAGAACCTTGATGATACGTCCATTTTGCATCATGTTTTCCTACATTTATTTATTATGTTTTGGGTCAGTATTTCACTTTATGATACAATTCTTATGCCTTTTCTCCCTTATTTGCAAGTTTCAGATGAAGAGGGAGACTGCGAGTAGCTGGAATTCTGGACCGGAAAGGGCTACATCAGAGATAGCTATTATGCACAACTCCAAATGACCTAAAAATTTATGGAGAATTGTTTTGAAATATATAAAAATATTGGCGGAAGAAATACCACGAGGGGGCCCACCCGAGAGCGATAAGCTCAGGAGGCACGCCCTATGAGCTTGTGGGCCCCTAGCAGGCTTTTGGGGCCCATCTTCTCCTATATGATGCCATTTTCCCTAGAAAAAAAATCAGAGAGATACTTTCGGGATGAAGCTGTCACAGCCCTAGAATTTGATTGCAATTAGTTTCATAAGCATCCATGGATCATGTCTATATTGTTTGAAATTTGAAATGGGGATGTTCAAACCCTAGCACCACATGGAATTCAAATAGGCTCAACTAAAGTCATTTTCAATGAACCCAAAATGCCTTTGAAAATGTTCATGATTTCTGATAAAGGTGAAAACCTCTGCCAAAAATGATGAACATATTTCTAGGTCATTCCTGGATTTTTGAATTAATTCATATTGTATTTGACTTCGGGCATTTAAACACTTTAAATAATTTAAATGCTCAGATAATGCTGAAATTAAATGTGGGCCACTAGAATAATCCAGGGAGTGTCCAAAAATTATTCCAGCATTTTACAAAATGCTTTAGTATTTTTACTAAAGCCAAAACAGCAGCAGAAAAATAGAAAACAGAAACAAAATTAGAAAACTAGAGAGAGGCAGAAACTTACTAGGTCTACACAGTAACGGCCCGGCACTGTTCCTGGCCCAGCCCAGGGACAGGGCATCTTCTTCCTCGTGCCAGTGGGCACGAGGGCGTGTGCCACGGCACGCCGGCCACCTCCTGCTTACCTGCTCACCGCTGGAAGCACCCGAGGGCGCCACGCAGCCCCCCTCGACACCTCTCGACCCTCCTTGCTCTCTCCCTGGACCTCCTCCCACTCCTCTGCTCTCTCCCGCAGCACCACCAAGCGCATTCGCCGCCGCCGCTCGCCGTAGCCATGGCCACCACCTCTCCTACGCCTCCTGAAGCTGCCCACAAGCTCCGCCTCGTTCCTCTCTTCCTCCTCACCGCACCAAGTGAGCCGGGAAGCCCTGCAACGTCCTCACCACCCTCGTCTCCGTCCTCGGCCGCAGTGGACCGTCGCCGTCGATTGGCTCCATTCAGGCCTTCCCCGAGCTCACCGACGACTCCATCAGAAGCGCTGTGAGCTCCCGTCCGTTTCCCCCTTACCCCGTCGTCGCGCGCGAAGCCTAGCTAGTTTTCCCCCACCGTCCCGTGAGCTTGCTGCCGCCACGCCTATCGCCGCCGTCATTCTAGGTCACCGACCTCGCGTCCGAGCACGGCCCCGAGCTCGTGGAGCTCCCAGGAGCCCGCCCAGCCTCTCAGCTCACTCGCTAGCCAAGCATAGCCCCGCGCCCGTGCTTGCCCAAGCTCCGGCCGCCGCCAAAGCCACCGTGGTCGTCGTCCCCGGCCACTCCACAGCCTCCCGAGGCCTCCCCTAGTCGCGCACGAGCGTGAGCTCTCCACTGGTACCCTCGGCGCATCGAACCGCTGCCGGAGCAGCGATTCCGACATGCCTCCGCCGTCGGATGAGGTCGCCGGCGGTGAAACCCTGTTTAGCTGACGTGGCAACAATTAGTTTAGGCTCTAATTAACACCCGCAACCACTGACCGGTGGGCCTAGCCCCTCTAACGATTTTGGTTAGGCTTAACTAAAATCACTAATTATAACTGAGCCTATGACATGTGGGCCCCATGTGTCAGGTTTGACCCTGGTCAGTCCCGGTTGACCTGATGACGTCATCTTGACGCCATGCTGATGCTGTAACTATTTTCTGAAATTTGAATAAGTCAGAAAAGGTTTAGAAAATTTCAGAAAATAGTTAAAACTTCAAAAATTCATAGAAATTCAATCGTAACTCCAAATAAGATAAATTATATATGAAAAATTATCAGAAAAATCCAATCTATCCATCTGTACAATTATGCATGTTTGAGCAAGTTAACCTCACTGTTTAGGATGAAACATGATTAGGGCAAAGTTCATAATAGGTTTGGAGTTGGAATTTGATGTAGTTTTGAATTCCACTTCAATTAAAATGACTTTCTGTCGCATTAGCCCAAATCACAGCATATTGCCATGTCATGATCATGCATCATATTGTTGCATTACATTGATTGTATTCTTCCTTGTTTGCCGGTAATTGCCCCCTCTCAGTAGACGGTGTTTCCGACGTTGTGATCGATAAAACCGATGAAGAGCTATACTATCTTCAGAAGTGCCAGGCAAGCAAAACCCCCTTGTTCATTCTGATACAATCCCACTCTCTCGCTCCTGCTCTCTTTTACTGCATTAGGATAACACCATTTCAATTGTTACATGTTGCGGTAGCTGAACCCCTTTCCTCTGCATGACCTGTGTCATTGCCACAGTAAATAGATGAAACCCACTAGCATGAGTAGGAGTTGTTTGAGCCCTGATGTGCCTACTTATTCATGCTTGTTTGTCATGCCTGCTACTGCTTAGAGTTGAGTCAGATCTGATTCATCGGGGATGAATTGGAATGGTGTTGAACATGTCCTACTGTGTGTGAGCTAAGTGTGTGAACACGATTTGGTAAAGGTAGCGGTGAGAGGCCATGTAGGAGTACATGGTGGGTTGTCTCATTGCAGCCGTCCTCAGGAACTGAGTTCTGTGTTTGTGATCCATGAACAGTTACTACCACACATTGGGTTCCGGTAACTCGGCCCCTCTCGGCTTATTAATCAACTCGATCCCTGTCTAGGAGTTGCAACTAGTTCTGGTGTTTGTAGGTAGTGTTAGTAGTCTACCAAGTGGCACCCGGTACAGGTGGGCTTGGGACAGACTAGGCACAGTGGCATGGTGTACCAAGTGGCACCCAGATGGCGGGCTTGGGAACCCTGCTCACATCGTTTGGGGCCGTGAGCGACACCCCGGCCGGATCTCCTTGCGGATGGAACCCGAATAGGGGATAAACCTGGACTAGAGACTTGTTGGTTAGTCAGGTCGTGGCCGACTCCCTCGCCCGGCTTCCGCTTGAAGGTTGCTGAGGTACATGACGTGTACAGGGCGATAAGTGGTGAGAGCGTGTGTGAAGAAGTACACCCCTGCAGGGTTATCATTATCTATTCGAATAGCTGGATTCCTCGAATATGGAAACTTGGACCCCTTGCATAGTTCATAGACAAGTGAAAGTGGATACTCTAAAACTCGCAAGATAAGCGTGAGTGCTATGGATGGCGTTCTCGCAGGGAGATGGGAGCGGATCCATAGTGGTGTATCGGTATGGTGAATTTGTGGACTCGTGTGCGCCACCTGAAAAGAGTTACTTGCAGTCGTAGTTCAGGATAGCCACCGAGTCAAAGCTGGCTTGCTGCAGTTAAACTCCACCACCCCCTTTGTTGATACCGATGCATATGTAAATAGTTCTGATGTAAGTCTTGCTGGGTACATTTGTACTCACGTTTGCTTAATTTATGTTTTTGCAGAGAGACTTCAGTCTCGCTAGTAGTTCCGTGTGGACTTCGATGTTTAGCTTGATACCTCAACTACGATCTTGTGCCCTCGGCAGGATCTGGTAGATAGTCAGGCTTCTCAGCCTTCTTCATTTGTAGTTGTCTGTACTCAGACAAGTTAAGCTTCCGCATGTGCTTGTTGCTTGTATGCTTGTATGTTGGGTCATGAGACCCATGTTTGTAATATCTCGCTCCTCAGAGCCTAATGAATAAATACTTGAGTCGTAGAGTTATGTTGTGATGCCATGTTGTATTTACACATGTCGAGCATATTGTGTGTATGTTTGAAATGCTTGGTATGTGTGGGATCCGACAACCTAGTTGTTTATCCTTGGTAGCTTCTCTTATGGGGAAATGTAGTCTTGTGCTTCCATGAGCCATAGTAGTCCGCTACAGCCCGATTCACCGGAGTCCTGCTAGCCCAGCACTACTGCTCAGGACACTTGACTGGTCGGCATGTGTTTCACTCTGTTCCTGTGTCTGTCCCTTCGGGGAAATGTCATGCGGTGACATCCGGAGTCCTGCCTAGCCTGCTACAGCCCGGGTTACCAGAATCCTGTTAGCCCAGTGCTACAGCCCGGATTCACACGCTGCTGACCGACATGCTCGATGTTGATTCATGTATGCCTGTTCCCGTAAGTTAGTGCCACTTTGGGTTCATGACTAGTCATGTCGGCCCGGGTTCTCTGTCATATGGATGCTAGCGACACTATCATATACGTGAGCCAAAAGGCGCAAATGGTCTCGGGCCATGGTAAGGCGACACCCGTGGGAATACCGTGCGTGAGGCCGCAAAGTAATATGAGGTGTTACAGGCTAGATCGGTGTGACTTAGAATCGGGGTCCTGACAGAAGCGTCGCCGTCTCGAGGCGGAACTTGTGCAGGAGCACTTTTGCTCTCCGGCAGGGCGATTCCGCCGGGAAACTTCCCTTCGGGAGGGGGAAATCGAAGCCATCGAGATCACCAACAATCCTCTCATCGTGGGAGGACCAATCTTCATCAACATATTCACCAACACCGTCTCATCTCAACTCCTAGTTCATCTCTTGTATTCAATCTTTTTTCTCAAAACCTCAGATTGGTACCTGTGGGTTGCTAGTAGTGTTGATTACATCTCGTAGTTGCTGCTAGTTGGTTTATTTGGTGGAAGATTATATGTTCAGATCCTTAATGATATTCAATACCCCTCTGATCTTGAACATGAATATGCTTTGTGAGTGGTTACTTTTGTTCTTGAGGACATGGGAGAAGTCTGGTTATAAGTAATCATGTGAATCTGGTATTCGCTCGATATTTTGATGATATGTATGTTGTTGCTTCCTTTAGTGGTGTCATGTGAACGTCGAGTACATGACACTTCACCATACTTGGGCCTAAGGGAAGGCATTGTGGAGTAATAAGTAGATGACGGGTTGCTAGAGTGACATAAGCTTAAACCCTAGTTTATCCGTTATTCCATAAGGGGCTGACTTGAATCCATATGTTTCATACTATGGCTAGATTTATCTTAATTCTTCTTTCATAGTTGCGGATGCTTGCAGTAGCGGGTAATCATAAGTGGTAGGCTTGTTCAAGTAATAATAGCACCCAAGCACACGGTCCACCACATATCAAATTATCAAAGTAGCGAACGCGAATCAAACAAACATGATGAAAGCGACTAGATGATAATTCCCATGTGTCCTCAAGAATGCTTTGCTTATTATAAGAGAATGTTCCGGCCTGTTCTTTTCTATAAAAAGGATTGGCTACCTTGCTGCACCATTGTTACCATTGTTACTTGCTACTTGTTACTAATTACCTTGCTATCAAACTATCTGTTACCAATAATTTTAGTGCTTGCAGAGAATACCTTGCTGAAAACCGCTTGTCATTTCCTTCTACTCCTCATTGGGTTCAACACTCTTACTTATCGAAAGGACTACGATTGATCCCCTATACTTGTATCCATTAGAGGAAGGAAAATGTTCCATATAGTCAAACCCCCAAACATCAAATGGTTTAATAACAAGTGAATAATTCATAGGCATTTCTTGACGTCTACCAATATTATCAATTCTTTGACATTCATCACAAGAAAGGACAAACTTACGTGCATCTTTAAAGAGAGTAGGTTAGTAAAAACCAGATTGTAATACCTTATGTGCAGTTCTGTCTCCCGCATGGTGCCCTCCATATGCCTTGGAATGACACTTCCTTAGGATTTATTCCTACTCATGCTTGGGCACACAACATCTAATAACACCATCTACTCCATTATTTAAGTGTGGGTCATCCCAAAAGTAATGTCTTAAATCAAAGAAGAACCTTTTCTTTTGTTAGTATGTGTAACTAGGTAGTATATATATTTAGAAATAATGAAATTAGCATAGTCAGCATACCAAGGATTATTGCCAGAAGTATAAGCATTTACATCAGCTAATTTCTCTTGAGGAAAACTATCATCAATAGACAGTTGGTCATCAAGAACATTTTCCATCCAAGACAAATTAGCTGCTACAGGGTTTTTAGCTCCTTTTCTATCAACAATATGCAAATCAAACTCTTGTAATAAAAGAACCCACCTAATTAACCTAGGTTTAGCATCTTTCTTATCCATAAGATATTTAATAGCAGCATGATCAGTGTGAATAGTAACTTTTGGAATCAACAATATAAGGTCTGAATTTATCACATGCAAACAGGTACTAACATAGTTTCTTTGAGCACTATCCAAGGTCTTGCTAGCATAGTGAATAAAATTCAGTTTCTTATCATTTCTTCTTTACCTAAAACAGCACCAATAGCATAATCACTAGCATCACACATAATTTTAAAGGGTAAGTTCCAATTAGGTGGTTGAAAAACAGGTCCAGTTATTAAAGCTTTCTTAAGTATTTCAAAGGCTTCTATACAATCATCGTAAAAAACAAATGGAACATCTTTTTGTAAGAGATTAGTGAGAGGCCTATAGATCTTAGAAAAGTCTTTAATGAACCTTCTATAAAAACCAGCTTGAACCGGGAAACTTCTTATATCTTTAATATCTTTATGTCATGGTATTTTCTCAATTGCATCAACTTTATCTTTATCTACTTCAATACCTCTTTCAGAAATTTTATGACCAAGGACTATACCTTCGTTCACCATAAAGTGGCACTTTTCCCAGTTCAAGGCGAGATTGATCTCTTCACATCTCTGCAAAACTTGGTTAAGGTTACTTAAGCAATCATCAAAAGAAGTTTCATAAACATAAAAAACATCCATGAATACCTCAATCGTTTTCTCATAGAAATCAGAGAATATAGCAGTCATACATCTTTGGAAAGTAGCTGGTGCATTACATAAACCAAAAGGCATACATCTGTAAGCATAAGTTCCAAAAGGACAAGTTAAAGTAGTTTTTTCTTGATCTTCTTGTGATACAGGTATTTGAGAAAAAACAGAATAACCATCTGGAAAGCAAAAGTGTGTGTGCTTAGATAATATTTGTAACATTTGATCAATGAAAGGCAAAGTGTAATGGTCTTTCTAGTAGCTTTGTTTAATTTCCTAAATCAATTACCATCCTATAACCAGTTACTATTCTTTGTGGGATAAGTTCATTATTATCATTAGGAACAATGGTAATGCCTCCTTTCTTAGGGACACAATGAACATGACTTACCATCTACTATGAGCTATAGGATAAATGATACCTGCTTCCAAAAGCTTTAATATTTCAGTTCTCGCCACATCCTTCATTTTGGGATTCAAGCGGCGTTGATGATCAAAGAATGGTTTAGCGTCAGGCTCCATATTAATCTTATGTTGACATAAGGTGGGACTAGTGCCCGTAAGATCATCAAGAGTATATCAAATTGCATCATGATATTTCATCAAAGTTTTAAGTAATCTCTTTTCTTCGTGCATTGAAAGGTTACCATTGATAATAACATGATATATTTTCTTTTCATCAAGATAAGTATATTTCAATGTATTAGGAAGTTTCTTCAATTCAAACACATGATCACTTTTCGGTGGGGCAGGATCTCCCAAAGTTTCAACAGGCAAATTATGTTTAAGGATAGGTTCTTGTTTAAAGAATATTTCATCCATTTCATTTTTTTCACTCATTTGCATATCATTTTAATGGTCTAGTAGATATTGTTCTAATGGATCAATAGGAGGCACAACAATAGAAGTAAGACCAATGATTTCATATTTACTAGGTAATTCTTTATCATGAGGTTGCTTACTAAACTTGGAGAAATTAAATTCATGAGGTACATCACCAAAATTAACACTGATCACCTTCTCTTTAGCACAATCAATTTTAGCATTAAAAGTATTCAAGAAAGGTCTACCAAATATCACTGTTCAAGAAATCTTCCGATTCAACTATTAATCTTCCGATTTATCGTTAATCACGGGGTGACTGATAAGATTATGCCTTATCTTTATCATTTATCTTTTGAACTGATTTATCGTTCTGACAAGCGATTTATCGGGAATCTACCGATAAATCAGACCTATTCATAGCATGATGTTTGCAAAAACTATGCTTATTTATGTTTTGTGGACCTTGTTACGGAATATGTACTATTGTCCTATTTTGTTTGCAATTATACAAGGATTCAAAGGCTAGAAATCAAGGTAACACTTATGTCAAATATTGTTTTGGTGTTGAATATAGCGTATTTTACTGTTGGCAACCTGAGATTTGCAAAAAAAAAATATCCGATTAATAGTCGACCGATAAAATCGATTAATCAGCTGATTTCTGATTAATCTCTAATCCCTAGCTGACCGAGACGATAAAGATAAGAGATATCCTCAACATTGCCAAATATAATAGGACAGAAATCATCTTGTGGTGATCCAAGAACTAGAAAATCAGTAGGGTATTTTATCTTACCAGACAAGACTTCAACATCTCTAACAATCCCAAGTGGTGAAATAGTATGTTTGCAAGCTTAATAGTAACATCAATATCTTCTATCTCAACAAGAGAAATATCATGCATAACTTCTTGATATAAATTAAATGGAATAACACTTAAGTATGCTAGCACCCATATCAAATAAACCATGATAGCAATTATCTCCAATGTTAACAGAAACAACAGTCATGCCAACAATTGGTTTACTTTTATATGATATTTATTGTTTATTATTAACGGGTTTAGCAATCCTAGTTGCCTCCTCACAGAATTAAATGACATGTCCATCAATATTATCGGCTAAAAGATCTTTGACTATTGCAACATTAGGTTCCACTTTAATTTGTTCATAGGGCTTAGGTGTTCTAATATTACTCTTATGAACCACAGTTGTAGCTTTAGCATGTTCCTTAATCCTAACAGGAAAAGGGGGTTTCTCAATATAAGTAGTAGGTACAACTGGGTCAACATTATAAATAATTATTTTAGTTTTAGCAATAGCGGGTTCCTTACAAATTTCTTCAACATATGGATGAAATTTAAACCACTTCTCCTTAGGGAGATCAACATGAGCATCAAAGCATTCACAAATTGTAGCTACTATCTTAGAGTTAAGTTCATACTTTGCATTAAAATCATGGAAGGCATCTGTTTCAATAAAAGTTTTAACACAATCATATTCAAGATTCATACCTGACTCATTACCTTTTTCAATCACCCAATCTTCAGAGTTGCATTTGATTCTTTCAAGGAGATCACATTTGAATTCAATAGTTTTCTTCATAAAGGTGGAGGAAATATGCCATAGAGGCAATAGTGAAGTTTTTATTTTACATTTCCTTATTCATGATAATGGTTTATTATTCATGCTAGAATTGTATTGATCGGAAACCTTGATACATGTGTGAATACATAAACAAACACCGTGTCCCTAGTGAGCCTCTACTAGACTAGCTCATTGATCAAAGATGGTTAAGGTTTCCTAACCATGGGCTTGAGTTGTCATTTGATAATGGGATCACATCATTAGGAGAATGATGTGATGGACAAGACCCATCCGTTATCTTAGCATTTGATCATACAGTTTATTGCTACTGCTTTCATGTATGTCAAATACATATTCCTTTGACTAAGAGATCATGCAACTCCCGAATACCGGAGGAATACCTTGTGTGCTATCAAACGTCACAACGTAACTGGGTGATTATAAAGATGCTCCACAGGTATCTCCGAAGGTGTTTTGTTGGGTTGGCGTGAATCGAGATTAGGATTTGTCACTCCGAGTATCAGAGAGGTATCTCTGGGCCCTCTCGGTAATGCATAATATAATAATCCTTGCAAGCAAATGACTAATGAGTTAGTCACGGGATGATGTATTATGAAATGACTAAAGAGAATTGCCAGTAATGAGATTGAACTAGGTATAGAGATAACGATGATCGAATCTCGGGCAAGTAACATACCGACGGACAAAGGGAATAACGTATGTTGTCATAACGGTTCGACCGATAAAGATCTTTGTAGAATATGTAGGAGCCAATATGAGCATCCAGGTTCCGCTATTGGTTATTGATCGGAGATGTGTCTCGATCATGTCTACATAGTTCTCAAACCCGTAGGGTCCGCACGCTTAATGTTCGTTGACGATATAGTATTATATGAGTTATGTGATTTGGTGACCGAATATTGTTTGGAGTCCCGAATGGATTACAGATATGACGAGGAGTCTTGAAATGGTCGAGAGATAAAGATTGATATATAGGACGATGGTATTCGGACACCGGAAGTGTTCCGGAGGGTACCGGGTACTTACCGGCTCACGGGAAAGGAGTTTCGGGCATCCCCGGCAAAGATATGGGCCTTATGGGCCAAGTGAGGGAACACACTAGCCCTGGTGCACCCCTACAAAGGCTAGCCCTATGAGGAGGATAAGGAAACAAGGGAGGGCAAGGAAAGTGTGGATTAGGATTCCTACTTCCTTCCCTCCGCCTCCCTCTTTCCTCCCCCCTCGGTTATATATGGCAGGGGGCGCGCGCGGCTTGGGAGGGACTCCAAGTAGGATTCCTCTTACTTGGGCGCCTTCTATGGCTGCTCCCTTCCCCCACCTATATATATATATATATATATATATATGTGTGTGTGTGTGGGGGGGTGCCCCTAGCACACACCAAACAATTGCCAAGCCGTGTGCGGCGCTCCCTCCATTGTTTACTCCCACGGTCATATCTTCGTAGTGCTTAGGCAAAGCCCTGCGCGAATCACTTCACCATCACCGTCACCACACCGTTGAGCTAACGGAACTCATCTACTACCTCGACAACTTGTTGGATCAAGAAGGAGAGGGACGTCACCGAGCTGAACGTGTCCAGAACTCAGATGTGCCGTATGTTCGGTGCTTGATCGGTCGGAGCTAGAAGAAGTTTGACTACATCAACCATGTTGTCAAACACTTCCACTTTCGGTATACGAGGGTATGTAGACACACTCTCCCCCTCTCATTTCTATGCATCTCCTAGATAGATCTTGCGTGAGCATAGGATTTTTTTTGAAATTGCATGCTACGTTTCCCAACAGTGGCATCCGAGCTTGGTCTATGCGTAGAAGATATGCACGAGCAAAACACAAAGAGTTGTGGGCGGTGATCGTCATACCGCTTACCACCAATGTCTTATTTTGATTTGGCGGTATTGTTGGATGAAGCGGCCCGAACCAACCTTACATGACCATGTTCATGAGACCGGTTCCACCGACAGACATGCAACTAGTTTTGCATAAAGGTGGCTGGCGGGTGTCTATTTCTCCTACTTTAGTCGAATCGAATTTGACTGCGGCCAGTCCTTGTTGAAGGTTAAAACAACAAACTTGATAAATCACCATTGTGGTTTTGATGCGTAGGTAAGAACGGTTCTTGCTAGAAGCTCGTAGCAGCCATGTAAAACTTGCAATAACAAAGTAGAGGACGTCTAACTTGTTTTTGCAGGGCTTGTTGTGATGTGATATGGTCAAGACATGATGTGATATACGTTATTGTATGAGATGATCATGTTTTGTAATATATCTGACAACTGGCAGGAGCCTTATGGTTGTCTCTTTATTGTATGAAATGCAAACTCCATGTAATTGCTTTACTTTATCACTATGCATTAACGATAGTTGTAGAAGCAATAGTTGGTGAGACGACCATGACGCTACGATGGAGATCAAGGTGTCGAGCCGGTGATGATGGAGATCATGATGATGCTTTGGAGATGGAGATCAAAAGCACAAGATGATGATGGTCATATCATGTCACATATTTTGAGTGCATGTGATGTTTATCTTTTATGCATCTTATTTTGCTTAGTAAGGCGGTAGCATTATGCTACCTCTTGAGCTTGCGTTAGTTTTTCCCTTGAAGAGGAAAGGGTGATGCAGCAAAGTAGTGTAAGTATTTCCCTCAGTTTTGAGAACCAAGGTATCAATCCAGTAGGAGACAAGGCGACAAGCTACCGAATACCTGCACAAACAAACACCAACTTGCAACCAACGCGGCAAAGGGGTTGTCAATCCCTTCATGGTTATTCGCAAAGTGAGATCTAATAGAGATGGATAAACGGTAAAGTAATATTTTTGGTATTTTTGGTTTATGGAAGGGAAAGTAAAAGATTGCAAAAGAAAGTAAATAGGAAACTAGAATTGTAGATCGGAAACTTATACGATGGAAAATAGACCCGGGGGCCATAAGTTTCACTAGTGGCTTCTCTCAAGATAGCATAAAGTTATGAAAAGCAATTGATAAAAAAGCACAAAGTTATGATGATATATAAGGCAATGATCATGAATATAGGCATCACGTCTGTGTCAAGTAGACCGAAACAATTCTGCATCTACTATTATTACTCCACACATCGACCGACTCCTACCTGCATCTAGAGTATTAAGTTCATAAGAACAGAGTTACGCATTAAGTAAAATGGCATGATGTAGCGGGATTAACTCAAGCAATATGATGACAACCCCATCTTGTTATCCTCGATGGCAACAATACAATATGTGTCGGTTCCCCTTCTATCACTAGGATCGAGCACCGCAAGATTGAACCCAAAGCTAAGCACTTCTCTCGTTGCAAGAAAAGCCAATCTAGTTGGCCAAACTAAATCGATAGTTTGAAGAGACTTGCAAAGATATCAAACCATGCATTTAAGAATTCAGAGGAGATTCAAATAATATTCATAGATAAGCTAATCATAAATCCACAAGTCATCAAATCTCGGCAAACACACCGCAAAAGAGTATTACATCGAATAGATCTCCAAGAACATCGAGGAGAACATGGTATTGAGAATCAAAGGGAGAGAAGAAGCCATCTAGCTACTAGCTATGGACCCGTAGGTCTGAAGTAAACTACTCAGACTTCATCGGAGAGGCAATGGTGTTGATTTAGAAGCCCTCCATCATCGAATCCCCCTCCAGCAGGATGCCGAAAAGGGCCCCTAGATGGGATCTCATGGGTACAGAAGGTTGCGGCGGTGGAAAAGTGGTTTCGTGGCTCCCTGGATGTTTTTGGGGTATAAGAGTATATATAGGAGGAAGATCTAGGTCAGGAGGTCTACGAGGGGCCCAGAAGGTTGGGGGGCATGCCCTACCCCCCTTGGCGCGCCCTCCACCCTTGTGGCCGCCTCGTGGCTCTTCTGAATTGCACTCCAAGTCTCCTGGGTGTTTTCTGGTCCAAGAAAGATCATCGCAAAAGTTTTATTCCATTTGGACTCCGTTTGCTATTCCTTTTCTGCAAACTCTAAAACAAGGGAAAAACAGAAACTGGCACTAGGCTCTAGGTTAATAGGTTAGTCCCAAAAATCATATAAAATAGCATATTGATGCATATAAAACATCCAAAACAGATAATATAATAGCATGAAACAATCAAAAATTATAGATATGTTGGAGACGTATCAAGCATCCCCAAGCTTAATTCCTACTCATCCTTGAGTAGGTAAATTATACAAACAGAATTTTTGATGTGGAATGCTACCTAACATATTTATCCATGTAATTCTCTTTATTGTGGTATGAATGTTCAGATCCGTAATATTCAAAACAAAAGTTTAATATTGACCAAGGTTGGAAAAAGCGGTAGGCGTAAGCAACGCGGTTGGCCTTCGCCTAGTGCCTATGCGGTGCCTAAGCGTCCTAGGCGCGGGCTAGGCGGTAATATAGTTTTTACTCATATTGTATTTTGTGATTATTATATGGGTGTTGATATATGTTTAGGGCATATAAATAAGTTAATTGCCGTCTAATGTCATTAGAATATAACCCGTTTGGCATATCAGTGCAGTATGTGGAATGATCTCTTGCTTGGGTAGGTAATTCCTTGCTTGCCCTACCTAGAGCGCCATTTATGCCCTAGGCGAGGCGTTTGGCCATTGCCTAGCGCCTAGGCGTGCCTAAGCGCCTCCTAGGCACTGCCTTTTCAAACAGAGATA
This sequence comes from Triticum aestivum, assembly GCF_018294505.1. Taxonomy (NCBI): domain Eukaryota; kingdom Viridiplantae; phylum Streptophyta; class Magnoliopsida; order Poales; family Poaceae; genus Triticum; species Triticum aestivum. Next base: position 524,290,420 of record NC_057794.1, read on the forward strand.
TTGACATAAAAACAATAATACTTCAAGCATACTAACAAATTAGTTATGTCTTCTCAAAATCACATGACCAAAGAAAGCTCATCCCTACAAAATCATATAGTCTGGTTATGCTCCATCTTCATCACACAAAATATTTAAATCATGCACAACCCCGATGACAAGGCAAACAATTGTTTCATACTTTTGGCATTCTCAAATATTTTCAACTTTCACGCAATACATGAGCGTGAGCCGTGGATATGGCACTATAGATGGAATAGATGGTGGTTGTGGAGAAGACAAAAAGAAGGAGAGAGTCTCACATCAACTAGGCGTATCAACGGGCTATGGAGATGCCCATTAATAGATATCAATGTGAGTGAGTAGGGATTGTCATGCAACATATGCACTAGAGCTATAAGTTTATGAAAGCTCAAAAAGAAAACTAAGTGGGTGTGCATCCAACTCGCTTGCTCAGGAAGACCTAGGGCAATTTGAGGAAGCCCATCATTGGAATATACAAGTCATGTTCTATAATGAAAAATCCCCACTAGTATATGAAAGTGATATCATAGGAGACTCTCTATCATGAAGATCATGGTGCTAGTTTGAAGCACAAGTGTGGCAAAAGGATAGTAACATTGTCCCTTCTCTCTTTTTCTCTCATTTTTTATTTGGGCCTTCTCCCTACTCTCATTTTTTGGCCTCTTTTATTTATTTATTTATTTCGTCCGGAGCCTCATCCCGACTTGTGGGGTAATCATAGTCTCCATCATCCTTTCCTCACATGGGACAATGCTCTAATAATGAAGATCATCACACTTTTATTTACTTACAACTCAAGAATTACAACTCGATACTTAGAACAAAATATGACTCTATATGCATGCCTCCGGTGGTGTACCGGGATGTGCAATGAATCAAGAGTGACATGTATAAAAAATGATGAACGGTAGCTTTGCCACAAATACGATGTCAACTACATGATCATGCAAAGCAATATGACAATGATGGAGCGTGTCATAATAGACGGAACGGTGGAAAGTTGCATGGCAATATATCTTGAAATGGCTATGGAAATGCCATAATAGGTAGGTATGGTGGCTGTTTTGAGGAAGGTATATGGTGGGTTTATGGTACCGGCGAAAGTTGCGTGGCACTTGAGAGGCTAGCAATGGCGGAAAGGTGAGAGTGCGTATAATCCATGGACTCAACATTAGTCTTAAAAAACTCACACACTTATTGCAAAAATCTATTAGTCATCAAACAAAGTACTACACGCATGCTCCTAGGGGGATAGATTGGTAGGAAAAGACCATCGCTCGTCCCCGACCGCCACCCATAAGGAAGACAATCAATAAATAAATCATGCTCCGACTTCATCACATAACGGTTCACCATACATGCATGCTACGTGACTCACAAACTTTAACACAAGTATTTCTCAAATTCAAAACTACTCACTAGCATGACTCTAATATCACCATCTTCATATCTCAAAACAATCATAAGGAATCAAACTTCTCATAATATTTAATGCACTTTATATGAAAGTTTTTATTATATCCCTCTTGGATGCCTATCATATTAGGACTAATTTTATAACAAAAGCAAATTACCATGCTGTTTAGAGACTCTAAAAATAATATAAAAGTGAAGTACAAGAGTTCATCAATTATATAAAATGAACCACCGTCGTGCTCTAAAAAGATATAAGTGAAGCACTAGAGCAAAATTGCCTAGCTCAAAAGATATAAGTGAAGCACATAGAGTATTCTACCAAATCACGATTCATGTGTGTCTCTCCCAAAAGGTGTGTACATCAAGGATGATTGTGGCAAACTAAAAAGCAAAGACTCAAATCATACAAGACACTCCAAGCAAAACACATATCATGTGGTGAATAAAAATATAGCCTCAAGTGAAGTTACCGATAGACGGAGACGAAAGAGGGGATGCCTTCCCGGGGCAGCCCCTGTCGTGGATCTAAGACTGACAGTAGAATGGGGGGTAGGTATGAGGAGGCAAGATCCTATCTATGGAGCAGTTGTACACATGAGTTTTACGAGTTCAGGCCCTTCTCGGAAGAAGTAACAACCCTACGTCTCGATGCCCCGAGGCTGTCGACTAGATTATATGTGTGTGAGTTCAAAAAAGATCTGAACCCTTGTGCCTGTGGAGGGGGGTGGCTTATATAGAGTGCGCCAGGACCCCAGCCGGCCCATGTTACAAAGGGTTTAAGGTACGTTAAAGGGGATACGTTACTGGTAATGCTAGTAAATAAAGAGACATAATGACCATTAAAGCTATGAGGTGATCTCCGACCGTTGTGGTCTGGAACGACCTTAGACCTTCTGGTGGTCGAGTGACAGTCTCTGTGGTCGAGTGACTTCAAGTCTTCTGAGTGGAAGTCCTCATGGTCGAGTGGATGATGACTCCTATTCGAATGCTTCTGGTTTTAAGGTGACGTCCTAGGGGAGGATGTCTAGGTCAGGCCTATGACCGTACCCTAGGTACATATCTTCATCATTAGCCCCCGAATGGTTCAGGGTTTGAGTGGAGAAGGAGTTAATAACCTCTCTGATTCAGTTTTGTGCTTCGGAAATGTCTTGTCTAGAGGTCGAATGAACATCCATGATGACTTCAACTGCTTGTTCAGTCGCCTTGATCCATTCTTGGTTTTGTCGAGTGAACTTTCATTGCTAAGCTTCGAGTGTTGATATGGGAAAAATCCTCCGTCTGATGGGTTGTTCTGCTGTCTGTGGATTTCGCGGGATTCAAATTTTGGGAAGTGCGCCAGGAGGAGGAGGCCGTAGCAATCGAGACGGATTAGGCAGGCCGCCTCGATCACTGCGCCACCTTTTTCGCCACGCATCGCATGCGCGACTGTTGTGGGATTTGATAGGATCGCCTGGGCCCACGAGTCAGCCACTCGGAAATGACTTCATATAAGGCGTCGGACAGGGGTTTTCGCACAGTGCATTCCCATTCTTCCCCTTCCTCCTCTGTTTTCTCCACCGCAACTACCTCCGTTCTTGGCGTCGTCTCTCCGTTCGAACTCGATCTGCTACCACGGGGAAGGAGAAGACGGTGGCGTTGGAGCGTGCGAAGAAGGCGACAACGAAGGCGAAGGGGAAGAAGTCCGGCCGGGGTGGATCTTCTTCGAGGGTCAGTTTGCTGCCGGGCTGGATCCAGGGCGACTGGATTCGATCGACGATCTGCCAGGACGACATCGATGACCTGGTCAAGGGGGGATTGATTCCCCATGAATCGGCATGACTCCCGGGGAACGAGACTGAGCCATAGCCACAGGAGGGTGAGCGCGTCCTCCTTGCTACTCACGTCGACTGCGGGTTTTCCTTGCCTCCCCACCCTTTCTTTCGAGGTTTCTTGAACTTCTTCGGGGCGCAACTCCACCACTTCACCCCGAACACCATCGTGTATCTTGTTGCTTTTGTGTCCATGTGCGAGAGCTTCCTGGGCTGTAGGCCACACTGGGGGCTCTTCAAGCACATATTCACCTGCCGTTCTCAGTTGGTCAAGAAGGCCAACCCGAGTGATGAGAGAACGCAAGTGATTCAGATGTGCGGGGGTCTTGGGATCCAAATGAGGAGTAAGAGTACTTTCCCAGCCATGATCCTTTCTGAGTCGGTTCGAGGGTGGCAGTCGACCTGGTTCTACTACAAGGACCAGCCGACTCTAGGTCAGTCGACTGGACTTCCCCGCTTTTCCATGGCCCGAGTGGAGAATCCCTCTGCTTTGAAAGTGATCCCAGAGGAGAAGGCACAAGTGAAGGTGCTGGTCGAGCGAGTAGTTCAACTTGTTCGTGATGGGGTAACCGGTATGGATCTGTTGGAGGTCTTCCTCAGGCGACGCATCCAACCACTTCAAGCCCGTGACCATCCGATGTGGATGTATTCGGGCATCGACGACACCACTCGGATCCATCCAGAGGAGGTCGATGATGCTACATTGGAAGGGTGGCTGAAGAGTATCACTGGCAACAAAGACAACCCCAGGGGTCTCGGAGGATTCCTCCACTCAACAACTCATACGAGACTGACAAGGTATGACTCCACGTGGTCGAGTGTTTTCTTGATTTATCAAGTTGTTGTCTGCTGTCACCCGACTGTCTCTTGTCTTGTTTGTTATCTTCTAGGTCCTGACTGAGATGTACTCGATGTAGAACGGGGAGCAGGAGCAGGACCCAAAGGGATAAGCGAGTGGAGGTGAGAGCGGCGAGTGGCGCTCTGACGACGAGGAGGACGAGGACAGCGACGACCCGAGTGATGAAGAAGAGGTCGACTCTCCTCCTCGTAGGGAAAAACGATCCAAGCTTTCTCACGATCCAGCAAGTGCCCACGGCAAGGCGACTGCGCAGACTGGGTAGTCATCGAAGCGCCCTCGAATGTCTTCTCCAGCACCGAATGAAAAGGCGTCGAAGCAATCGAAAGCTATGCCGTCCAAACCGCCAAAGGCATTGCTGAAGATCAAAGTGGTCATCCCCATTACTTCCAGGTATTAGGTGGACTTGATTTCTTGGTTTAGTATGAATCTGGATTTGAGTCGATTCATTTCGTCAGACATGACCGACTGAACTTTGAAATTTGTAGTGCCGCTACCTCTAGGACTTCCACTCGCCAGTATGAAGACGAGGACATGGAAGATGCGGTCACCTCCAACCCAGGTATAAACCTCGTGATCTCGTTCTCGATTGTATGGTCGATTAACTTCTGGTGACTCATCTGGAGCCAGCTGACTTTTTGCAGCCCCTCCCAATGTCATTAAACTTCCGGATGATGACGAGGACGTGCCGCTGAGGCCCAGGAAAAGCAAGAAAACAACAGCTGGCAGGATATCTTGGTCGGAACCGGCAACAGAACCAACAGTTCAATGGCCCGACGATGCGAGTAGAGCCTCTGTAACCTTTACTGTCCCAGTGTCGAGTGAGCACCCCGCACCATCGAATGTACCAGCATTTTCTTCAGCCATCCAACCTCATGCCTTGGAGCCCCAAGCTACTGCGTCTGGACCGTCTGTCCCCTTCTTCACCACCTATCATGTTCCGGAAAGCCAGTCGGACGCTGCCGCGGAGGCTATCCGTCAGGCTGGTGTAATGATGGAGCGGATGAAGGCGGTGCACGACAATAGTCAGGCTGCTTACGACGCCAGCGCGGCTCTTCGAGCCATTGTCTAGGTAAGTTGACTTCTGACTGAACTTGACTTCCGACTGAACTTATCTTGTTAGGATATGCTACCTGAATATATGTTCCTTCGCACAATCTCTTATTGTCTGCTTCGAATCTATACACCCACTGGGTGTTTTGTCGTCTTTATTATTTGCACTCTTCCATTCGGTCTGGTCCAATGGGATCTGAACCAGTGGGGGCACGCTAAGTGCACCCACTGGGTGTAGTCCCCGAGACCGCAGTCGACCGCCGGCAGTCGGCTGGGGTCTTGATAACCCACAAGTATAGGGGATCACAACAGTTTTCGACGGTAGAGTATTCAACCCAAATTTATTGATTCAACACAAGGGGAGCCAAAGAATATTCTCAAGTATTAGCAGCTGAGTTGTCAATTCAACCACACCTGGAAACTTAATATCTGTAGTAAAGTGTTTAGTAGCAAAGTAATATGATAGTGGTGATAACGGTAGCAAAAGGTAACAGTAGTAGAAGTAATATTTTTGGTATTTTGTAGCGATGATAGCAATAGCAACGGAAAAGTAAATAAGCAAAGAACAATATATGGAAAGCTCGTAGGCAATGGATCAGTGATGGAGAATTATGTCGGATGCGGTTCATCATGTAACAGTCATAACCTAGGTGACACAGAACTAGCTCCAGTTCATTGATATAATGTAGGCATGTATTCCAAACATAGTCATACGTGCTTATGGAAAATAACTTGCATGACATCTTTTGTCCTACCCTCCCGTGGCAGCGGGGTCCTTACGGAAACTAAGGGATATTAAGGTCTCCTTTTAATAGAGAACCGAAACAAAGCATTAACACATACTGAATACATGAACTCCTCAAACTATGGTCATCACCGGTAAGTATCCCGATTATTGTCACTTCGGGGTTAACGGATCATAACACATAATAGGTGACTATAGACTTGCAAGATAGGATCAAGAACACTCATATATTGATGAAAACATAATAGGTTCAGATCTGAAATCATGGCACTCGGGCCCTAGTGACAAGCATTAAGCATAGCAAAGTCATAGCAACATCAATCTCAGAACATAGTGGACACTAGGGATCAAACCCTAACAAAACTAGCTCGATTACATGATAGATCCCATCCAACCCATCACCATCCAGCAAGCCTACGATGGAATTACTCACGCACGGAGGTGAGCATCATGAAATTGGTGATGGAGGATGGTTGATGATGACGATGGCGACGGATTCCCCTCTCTGGAGCCCCGAACGGACTCCAGATCAGCCCTCCTGAGAGGTTTTAGGGCTTGGCGGCGGCTCCGTATCGTAAAACGCGATGATTTCTTCTGTCTGATTTTTTTCTCATCGAAACTCAATATATGGAGGTGGAGTTGGAGTCGGAGAGGCAATAGGGGGCCCACGAGGTAGGGGGGCGCACCCTAGGGGGGCAGGCGCGTCCCCCACCCTCATGGAGAGACGGTGGGCCCCCTGGCCTTCATCTTTGGTAGGTATTTTTCTTATTGTCCGAAAAGTGTCTCCGTGAAGTTTCAAGTCATTCCGAGAACGTTTGCTCCTGCACATAAATAACACCATGGCAATTCTGCTGAAAACAGCGTCAGTCTGGGTTAGTTCCATTCAAATAATGCAAGTTAGAGTCCAAAACAAGGGCAAAAGTGTTTGTAAAAGTAGATACGTTGGAGACGTATCATGTCTGAGCACTTTTTTTGGTATTCGGTCTGGGCGGACCAGCCGAATGGAATCCAAACCAGTGGGGGCATGTCAAGTGCACCCACTGGGTGTAGTCCCCGAGACCGCAGTCGACTGCTGGCAGTCGGTTGGGGTCTGAGTAGTCTTGGAGCTTTATTCACCCGGAAGTAAATAATCTATGATCTCATCGATTGATATGTCTTTTACTTACTGCAGAAATATTGCACCCTCATTTCCAAGTTCGCCGAATTTGAGGAGAAGCAGAGGCAACTCAACCTTGACCTGGAGCTGGCCCAACAAAACTTGAAGAAGGCTCAAGATGAAGTTGCCGGTATGGAAGGTAACTGCCTGTCGACTGCTCATGTCGACCGTCCTTTAAATTATCCCTTCGATCTTATGTTTGATCTAAATGTGTATTTTGCAGAGAAAACGAGGCTGGCCCTGGAGAAAAAGGATCTGGATCTTGCAGCTGCGCAGAAGGAGGCTCATGATAAGACTGCCCTTGCCGACCAGAAACTGGCTTCGGTCGGAGCACTAGAGGAAGAAACTAACAAGCTGAAGTCGTCTCTCACTAAATCCAATCGAGAGGCGACTCATCTGAAAAAGATAAAGTGGCTCTGACCGACCAGCTGGAGAGCATGACTCGCAGGAGGAACGATCTTGAGGCTTATCTGAAAGCTCTTGCCAAGAAACTCTTTCTTATGCTTGAAGGTACCTCTTTTTTACTCGACTATTCTACTTGTTTGCAAGTTGGATCTAACCAGTCAACTCATTAACTCTTTGACTTTGCAGAATTCTGCCAAAACTTTGAAGAGGAGACTGGACGGGTCAAGACAGGCTTGGACCCTATCCTTTCTCCAGTCGGCGATGAGGCTGCCATGAATGTGCTTCGAATGGAATCCCGCGTCGCCAGTGTTACAAGTTATCTTGCCCGTATAAAGATGGCAGTTTCATGCATCGACTCATCGCTCTGGCCAAGGGCAACATTTCATAATGATCTCGAGTCTCTGATGGCTCGACTCAATGAGGTCCCTGGCCGAGTGCAGGAATGGAAGAAGTCCTCTGCCCGCTGCGGTGCTGACATGGCTCTGTCACTGGTCAGGGTACACTGCAGAGAGGCTCGAGAAGAGAAGCTGGGGGCGATCAAGGTCGCCAACACAAAAAGGCACGACTTCTCGTCTTTCATGGAAACTTTCATTGCTGCTGCCACTCGGATCATGCACGGGATCGACTTGGACGAGTTCGTTGAGCCTGCCAGTCCTCCTCCTGCTGAGTGAACCAACTTGAAACTCAAACTTGCTTTAAATTTGCCTCGGTATGCCGAGTGGTTATTGTAACCGTTAAACTCTTTCAGGCCTGACGTCCGAGTACTTTTATCTTCGTCTTGAGACCTATGAGATTTTATCTGATCTTGGTTTATCTTCTGCATGTGCTTGCATTTACCTTCGAGTGGAACTTATTCTTCACTCGGAATATTCTTTGAGATGTAACTTTGAAGGAAATATCCCAGTCGACCTGCACCTCATCGTCCTTGCAGATAGGGATGGAGCGCACATTATACTTGTGGCGCAGCTCCGTGGAGAGGATTTTTCAACTTAGGCGAGTACTAGACTGTAACTAAGACGCCCGAGTGTGAGGTTTGCTCATCACTCGGTAGGATTTTTGAAACTTAGGTGAGTACTGGACTGCAGCTAAGCCCCCGAGTGTGAGGTTTGCTCATCACTCGGTAGGAATTTTGAAACTTAGGCGAGTACTAGACTGTAGCTAAGCCCCCGAGTGTGAGGTTTTCTCATCACTTGGTAGGATTTTTGAAACTTAGGCAAGTACTGGACTGTAGCTAAGCCCCCAAGTGTGAGGTTTGCTCATCACTCGGTAGGATTTTTGAAACTTAGGCAAGTACTGGACTGCAGCTAAGCCCCCGAGTGTGAGGTTTGCTCATCACTCGGTAGGATTTTTGAAACTTAGGCGAGTACTGGACTGCAGCTAAGCCCCCGAGTGTGAGGTTTGCTCATCACTCGGTAGGATTTTTGAAACTTAGGTGAGTACTGGACTGCAGCTAAGCCCCCGAGTGTGAGGTTTGCTCATCACTCGGTAGGATTTTTGAAACTTAGGACAGTAATGGACCGCAGCTAAGCCCCAGAGTGTGAGGTTTTCTCATCACTCGGTAGGGTTTTTGAAACTTAGGTGAGTACTGGACTGCAGCTAAGCCCCCGAGTGTGAGGTTTGCTCATCACTCGGTAGGATTTTTGAAACTTAGGCGAGTACTGGACTATAGCTAAGCCCCCGAGTGTGAGGTTTGCTCATCACTCGGTAGGATTTTTGAAACTTAGGCAAGTACTGGACTGCAACTAAGCCCCCGAGTGTGAGGTTTGCTCATCACTCGGTAGGATTTTTGAAACTTAGGCAAGTACTGGACTGCAGCTAAGCCCCCGAGTGTGAGGTTTGCTCATTGCTCGGTAGGATTTTTTTAAAAAACTTAGGCGAGTACTAGACTGCAGCTAAGCCTCCGAATTCATAGTTAAGCCTCCGAATGAGAGGCTTGCTCATCACTCGGTAGGATTTTTGAAACTTAGGCGAGTACTGGACTGCAGCTAAGCCCCTGAGTGAGAGGCTTGCTCATCACTAGGTAGGATTTTTAAAACTTAGGCGAGTACTGGACTGCAGCTAAGCCGCCGAGTGAGAGGCTTGCTCATCACTTTGTAGGATTTTTAAAACTTAGGCAAAACGGATTCGCAACTAAACCCCCGAGTGAGAGGCTTGTTCATCACTCGGTAGGATTTTTTAAACTTAGGCGAAACGGATTCATAGCTAAGCCTCCGAGTGAGAGGCTTGCTCATCACTCGGTAGGATTTTTTAAACTTAGGCGAAACAGATTCGCAGCTAAGCCACCCACTGGGGGATTTCAGAAACAAGCGTAAACAATCGACAATCTTTTTAGAAGACTGTAAACTCTTGTCTTTGATAGACCAACTATAAAGGTCTTATTACATCTCAACAGACTGAGTGCTTAAGTATAAAAGCGGCGGAGCAGCTCTGCATTCCAGGCGCGCGGCTCGTCTTTCTTGTGCTCGACGTCGTAGAGGTGGTACGCTCCATTGTGGAGCACTCTGGTGACCACGAAGGGGCCTTCCCAAGAGGGAGAAAGCTTGTGTGGTTTCTGCTGATCCACTCGGAGAACTAAGTCTCCCTCTTGAAATGCTCGACCCCTCACATTTCTGGCATGGAATCGACGCAAGTATTGCTGATAGATGGTTGATCGAATCAAGGCCATATCTCTTTCTTCTTCCAGGAGGTCAACTGCATCCTGCCTTGCTTGTTCTGCTTCTTCCTCTGTGAACAGCTCGACTCGAGGTGCATTGTGGAGCAAGTCACTTGGAAGTACAGCTTCAGCTCCATAAACCAAGAAAAATGGGGTTCTGCCAGTCGACCGATTTGGAGTTGTCCTCAATCCCCATAATACTGATGGAAGTTCATCGACCCAGGCTCCTGCTGTGTGTTTGAGGCCGCACATCAGTCGGGGTTTCAGTCCTTTGAGAATCAAACCATTTGCTCTTTCAGCTTGCCCATTCGACTGGGGGTGGGAGACTGAGGCATAGTCGACTCGAGTACCTTGTGAAGCACAGAAAGTCCTGAACTCATCAGAATCGAAGTTTGACCCGTTGTCAGTGATGATGCTGTGTGGAACACCATATCTAAATGTTATCTCTCTAATGAAGCTGACAACAGTACTGGCATCAAGGTTCTTGATAGGCTTGGCTTCAATCCACTTGGTGAACTTGTCGACTACTACAAGCACATGAGTGAATCCACTCCTGCCAGTCCTCAATGGTCCAACCATATCCAACCCCCAAACAACAAAAGGCCAGACGAGTGGAATGGTCTTCAGGGCTGACGCAGGCTTGTGAGACATGTTGGAGTAAAACTGGCAACCTTCACATTTGTCAACTATTTCTTGTGCCATGTCATTTGCCCGAGGCCAGTAAAGTCCCGCTCGGTATGCTTTGGCCACAATGGTCCGAGAGGACGCATGGTGACCACAGGTCCCCGAGTGGATATCGTTGAGGATCACTCGACCTTCTTCAGGTGTTATGCATTTCTGGCAAACTCCAGTCACACTTTCTCTGAACAACTGTCCTCTTATCACAGTAAAGGTCTTAGATCGACGGACGATCTGTCGAGCCTCTTCTTTGTCTTCTGAGAGTTCTCTTCTAAGAATGTATGTGATATATGGTACTGTCCAATCGGGGGTGATGGCCAAAACTTCCATGATCAAGTCGACTACGGCTGGAATCTCGATTTCAGTCGAATCGGTGGCACTCTTTGGTTGTGGGGGCTCTTCAGTGAAGGGATCTTCTTGAACTGAAGGGGTATGAATATGCTCCAGGAACACATTACTGGGAATGGCTTCTCTCTTGGAGCCTATCTTTGCCAGATCATCGGCTGCTTGATTTTTCAGTCGAGGGATGTGATGGCGCTCTAACCCCTCGAACTTCTTTTCTAACTTTCTTACTGCGTTGCAATAACCAATCATGGCTGGGCTTCTGACGTCCCACTCCTGCATCACCTGATTGACCACTAAATCTGAGTGACCATAGACCATGAGGCGACGGATGCCGAGTGAAATGGCCATATGCAACCCATACAGAAGTGCCTCGTATTCAGCCTCATTATTGGAGGAGTTAAAGTGAATCTGGAGAACATAATTGAGTTTGTGTCACACCCTAGCTAGTCATGCATTAGAGTGTTGCATCATGTTTATTCTTTCATCAGAAACTTGAAATGGGGATGACAGAACCCCCAGTTCCCTCTGAAACCAATTAGGGTTACTAAAATAATTTTTCAATGAACCTGAAATGCCCTTCTAAAATGCCCACCATTTTAGCCTTGGTTCAGAACCTCTGACAAAAGTGGTGCACATTTTTCTAGGCCATCCTAGGGTTCTTGAGTTAAATCATAACTATTTGAATTTGGGCATTTAAAATAATATAAAATATTTAAATGCTCAAATATCTCCAAACTAAAATGTTTCATGTTGGAAATAATCCAACTATGAGCCAGGAGTAGTTTGGTGAATTTTGGAGTTGCCTAGGTATTTTATTTAATTCAACAAAGTTGCAGAATTATTAAAGAAAATAGAAAAAAAAGGAAAACCCTACCTGGCGCCACCGCAGCCCACTAGCCAGCCCACCTGCCGGCCCAGCCCAGCACCGCTCCAGCGAGCTGCTTCGGCCAGGCAGGCAGGCAGGTGCCCGACGGCGACCGCGGCGTGCGCCACGCACCTGCTCGCCGCCTCGCCGCTCCCCTCGCCAGGTGACGACGTGGATCGTCCTCCCTCTCTCCCCCGAACCCCCCAGACACCCCCTCTCCTCTCCAGCTCCTCCCCCTCGCACGCCCCAGCCATGGCCGACGCCACCATCGCCGCACCACCGTCGTAGCCGTGCTCCCCGTCGTCTCCACGCCGTCTCACCGTGTCCAGGAGCTTCGCCGCTGTCCACTTCATCGAGCAGCCGAGCCCCGAGCGCTCGCAACGCCCGAGACCACCGCACCGACCTCGCCCGAGCTCACCGTCGCCGGAGATCCCCTTCAACGCCGACGTCGCTCCGGTCCATCTCCGACCGCACCAAGGACTCCGTCGCACTCACTGTGAGCTCAGCCATCTTCCCCTCCCTTCCGTTCTTGCTCCCGAGCCGTGTAGCAACCTCCCGGAGCTCAACCGCACCCACCGCCGTGGACCTCGTCGCCGACGTGCTCCCGGTCATCCTCCGGCCACAAGATGGTGTCCATCTTGCTCACCGCGTTCCACAGCACCTAGCTAGCCACTCCACGAGCCTCACCGAACCCCCTAGCACCAAGTTCACCTCCGACCGAACCTCGGTGGCCGCCAAAGTCGTCGCCGGCGTCGACTCCGGCCACCCCGACCCCAACGGACTCCGCCAAGAGCCGCGGGTCGTCCTCAGCTTCACTCCGGTGGTCGCCACGTTCCATTTGGTGGCCGAAACGTCCAAAACCACTATCGCCGCCGCACTGTTGGTCGCCGCCGGCCAGAACTCCGGCGAGCTGACGTGGCCTAGTTGATTAACCACTAATCCATCACCTACTGACGCTGACAAATGGGCCCCAGGGGTTAGTCAAAGCTAACCAGCCCGGGGTCAACGCGGGATTAGCACCTGGTCACTGACGTGTGGACCCCACACGTCAGGTTTGACCCGAGCCAGCCCTGTTGACCTGCTGATGTCACTGTGACGTCAGGCTGACGCAGTAAATGATATTTCTGGATTTAAATTTAATCAGGAAATTCCATAATATTATTTAAACTTCAAAAATTCATAACTTTTATTCTGTAACTCCAAATTGGACAAATAATATATGAAAAATGATCAGAAAAATCCAATCTATCCATCTGTACTATTTTCATGCATGATCAAACAAGTTAACTTGATGTTTCAATCAGAACAAGAAAGGCACTTTAAAAGGCCATATTTGAATTTGGAATTTGAATCTTTGATTCAAATTTGCTCAAACACATCTGGTTTTAGTTGCATTAGCCCAACACACTCATATTGCCATGTTTCATGCATGCATCATATTGTTGCACATTGTTTGGTGATGCCTGTGTATCGTTATCCTTTGCGACAGGATCTGTCCCCGAGGAGTACCGTGATTACCCTAACGAGGAATCGTATCCGTGCAACGAACCATCAGGCAAGCAACCAACCATTTGATCATATCGATACAATCCCATGTTCTCGCTCCTGCTCTCTTTTACTGCATTAAGACAACGCGATTCAAACTGCTGTGTGCTACGGTAGTTGAACCCATTTCCTCTGCATGACCTGTCATTGCCACAGTAACTAGATGAAACCCACTAGCATGTGTAGGAGTTGATTGAGCCCTATGTATGTGTTGTTCCTACCTTGCTATGCCTGCTATGCTTAGAGTCGTGTCAGGTCTGGTTCATCTGGGTGATGGGCTAGAGTGAAATGATTATGTCGGTAATGAGAGTGGTGTGGTGAACACGATTTGGTAAAGGTATCGATGAGAGGCCATGTAGGAGTACATGGTGGGTTGTTTCATTGAAGCCGACCTTAAGCACTGAGATCTGTATGTGTGATTTAAGAATCAGCTACTACCATGCATTGGGCCCGAAACCAATGGACCCTCTCGACTTCTTATTCACCCTAGTTCTCCGTCCAGGAGTTGCAAGTAGTTTCTGGTGTTTGTAGCCTACTGGAGGCCGTGGACAGCGCTGACCGTAGGGGTGGGCTGTGATGCGGTAGGTACGTGGCCGGGTGTACCGAATACCCGTTAGGTATCTCGGGAACCCTGTTCACATCGTTCGGGGCCGTATGGGAAACCTCGGCCGGACTCCCTGCGGATGGAACCTGAATAGGCGATAAACCTGGACTGGAGGCTTAGGTGATTAGGTAGGTCGTGGCCGACACCCACGTTGGGCTTCCGCTTGAAGGTTGCCGAGTACATGTCGTGTAAACGACGATAAGTGGTGAGAGCGTGTATGAAGAAGTACACCCCTGCAGGGTTAACATGATCTATTCGAATAGCCGCGTCCGCGGTAAAGGACTACTTGGTTGCCTATACAGTTCATAGACAAGTAAATGGAAACTATTAAAAGCCTCAAGATAAGTGTGAGTGCCGAGGATGGCTCTTCCGTAGGAAGACGGAGGTGGATCCTCGGTAGTGTATTGAAGTGGTGAGTAGTGGACTCGTGTGCGCAAAACATTTCAAGTTGGAGTATCGTAGGATAGTCTAGCCAAGAGTCAAAGCTGGCTTGCTGCAATAACTCCACCAACCCTTCTTGATACTATGCATGTATGTAGGGTCTGATGTAAGTCTTGCTGAGTACCTTTGTACTCATGTTGCTATAATCTACATTTTTACAGAAGACGCTGCAACCCCTTCTGATGGGTTCTATGTAGACGTTGACATCAACGAGTAGGCTAAAGACCCAGGTGGTGACCCTGAGCTTGTGATGGACCACGTAGTATAGTTAGGCTTCCAAGCCTCTTTTATTTTGCTAGTTGTCTGTACCCAGACAAAGTACTTCCGCTGTTGGCTTGTATGACTGTATGACTTGTATGTTGGGTCGTGAGACCCGTACCTTTGTGTGTATGTTATGTATGGCTCACTGAGCCTTAAATAAAGTACTTGTGTCGTAGAGTCATGTTGTGATGCTTCGTTGTATTTGCACATATCGAGCATATTGTGTGTATGATTGAAATGCTTGGTATGTGTGGGATCTGACTATCTAGTTGTTTATCTTTAGTAGCCTCTCTTACCGGGAAATGTCTCCTAGTGTTACCGCTGAGCCATGGTAGCTTGCTACTGCTCTGGAACACTTAGGCTGGCCGGCATGTGTCCTTCTTCGTTCCTGTGTCTGTCCCTTCGGGGAAATGTCACGCTTTGAGTACCGGAGTCCTGTTAGCCCGCTACAGCCCGGTTTACCGGAGTCCTGCTAGCCCAGTGCTACAGCCCGGACCCACTTGCTGATGACCGACACGTTCGAAGCTGGGTCATGGATGCCTGTCCCTGTAAGTCTGTGCCACTTTGGGTTTACGACTAGTCATGTCAGCCCGGGCTCTTTATCATATGGATGCTAGCGACACTATCATATACGTGAGCCAAAAGGCGCAAACGGTCCCGGGAAAAGGGTAAGACGACACCCGTGGGGATACCGTGCGTGAGGCCGCAAAGTGATATGAGGTGTTACCAGCTAGATCGATGTGACATCGAGTCGGGGTCCTGACAGCGTTGGCATCAGAGCCGGACTGCCTGTAGGTTCTCCAAGCCAAACTGGTCGATGTTGAGTCTAGAAATTCTTTAGTTATATGTAGGGGAATTGTTTGTGGGTTGGAACGTAAGGCTCTTTTTACTCCTTATATCTTGTGACATTCTGATCTGAGTCAGTCCATTCTTCCACCGGGGGTTAAGGAATTAGGATCTGTTCTCTCTATCAGGATCACGTGTTACTAATCAGTAGTACCTTATAAGTTTGATGGTTACAAGCCTAGTCCAGTTCTACTACCACATTATGTTGTAAGAATGGTTTCAAGACTTGATATGATGATGTTGAGCGTGTACGAAATCCTTTGTCAAATGTCTCAATATCCTTTTTGAGCATTTACAGCTGTTATGCTGCCGAAATTTTGCTAGAAATTCTAATGCCTTTGCATTATAATTGTGCTTTCAGATGGCCACTCGCGACCTCAATCAAGTGGTTCGCCTGACTCGATGCCTAGATGTACCCGGCCATACTGCTAAGTTGGTCAGGGTAATGACTGAGGCTGGATACCGCTGGTATCCTGAGTACACGGTCGAAGAGCAATTCCGAGATTTTAATCAAAGCCAGTATCTCTGCACTGTCAGGATATTTCCTTCTTATCCTGGATCCACTGAGCCTCATCACTGCTCCTATGGACTCGGGGTTACTATCGAGATGGCTGTGCAGGATGCCGCCTACTCTATGATGACCATTATGCGAGTCAGATCTGGGTTATTTCGGGACTCTGACTTCCGGTATATGCCAGGATCACTTCCGGGAGCACAAGGATATTTTCAGGCTATATATGCTGACTCCACTCAGGAGGATTCACGGACTCGCACCACTGCTGAGATGCTCGAGGATAAGGACCGTGAAAATCGGGCCTTAAGGTTAGAGCTCTTCAATACCCGTGCTGACCACTGGGCCACTTTGACCCGGTTCGCACCGGCAGTGCAAGCTGGATATTCAGATATGCGCGATCTCTATCCTGTGAGATCTGCTCTGCCAGACGTGATGGTTTGGCGTGATGTAGGAGGCATCACCCCACCTCGCGGTCCCCGCAGGCCACCGTTTGCTGGTCCAAGACCTCATCCTAGCCCCTATGGTCCACAAGCTCCGCGAGACCGTCTGTTTCCGGATGATCATGTTGAACTTCCGGGCTATGGAGGTGACTTCTACGAGGACTACTACGGATCGGTCTGAGTTAGTAGTAGTATCACTAGTTCGCACTAGCTGTGTCGTCTGTCGTCCCGCGTGACTCGTGGGATATGACCTAGTTTGTACTCTTCCGGAGTTGTAGAAAAATAATGTATAGGAGTTTGGAATGCCTCCGATGAGATGTAATCCCTTTTCACCGTAATAGTACTTTGTTTGGTCTTGTACTAAACCTTGTATGGTGTGTATGACGATGGAATAAGGAAGCAGTTTCTGTATCTACCATGTCATACAGATGATCATCTTGCATTCCGAGTTATTCCTTGCATCTTTGATAGCCCCTAAATCTTCAGACATTAATATCATTTTGGGTATGGACTGGATGTCAGCTCATCATGCCAAAATTGATTGCTTCTCTAGGACTGTTCAACTCACCCATCCTTCGGGAAAGATAGTCAATGTCTTGACTCGAATAGCCAAGCGACAACTATATTCTCTTAACGCCAACCCTTTACCAGACCTTGAGGACGTTCCGGTAGTCCGTGACTTTCCGGATGTCTTTCCAGAGGAATTGCCAGGTGTTCCACCTGACAGGGATGTTGAGTTCGTAATAGACCTCATTCCAGGTACCGTTCCGATTGCTAGAAGACCTTATAAGATGGCACCCCTAGAACTAGCCGAGCTTAAGAAGCAACTCGATGAATCCTTGAAAAAGGGTTTCATCCGCCCTAGTTCATCTCCATGGGCTTGCCCCGTCCTATTCGTCAAGAAGAAGGATGGTACGGACCGGATGGTTGTAGATTACCGACCTGTCAATTTGGTCACAATCAAGAACAAATACCCGCTTCCCAGGATCAACGATCTGTATGATCAGCTCGCTGGATCCTCGGTCTTCTCCAAGATGGATTTGAGGTTGGGCTACCATCAAATCAAAATCAGAAACGGGGACATTCCTAAAACGACCTTTGTTACTCGTTATGGCCAATACGAGTACACCGTCATGTCCTTCGGTTTAACCAACGCTCCAGCCACCTTTTCTCGGTTAATGAACTCAATCTTCATGGAGTATTTGGATAAATTCGTCGTAGTTTATCTCGATGATATACTCATATACTCCAAGAACGAGGAAGAACATGCCGAACATCTAAGACTAGTGTTGCAGAAACTTCGAGAGCATCGCCTTTATGCCAAATTTTCTAAATGTGAATTCTGGTTGCCAGAAGTGACCTATCTGGGTCATGTAATATCTGGTAAAGGTATTGCGGTTAACCCTGAGCGAGTTCAAGCCGTCCTTGATTGGACTCCACCCGAATCGGTCAAGCAAGTTCGGAGTTTTCTAGGCTTAGCGAGCTATTGCCGTCGCTTTGTCGAGAACTTCTCCAAAGTTGCTAAACCTCTAACCGAACTCCTCAAGAAAGATAAGAAGTTCGAATGGACTCCACAATGTGAGCACAGTTTTCAGGAACTGAAAAGACGCCTGACTTCTGCTCCTGTGTTGGTACCACCAGACTTCTCCAAAGACTTTGTTATCTACTGCGACGCCTCGCGACAAGGATTAGGTTGCATTCTCATGCAAGATCGACACGTAATTGCTTACGCTTCACGGCAATTGCACCCACATGAGGAGAATTATCCTACTCATGATCTAGAACTTGCAGCCGTAGTCTATGCACTTAAGACCTGGCGACATTACCTCCTCGGTAATCGTTGCGAAATATTCACTGATCACCAAAGTCTGAAGTACATTTTCACCCAACCGGATTTGAATCTCAGACAAAGACGTTGGGTTGAATTGATCACTGACTTCGACCTAGGAATAACCTATACCCCAGGGAAAGCCAACGTCATGGCTGATGCGCTAAGTCGTAAATCTTATTGTAACAACCTGATGTTACAACAAAGTCAACCGCTTCTCCATGAGGAATTTCGGAAGCTTAACCTTCACATTGTACCTCAAGGTTTTCTCTCCACCTTGGTGGCAAAACCTACCCTTACAGATCAAATTATCAAAGCACAGAAGGTAGATCCGGGAATCTCCCGCATCAAGAGGAACATTCAGAAAGGAGTTGCGAATTGTTTCTCCGTTAATGATCAAGGAGTCGTATACTTCGGGGATCGACTAGTGGTTCCCAAGGTGCGCAACCTGAGGCGATTGATCCTTAAGGAAGCTCATGAATCTCCTCTCACCATTCATCCCGGTAGTACTAAAATGTATCAGGACCTACGCCAGAGGTTCTGGTGGACTAGGATGAAGAGAGAAATTGCTCAATATATTGCCAATTGCGACGTCTGTCGTCGTGTAAAAGCAGAGCATCAACGGCCTGCTGGCACCCTTCAACCCTTAGCTATTCCTGAATGGAAATGGGATAAGATTGGTATGGATTTCATTACCGGTTTTCCCCGGACCAAAAGAGGGAATAATGCTATTTTCGTCGTGGTCGATCGTCTTTCCAAGGTAGCTCATTTCTTACCTGTTCGTGAGAGTATAACCGCTAGTCAACTGGCAGACTTATACATCTCCCGGATAGTGTCCCTCCATGGTGTTCCTTTGGAAATCAATTCGGATCGAGGAAGTCTTTTCACCTCTCGATTTTGGGAAAGTTTCCAAAACGCTATGGGAACTCGTCTCTTCTTTAGCACCGCTTTCCACCCTCAGTCAAGTGGTCAAGTGGAACGCGTCAACCAAATTCTAGAAGACATGCTTCGAGCCTCTGTTATCTCTTTCGGAATGGACTGGGAGAAGTGCCTTCCATTTGCCGAATTCGCTTACAACAACAGCTATCAATCTAGCTTGGGTAAAGCCCCTTTTGAAGTTCTCTATGGACGATGATGTCGAACACCCCTTAACTGGTCAGAGACCGGGGAAAGACAATTCTTTGGCCCGGATATGATTCAGGAAGCAGAAGAACAAGTTCGTATCGTTCGTGAAAAGTTGAAAACAGCCCAATCCCGTCAAAAGAGTCAATATGACCGAAAACATAAGGCTATGACTTTCGAGGTTGACGAGAAGGCTTATCTTCGGGTCACCCCTCTGAAGGGAACCCATCGCTTCGGTATCAAAGGCAAATTGGCTCCTCGTTACATTGGACCTTTTCGCATTCTTGCCAAACGAGGAGAAGTTGCCTACCAATTGGAACTACCTCCGCACCTCTCCAGAGTTCACGATGTCTTCCACGTTTCTCAACTCAGGCGTTGCTTCTCGGATCCTATCCGTGAAGTGGACCACGAAACGCTTGATCTCCAAGATAATCTTACATATCGAGAGTACCCCATTCGTATCCTCGATCAAGCCGAACGTACCACGCGACGTCATAATATCAAGTTTCTCAAGGTTCAATGGTCGCACCATTCTGAAGATGAAGCAACTTGGGAAAGGGAGGATCGTCTTCGACTTGAATATCCTGCCTTCTTCTCGGAGGAACCCAAATCTCGGGACGAGATTCTTTTGAGTGGGGGTGAGTTGTCACACCCTAGCTAGTCATGCATTAGAGTGTTGCATCATGTTTATTCTTTCATCAGAAACTTGAAATGGGGATGACAGAACCCCCAGTTCCCTCTGAAACCAAATAGGGTTACTAAAATAATTTTTCAATGAACCTGAAATGCCCTTCTAAAATGCCCACCATTTTAGCCTTGGTTCAGAACCTCTGACAAAAGTGGTGCACATTTTTCTAGGCCATCCTAGGGTTCTTGAGTTAAATCATAACTATTTGAATTTGGGCATTTAAAATAATATAAAATATTTAAATGCTCAAATATCTCCAAACTAAAATGTTTCATGTTGGAAATAATCCAACTATGAGCCAGGAGTAGTTTGGTGAATTTTGGAGTTGCCTAGGTATTTTATTTAATTCAACAAAGTTGCAGAATTATTAAAGAAAATAGAAAAAAAAAGGAAAACCCTACCTGGCGCCACCGCAGCCCACTAGCCAGCCCACCTGCCGGCCCAGCCCAGCACCGCTCCAGCGAGCTGCTTCGGCCAGGCAGGCAGGCAGGTGCCCGACGGCGACCGCGGCGTGCGCCACGCACCTGCTCGCCGCCTCGCCGCTCCCCTCGCCAGGTGACGACGTGGATCGTCCTCCCTCTCTCCCCCGAACCCCCCAGACACCCCCTCTCCTCTCCAGCTCCTCCCCCTCGCACGCCCCAGCCATGGCCGACGCCACCATCGCCGCACCACCGTCGTAGCCGTGCTCCCCGTCGTCTCCACGCCGTCTCACCGTGTCCAGGAGCTTCGCCGCTGTCCACTTCATCGAGCAGCCGAGCCCCGAGCGCTCGCAACGCCCGAGACCACCGCACCGACCTCGCCCGAGCTCACTGTCGCCGGAGATCCCCTTCAACGCCGACGTCGCTCCGGTCCATCTCCGACCGCACCAAGGACTCCGTCGCACTCACTGTGAGCTCAGCCATCTTCCCCTCCCTTCCGTTCTTGCTCCCGAGCCGTGTAGCAACCTCCCGGAGCTCAACCGCACCCACCGCCGTGGACCTCGTCGCCGACGTGCTCCCGGTCATCCTCCGGCCACAAGATGGTGTCCATCTTGCTCACCGCGTTCCACAGCACCTAGCTAGCCACTCCACGAGCCTCACCGAACCCCCTAGCACCAAGTTCACCTCCGACCGAACCTCGGTGGCTGCCAAAGTCGTCGCCGGCGTCGACTCCGGCCACCCCGACCCCAACGGACTCCGCCAAGAGCCGCGGGTCGTCTTCAGCTTCACTCCGGTGGTCGCCACGTTCCATTTGGTGGCCGAAACGTCCAAAACCACTATCGCCGCCGCACTGTTGGTCGCCGCCGGCCAGAACTCCGGCGAGCTAACGTGGCCTAGTTGATTAACCACTAATCCATCACCTACTGACGCTGACAAATGGGCCCCAGGGGTTAGTCAAAGCTAACCAGCCCGGGGTCAACGCGGGATTAGCACCTGGTCACTGACGTGTGGACCCCACACGTCAGGTTTGACCCGAGCCAGCCCTGTTGACCTGCTGATGTCACTGTGACGTCAGGCTGACGCAGTAAATGATATTTCTGGATTTAAATTTAATCAGGAAATTCCAGAATATTATTTAAACTTCAAAAATTCATAACTTTTATTCTGTAACTCCAAATTGGACAAATAATATATGAAAAATGATCAGAAAAATCCAATCTATCCATCTGTACTATTTTCATGCATGATCAAACAAGTTAACTTGATGTTTCAATCAGAACAAGAAAGGCACTTTAAAAGGCCATATTTGAATTTGGAATTTGAATCTTTGATTCAAATTTGCTCAAACACATCTGGTTTTAGTTGCATTAGCCCAACACACTCATATTGCCATGTTTCATGCATGCATCATATTGTTGCATATTGTTTGGTAATGTTGTGTACCAGTGCTCTCTGCGGCAGGTTCCGTCCCCGAAGAGTACCGTGATTACCCTAACGAGGAATCGTATCCGTGCAACGAACCATCAGGCAAGCAACCAACCATTTGATCATATCGATACAATCCCATGTTCTCGCTCCTGCTCTCTTTTACTGCATTAAGACAACGCGATTCAAACTGCTGTGTGCTACGGTAGTTGAACCCATTTCCTCTGCATGACCTGTCATTGCCACAGTAACTAGATGAAACCCACTAGCATGTGTAGGAGTTGATTGAGCCCTATGTATGTGTTGTTCCTACCTTGCTATGCCTGCTATGCTTAGAGTTGCGTCAGGTCTGGTTCATCTGGGTGATGGGCTAGAGTGAAATGATTATGTCAGTAATGGGAGTGGTGTGGTGAACACGATTTGGTAAAGGTATCGATGAGAGGCCATGTAGGAGTACATGGTGGGTTGTTTCATTGAAGCCGACCTTAAGCACTGAGATCTGTATGTGTGATTTAAGAATCAGCTACTACCATGCATTGGGCCCGAAACCAATGGACCCTCTCGACTTCTTATTCACCCTAGTTCTCCGTCCAGGAGTTGCAAGTAGTTTCTGGTGTTTGTAGCCTACTGGAGGCCGTGGACAGCGCTGACCGTAGGGGTGGGCTGTGATGCGGTAGGTACGTGGCCGGGTGTACCGAATACCCGTTAGGTATCTCGGGAACCCTGTTCACATCGTTCGGGGCCGTATGGGAAACCTCGGCCGGACTCCCTGCGGATGGAACCTGAATAGGCGATAAACCTGGACTGGAGGCTTAGGTGATTAGGCAGGTCGTGGCCGACACCCATGTTGGGCTTCCGCTTGAAGGTTGCCGAGTACATGTCGTGTAAACGACGATAAGTGGTGAGAGCGTGTATGAAGAAGTACACCCCTGCAGGGTTAACATGATCTATTCGAATAGCCGCGTCCGCGGTAAAGGACTACTTGGTTGCCTATACAGTTCATAGACAAGTAAATGGAAACTATTAAAAGCCTCAAGATAAGTGTGAGTGCCGAGGATGGCTCTTCCGCAGGAAGACGGAGGTGGATCCTCGGTAGTGTATTGAAGTGGTGAGTAGTGGACTCGTGTGCGCAAAACTATTTCAAATGGAGTATCGTAGGATAGTCTAGCCAAGAGTCAAAGCTGGCTTGCTGCAATAACTCCACCAACCCTTCTTGATACTATGCATGTATGTAGGGTCTGATGTAAGTCTTGCTGAGTACCTTTGTACTCATGTTGCTATAATCTACATTTTTACAGAAGACGCTGCAACCCCTTCTGATGGGTTCTATGTAGACGTTGACATCAACGAGTAGGCTAAAGACCCAGGTGGTGACCCTGAGCTTGTGGAGGACCACATAGTATAGCCAGGCTTTCCAAGCCTCTTTTATTTTACTAGTTGTCTGTACTCAGACAAGTTACTTCCGCTGTTGGCTTGTATGACTGTATGACTTGTATGATGGGTCGTGAGACCCGTAACTTTGTGTGTATATTATGTATGGCTCCCTGAGCCTTAAATAAAGTACTTGTGTCGTAGAGTCATGTTGTGATGCTTCGTTGTATTTGCACATATCGAGCATATTGTGTGTATGATTGAAATGCTTGGTATGTGTGGGATCTGACTATCTAGTTGTTTATCTTTAGTAGCCTCTCTTACCGGGAAATGTCTCCTAGTGTTACCGCTGAGCCATGGTAGCTTGCTACTGCTCTGGAACACTTAGGCTGGCCGGCATGTGTCCTTCTTCGTTCCTGTGTCTGTCCCTTCGGGGAAATGTCACGCTTTGAGTACCGGAGTCCTGTTAGCCCGCTACAGCCCGGTTTACCGGAGTCCTGCTAGCCCAGTGCTACAGCCCGGACCCACTTGCTGATGACCGACACGTTCGAAGCTGGGTCATGGATGCCTGTCCCTGTAAGTCTGTGCCACTTTGGGTTTACGACTAGTCATGTCAGCCCGGGCTCTTTATCATATGGATGCTAGCGACACTATCATATACGTGAGCCAAAAGGCGCAAACGGTCCCGGGAAAAAGGTAAGACGACACCCGTGGGGATACCGTGCGTGAGGTCGCAAAGTGATATGAGGTGTTACCAGCTAGATCGATGTGACATCGAGTCGGGGTCCTGACAGTTTGTCACCACGGGGGGAGACCAACACTACTCCAGCACTAGAACCATTCAGCATATTGGACCCATCGAAGAACATGGTCCAATGTTCCGAGTGAATCTGGGCCGGAAGTTGCTGTTCGATCCACTCGGCGAGGAAATCAGCTATTGCTTGGGACTTAATAGCCTTCTTTGCTTCAAACTTGATATCTAGGGGAAGGAGTTCAATCGCCCACTTTGCCAGTCGACCAGTTGCATCTCTGTTGTTCAAAATCTCCGATAATGGAGCGTCGCTGACGACTGTAACGGAATGATCAGAGAAATAGTGTGCAACCTTCTTTGTGGTCATGTAAATTCCATAAAAAGCTTCTGATAATGGGGATATCTGTGCTTTGATGGAGTCAGAACTTCAGAAACGCAATATACTGGGCGCTGAACTTTATAAGTTTTTCCTTCTTCTTCCCGCTCGACCGTGAGTACTGTACTGACAACTTGTCCAGTGGCTGCAATGTAAAGCAGTAAAGGCTCTTTGCTGATTGGTGCAGCAAGCACCGGCTGGGTGGAAAGCAGAGCTTTGAGCTCTACAGACACTGCATCAGCTTCGGGAGTCCACTCGAACTTATCAGACTTCTTCATCAGTCGGTAAAGAGGCAGTGCCTTTTCATCGAGACGAGAAAAGAATCGACTCAAGGCGGCCAAACAACCGGTAAGCTTCTGGACATCGTGCACACACACATGGTGTTTCATCCGAAGAATGGCACCAACTTTCTCTGGGTTAGCGTCGATTCCTCGTTCGGAAACGAGAAAACCGAGTAACTTTCCACCAGGAACTCCGAATGAGCACTTTGATGGATTAAGCTTGATATCATACCTTCTAAGGTGTTGGCAAAGGTTTCAGCAAGGTCAGCCAGCAGGTCGGAACCTTTACGTGACTTGAATACAATGTCATCCATGTATGCTTCCACATTCTGACTTATTTGAGTGAGCAGACACTTCTGGATCATCCTCATGAATGTGGCTCCGTCGTTCTTCAGGCCGAATGGCATAGTGACAACAGAAACATCCGAATGGAGTGATGAAAGCCATTTTTATCTCATCAGGTCCATACAGTCAGATCTGATGGTACCTGGAATAGGCATCCAAGAAGGACAAATGCTCACACCCCGCAGTTGAATCGACAATTTGGTCGATGCGGGGAAGAGGAAAATGATCTTTCGGGCAGGCCCAGTTGATATGCTTGAAGTCAATGCACATGCGAAGTGAATCATCCTTCTTTGGGACCATGACAACATTGGCGAGCCACTCAGAGTGGTAAATCTCTCGGATGAACTCAGCTGCCAGGAGCCGAGCTACCTCCTCGCCAATTGCTTTTCTCTTCTGGATGGCGGACCATCGGAGATGTTCCTTGACTGGTTTTACTTTCGGGTCGACTTGCAAATGATGCTCAGCCAGTCCCCTAGGTACACCCGGCATGTCAGAAGGTTTCCATGCAAAGATGTCCCAGTTCTCATGGAGGAACTGGATGAGCGCTTCTTCCTATTTGCTGTTGAGTGTTCACGAGATATGGGTTGGAGCAGCATTGGGATCGGTCGGGTGAATATGAATCGGGTTCGTTTCCCCTGACGATTGAAATGCAGAGTCCGTGGGAGGCTTCTTGGCTCGTAGCAAATCACTCGGATCTGCATTTTTCTGATACTCTTGCAGTTCTACTACTGCCATCTGTGCATCGGCAATATTTGAGCCCTTCTAGAAGCACTCTTCTACCTTCTGCCGATTGCCAGTGATAGTGATTACTCCTCTGGGCAAGGCATCTTCAATTTGAGATACACGTAACATGGTCGAGCCATAAAATGTGCATAAGCAGGTCTCCCTAGAATGGCATGGTAAGCACTCTTGAAATCCACTACCTCAAACATCAACTTTTCCTTGTGGTAATTCTTAGAATCACTGAAAACCACATCAAGGGCGATCTGGCCGAGTGACCTACCTTCTTGCCAGGTATAGCACCATGGAAACTCATGTTGCTTTCACTAAGCTTGGACATCGGAATGCCCATTCCCTTCAAGGTTTCAGCATAAAGGATATTCAGGCCACTGCCACCATCCATCGGCACTTTAGTCAGTCGAGTGCCTTCGACTACAGGGTCGACCACCAGTGCTTGCCTCCCAGGGGTGGCTATATGCGATGGGTGGTCCGATTGGTCGAACGTGATGGCCGTCTAGGACCACTTCAAATAACTGGGTTTTGCTGGAGCAACCATGTTCACCTCCCTGTTAATAACCTTCAATCGGCTTTTGCTTTCAACATCAGCGAAAATCATCAGCATGGAATTGACATTGGGAAAACCATCATCATCTTCTTCCCTATCCTCACATCCGTCCGACTCCTTTTCCTTTTCCTTGGGTTGTTTCTCTCGGAACTGCTGGATCAGGAAACGACATTGTCGAGTGGTGTGTTTAGGGTAAATGATGTTCCCTTTTTCATCTTTTTTGGTATGAATATGGCATGGTAAATCCAACACATCATTCCCATCTTTATCCTTAACTTTTTTGGGAGTCCAAGGCCCTTTGGGCTTTCCTTTAAACTTTCCTTGGGTAATAGCTAAAGCTTCACCAGGAGCGGCTAGTTCGGCCTTTCGCTTCTGTTTCCGACTGGAATTCCCTCCTCCGGTTTCTTGGGCGACTATTTTGTGTTTGCCACTCCGTAGTCGGTCTTCCTCCTCACCTTTGGCATATTTGGTGGCAATCTCCATCATCCGAGTCAAAGTCATATCTCCTGTCCGATCAAATTTCAGGTTCAACTCCCAATATTTAACGCCTTCCTTGAAGGCACAGATTGCTTTGTGATCTGACACATTATCCACTGTATGGTGTAACGTGATCCATCTCTGGATATAATCCCTCAAGGTTTCATTCAGTTTTTGAACACAACACTGCAATTCTATCAACCCTGCCGGTCTTTTGCAAGTGCCTTCAAAGGTTCTAACAAACACTCGAGCAAGTTCCTCCCAACTATATATGCTGCCACGAGCCAACTGGTTCAACTACGCTTTGGCTGAACCCTCCAACATTAAGGGGAGGTGCTTCATGGTCACATCATCATTGCCACCACCAATCTGCACAGCTACTCGGTAATCCTCAAACCAAGTGTCTGGATTGGACTCGCCGGTGAACTTGCTGACTCCAGTCGCCAACCTGAAGTTGGGAGGAATCACTGCAGCTCTGGTGGCTCTGCTGAAACACTCGGGTCCTGAAACGTGCACCCTGCTTCAAATCGGATGATCTCTATCGTGGCCTTCTCTGTGAGATCTGTTCCTATCAACCAAACCTTGAACAAGGATAGACCTTGCATCAAAGCCTGGCTCTCTGGGGTCGACAGGAATTCTTCGTTCGCCGCTGTGGGGGCACCTGTCATCTTGCCGCCGAGGCACGTATGACCCACTCCTCGGAGGAGGCGTGGGCACTCGACGACAGTCATCATGGTTGAGTCGATGATCATACTGCCCACGGTTCCTGTACTGTTCCTGCTGGTACCCACGTCCCTCACGCTGTAGAGGCGATCTTGGGTTGTGAGCAGATTGGACAGTATCTGCCACCACAGATCTGCTATGAATTATATTCCACGACTGAGATACTGCTGTATTCTGCTCTCCCGTGCTACGTCTTGAGCTTGCGTTGGTTTTCCCCGAAGAGGAAGGGATGATGCAGTAGAGCAGCGTAAGTATTTCCCTTAATTTTTGAGAACCAAGGTATCAATCCAGTAGGAGCCCATGCTCAAGTCCCTCGTACCTGCACAAAGCAATAGCTACTCGCAACCAACGCGATTAGGGGTTGTCAAGCCCTTCACGGTCACTTACGAGAGTGAGATCTGATAGATAGAATATTTTTGGTATTTTTGATATAAAGATGCAAAGTAAAAAGTAAAGGCAAAGTAAATAGCAAAACAATATAAAAGTGATGGAGATTGATATGATGAGAATAGACCCGGGGGCCATAGGTTTCACTAGTGGCTTCTCTCAAGAGCATAAGTATTCTACGGTGGGTGAACAAATTACTGTTGAGCAATTGATAGAATTGTGCATAATTATGAGAATATCTAGGCATGATCATGTATATAGGCATCACGTCCGTGACAAGTAGATCGAAACGATTCTGCATCTACTACTATTACTCCACTCATCGACCGCTATCCAGCATGCATCTAGAGTATTAAGTTAAAAAACAGAGTAACGCCTTAAGAAGGATGACATGATGTAGAGATAAATTCATGCAATATGAAATAAACCCCATCTTGTTATCCTCGATGGCAACGATACAATACGTGCCTTGCTGCCCCTACTGTCACTCGGTAAGGACACCACAAGATCGAACCCAAAGCTAAGCACTTCTCCCATGGCAAGATTTACCAATCTAGTTGGCCAAACCAAACGGATAATTCGAAGAGACTTGCAAAGATAACCAATCATGCATAGAAGAATTCAGAGAAGATTCAAATATTATTCATAGATAGACTTGATAATAAACCCACAATTCATCGGTCTCAACAAACACACCGCAAAAAGAACATTACATCAAATAGTTCTCCACAAGAGAGGGGGAGAACTTTGTATTGAGATTCAAAGAGAGAGAAGAAGCCATCTAGCTACTAACTATGGACCCGAAGGTCTGAGGTAAACTACTCACACTTCATCGGAGGGGCTAGGATGATGTAGAAGCCCTCCGTGATGATGGCCTTCTTCCGGTGGAGCTCCGGAATAGGCCCCAAGAGGGGATCTCGTGGATACACAAAGTTGCGGCGGTGGAATTAGATTTTTTGGCTCCTGTTCTGATCATTTGGGGGTACGTGTGTATATATAGGAGGAAGGAGTACGTCGGTGGAGCACCAAGGGGCCCACGAGGCAGGGGGGCGCGCCCTAGGGGGGGCGCCCCCACCCTCGTGACCACCTCTTTGATCCATTGCAGTAGGGTCCAAGTCTCCCGGATCACGTTCGGTGAGAAAATCACATTTCCGAAGATTTTATTCCGTTTGGACTTCGTTTGATATTTCGTTATCCGAAACAATGAAATAGGCAAAAAACAAGAATTCTGGGCTGGGCCTCCGGTTTGTAGGTTAGTCCCAAAAATAATATAAAAGTGGAAAATAAAGCCCAATATAGTCCAAAATAGTACATAATATAGCATGGAGCAATCAAAAATTATAGATACGTTGGAGACGTATCAGGCATCCCCAAGCTTAATTCCTGCTCGTCCTCGAGTAGGTAAATGATAAAAAGAGAATTTTTGATGCGGAGTGCTACTTGGCATAATTTCAATGCAAATCTTCTTAATTGTGGTATGAATATTCAGATTAGAAAGATTCAAGACCAAAGTTTATATTGACATAGAAAATAATAATACTTCAAGCATACTAACAAAGCAATTATGTCTTCTCAAAATAACATGGACATAGAAAGTTATCCCTACAAAATCATATAGTCTGGCTATGCTCCATCTTCCCCACACAAAATATTTAAATCATGCACAACCCGGATGAGAAGCCAAGCAATTGTTTCATACTCTAACTTTTTCAAAACTGTTTCAATCTTCACGCAATACATGAGCGTGAGCCATGGATATAACACTATAGGTGGAATAGAATGGTGGTTGTGGAGAAGACAAAAGGAGAAGATAGTCTCACATCAACTAGGCGTATTAACGGGCTATAGAGATGCCCATCAATAGATATCAATGTGAGTGAGTAGGGATTGCCATGCAACGGATGCACTAGAGCTATAAATGTATGAAGGCTCAACAAAAGAAACTAGTGGGTGTGCATCCAACTTGCTTGCTCACGAAGACCTAGGGCAATTTGAGGAAGCCCATCATTGGAATATACAAGCCAAGTTCTATAACGTAAAATTCCCACTAGTATATGAAAGTGAAAATATATGAGACTATCTATATGAAGAACATGGTGCTACTTTGAAGCACAATATATGAGACTTGCTATATCGTGGTGCTACTTTGAAGCACAAGTGTGGAAAAAAAGGATAGTAGCATTGCCCCTTCTTTTTTGGGCCTTATTTTTTTCTTTGGCCTTTTTTTTTGGGACAATGCTCTATTGAATGATGATCATCACACTTCTATTTATTTACAACTCAATGATTACAACTCGATACTAAAACAAAGTATGACTCTATATTAATGCCTCTGGCGGTGTACCGGGATATGCAATGAATCAAGAGTGACAAGTATGAAAGAATTATGAAAAGTGGCTTTGCCACAAATACTATGTCAACTACATGATCATGCTAAGCAATATGACAATGATGGATGTGTCATGATGAACTAGATGGTGGAAAGTTGCATGGCAATATATCTCAGAATGGCTATGGAAATGCCATAATAGGTAGGAATGGTGGCTGTTTTGAGGAAGGTATATGGTAGGTGTATGATACCGGCGAAAGGTGCGCGGTATTAAAGAGGCTAGCAAGGGTGGAAGGGTGGGAGTGCGTATAATCCATGAACTCAACATTAGTCATAAAGAACTCTTATACTTATTGCAAAAATTTAGAAGTTATCAAATCAAAGTATTACACGCATGCTCCTAGGGGGATAGATTGGTAGGAAAAGACCATCGCTCGTCCCCGACCGCCACTCATAAGGAAGACAATCAATAAATAAATCATGCTCTGACTTCATCACATAACGGTTCACCATACGGGCATGCTACAGGAATCACAAACTTCAACACAAGTATTCTTTAAATTCACAACTACTCAACTAGCATGACTTTAATATTATCACCTCCATATCTCAAAACAATTATCATGCTTCAATCTTTTCTTAGTATTAAACACACTCAAAAGAAAGTTTCACAAATCTTGAATACCAAGCATATTATTATTAGGCAAATTACTATGCTATTAAGAGACTCTCAAATTAATTTAAGTGAAGCATCAGAGATCAATAGTTTCTTTAAAACGAATCCACCACCATGATCTAAAAGATCTAAGTGAAGCACAAAGAGCAAAATTATCTAGCTCAAAAGATATAAGTGAAGCACATAGAGCAAAATTATCTAGCTCAAAAGGATATAAGTGAAGCACATAGAGCTAAATTATCTAGCTCAAAAGATATAAGTGAAGCACATAGAGTATTCTATCAAATTTTAATTCATGTATGGCTCTCTCAAAAGGTGTGTACAGCAAGGATGATTGTGGCATAATAACAAACAAAGACACAAATAATACAAGACGCTCCAAGCAAAACACATATCATGTTGCTGAATAAAAATATAGCTCCAAGTAAATTACCGATGGAAGTGGACGAAAAAGAGGGGATGCCTTCCGGGGAATCCCCAAGCTTTGACTTTTTGGTGTCCTTGGATTATCTTGGGGGTGCCATGGGCATCCCCAAGCTTAGGATCTTGCCACTCCTTGTTCCATGATCCATCAAAAGAATTCACCCAAAACTTGAAAACTTCACAACACAAAACTCAAAATAGAAAACTCCTGAGCTCCGTTAGCGAAAGAAAACAAAAGACCACTTCAAGGTACTATGATGAACTCATTCTTTATTTATATTGGTGTTAAACCTACTGTATTACAACTTCTCTATGGATTATAAACTATTTTACTAGCCATAGATTCATCAAAATGAGCAAACAACACACGAAAAACAGAATTTGTCAAAAACAGAACAGTCTGTAGTAATCTGTTGTTAGCGCAAAATCTGGAACCCAAAAATTCTAAAATAAATTTCTGGACGTGAGGAATTTATCTATTAATCATCTGCAAAAATAATTAACTAAATAGCACTCTTCAAATAAAAATTATAGCAGTTCTCGTGAGCGCTAAAGTTTCTGTTTTTTACAGCAAGTTCAACAAGACTTTCCCCAAGTCTTCCCAACGGTTCTACTTGGCACAAACACTAATTAAACACAACCAAAACAGAGGCTAAATAATTTATTTATTACTAAACAGGAGCAAAAAGCAAGGAACAAAAATAAAATTGGGTTGCCTCCCAACAAGCGCTATCGTTTAACGCCCCTAGCTAGGCATAACGAGCAAGAATAGATCTAGGTATTGCCATCTTTGGTAGGTAATCCATAAGTGGCTCTCATGATAGTTTCATATGGGAATTTTATTTTCTTTCTTGGAAAGTGTTCCATGCCCTTTTTTAATGGAAATTGAAATCTAATATTCCCTTCCTTCATATCAATAATCGCACCAACCGTTCTAAGGAAAGGTCTACCAAGAATAATAGGGCAAGAATGATTGCAATCTATATCAAGAACAATGAAATATACGGGCACATAATTCCTATTTGCAACAATAAGAACATCATTAATTCTTCCCATAGGTTTCTTAATAGTGGAATCCTCAAGATGCAAGTTTAGAGAGCAATCATCAAAATTACGGAAATCTAGTAAATCACACAAAGTCATGGGAATAGTAGAGACACTAGCACCCAAATCACACAAAGCATAAAACTCATGATATTTAATTTTAATTTTAATAGTTGGTTCCCACTCATCATAGAGTTTTCTAGGGATAGAAACTTTCAACTCAAGTTTTTTTCTTCATAAGATTGCATCAAGGCATCAACAATATGTTCGGTGAAGGCTTTATTTCGACTATAAGCATGTGGATAATTTAGCACGGATTGCAACAAGGAAATACAATCAATCAAAGAGAAATTTTCATAATTAAATTCCTTGAAATCCAATATAGTGGGTTTAGCAACATCTAGATTTTTATTTCTTTCCATCCCACTTTCATCAATTTCATAATTAAGATCTAAACACTCTGAATTTTTAGAACGCCTTCTAGGTAAAGGAAGATCATATTCAGTTTCATCAAGATTCATATTGCAAAATAAAGATTTAATAGGAGACACATCAATAACTTTTAGATCTTCATCTTGATTTTCATAAGAATTAGAAGAACACGCTTTAATAAAGGCATCTTTGGAAGCACGCATCCTAGCAGTTCTTTCTTTACACTCATGGCTTTTAGAGACTCATTAATATCATGCTTAGGTGGAATAGATCTAAGTTTCAAAGCATCAACATCAAGAGAAATTCTATCAATGTTCCTAGCCAAATCGTCAATCTTAAGCAATTTTTCTTCAATCATAGCATTAAAATTCTTTTGTGAAGAAATAAATTCTTTAATATTAGATTCAAAATCAGAGGGAATCTTATTATAATTCCCATAAGAGTTGTTGTAGGAATTCCCATAATTATTAGAAGGATTACTAGGATATAGCCTAGGATTAAAATTCCCTCTATAAGCGTTGTTACCAAAATTATTTATTCCTACCAACAAAATTCACATCCATAGATTCATTTTTATTCTCAATCAATGTAGACAAAGGCATATCATTAGGATCAGAAGAAACACTCTTAGTAGCAAATAATTTCATAAGTTCATCCATCTTTCCACTCAACACATTAATTTCTTCTATCGCATGCACTTTTTTATTAGAAGTTCTTTCAGTATGCCATTGAGAATAATTAACCATAATATTATCTAGGAGTTTAGTAGCATCTCCTAAAGAGATTTCCATAAAAGTACCTCCCGCGGCCGAATCTAAAAGGTTTCTAGAAGCAAAATTTAATCCGGCATAAATTTTTTGTATAATCATCCACAAATTCAAACCATGAGTAGGGCAATTAAGTATCATTAATTTCATTCTCTCCCAAGCTTGTGCGACATGTTCGTGATCAAGTTGTTTAAAGTTCATTATATCGTTTCTAAGAGAGATGATCTTAGCGGGAGGAAAATACTTAGAGATAAAAGCATCTTTGCATTTGTTCCATGAATCAATACTATTCTTAGGCAAAGAAGAAAACCAAGCTTTAGCACGATCTCTAAGCGAAAAGGGGAATAGCTTCAATTTAATGACATCATTATTGACATCTTTTTTCTTTTGCATATCACATAAGTCAACGAAGCTATTCAGATGAGTAGCGGCATCTTCACTAGGAAGGCCGGCGAATTGATCTTTCATAACAAGATTCAACAAAGCAGTATTAATTTCACAAGATTCAACATCGGTAAGAGGAGCAATCGGAGTGCTAAGGAAATCATTATTATTGGTATTGGTGAAGTCACACAATTTGGTAATATCTTGAGCCATCGCGACAAACAAGCAATCTAACACACGAGCAAACAAAAAGCAAGCAGACAAAAAGAGGCAAATAGAGAGGGATGATAGAGAGAGAGAGGGCAAATAAAATGGCAAGGGTGAATTGGGGGGGGGGGAGAGGAAAACGAGAGGTAAATGGCAAATAATGTAATGCGAGAGATAGGGATTGTGATGGGTACTTGGTATATTGACTTTTTGCATAGACTCCCCAGCAATGGCGCCAGAAATCCTTCTTGCTATGTCTTGAGCTTGCGTTGGTTTTCCCCGAAGAGGAAGGGATGATGCAGCAGAGCAGCGTAAGTATTTCCCTCAGTTTTTGAGAACCAAGGTATCAATCCAGTAGGATCCCACGCTCAAGTCCCTCGTACCTGCACAAAGCGATAGCTACTCGCAACCAACGCGATTAGGGGTTGTCAATCCCTTCACGGTCACTTACAAGAGTGAGATCTGATAGATAGAATATTTTTGGTATTTTTGATATAAAGATACAAAGTAAAAAGTAAAGGCAAAGTAAATAGCAAAACAATATAAAAGTGATGGAGATTGATATGATGAGAATAGACCCGGGGGCCATAGGTTTCACTAGTGGCTTCTCTCAAGAGCATAAGTATTCTACGGTGGGTGAACAAATTACTGTTGAGCAATTGATAGAATTGTGCATAATTATGAGAATATCTAGGCATGATCATGTATATAGGCATCACGTCTGTGACAAGTAGATCGAAACGATTCTGCATCTACTACTATTACTCCACTCATCGACCGCTATCCAGCATGCATCTAGAGTATTAAGTTAAAAAACAGAGTAACGCCTTAAGCAAGATGACATGATGTAGAGAGATAAATTCATGCAATATGAAATAAACCCCATCTTGTTATCCTCGATGGCAACGATACAATACGTGCCTTGCTGCCCCTTCTGTCACTGGGTAAGGACACTGCAAGATCGAACCCAAAGCTAAGCACTTCTCCCATGGCAAGAACTACCAATCTAGTTAGCCAAACCAAACGGATAATTCGAAGAGACTTGCAAAGATAACCAATCATGCATAAAAGAATTCAGAGAAGATTCAAATATTATTCATAGATATACTTGATCATAAACCCACAATTCATCGGTCTCAACAAACACACCGCAAAAAGCAGATTACATTTGATATATCTCCACAAGAGAGGGGGAGAACTTTGTATTGAGATTCAAAGAGAGAGAAGAAGCCATCTAGCTACTAACTATGGACCCGAAGGTCTGAGGTAAACTACTCACACTTCATCGGAGGGGCTAGGATCATGTAGAAGCCCTCCGTGATGACGGCCCTCTTCCGGCGGAGCTCTAGAACAGGCCCCAATATGGGATCTCGTGGATACAGAAAGTTGCGGCGGTGGAATTAGGTTTTTGGCTCCTGTTCTGATCGTTTGGGGGTACGTGTGTATATATAGGAGGAAGCAATACGTCGGTGGAGCACCGAGGGGCCCACGAGGCAGGGGGCGCCCTAGGGGGGAGGGGCGCCCCCCTCGTGACCACCTCTTTGATCCCTTGCAGTAGGGTCCAAGTCTCCTGGATCACGTTCGGTGAGAAAATCACGTTTCCGAAGATTTTATTCCGTTTGGACTCCATTTGATATTCCGTTTATCCGAAACACTAAAATAGGCAAAAAACAGCAATTCTGGGCTGGGCCTCTGGTTAATAGGTTAGTCCCAAAAATAATATAAAAGTGAAAAATAAAGCCCAATATAGTCCAAAACAGTAGATAATATAGCATGGAGCAATCAGAAATTATAGATACGTTGGAGACGTATCATCCCGCTGCCCGGAGCAAAGCCCAGATCTGCATGAAACCTCGGCCAGCTTCTGACTGGGAAGGTTGAATTGACTCTGCTATTCGGGCTGCAGCTGTGAGATTCTTGATCGGAGTTTGGTATACCTGAGTCGGAGGCGGAAAAAGTTGTCATCGACTGGATTCAGGAATCCGCTGTCGGGCACGCTCGTTTAGGGCGCGCTGGAGGTTCTCTAGTCGAGTGCGCTCAGCCAAGTAGGCCAGGCGCGCCTCCTCCAAGGCCTGGGCCTCAGGGGTTTCTCCAACGATAGGAGTGTGAAGTGCATCCATATTGCAACGGCGAAGATCTTCCCTCCGCTGTGAAGAAAGGGATTCGAGGCGGTACTCCTCGTGGACATGTGATGGATTGCCGACGCCATCGCCACCGTCTTCACGGGTGAAGCCAGGAGGACTGCGTGGTCCATTGACCATCAAGACTTTCCTCCGCGGGGTCGCTGCTGTCGCACTCAGATGCTGTCTCGACGGAGCCAGTCAAACAGGCCGTAGAGAGTTTCGTCGGGCTTGATTGCCACGATTTGTGGGGTGGCCGATTGGCGGGCCACCGCATGCTGCACCCATCGCTGAAGCCGCGACCGACCGGATCACTGATGCCGGCGAACAACGGGAAGTGAGGATGCCATAGGAGCCGACCTATACTAAGTCGACGGCTGTCAAAGAAGGACACCATGGACGCAGGCGCGGAAGTGCGTCGCCCCGCGGACGAGGAGCGCCTCGACGTCGAGTGGAGCCTCATGGAGCCAAGCGGAGTCGTCGGCGATGAAGACGAGCGCGCCGAGACGGATCTCACGGCCTTCAGCCAATCCTCCGCCAGAAACCATGATGATGGGAATCGGAAGAATCGCAACTTCTCCAATAAACTGCTAAGACACCTGACCCACGGTGGGTGCCAACTGTCGTGGATTTAAGACTGACAGTAGAATGAGGGTAGTTATGAGGAGGCAAGATCCTAGCTATGGAGCAGTTGTACACATGAGTTTTATGAGTTCAGGCCCTTCTCGGAAGAAGTAACAGCCCTACGTCTCGATACCCTGAGGCGGTCGACTGGATTATATGTGTGTGTGAGTTTACAAAAGATCCGAACCCTTGTGCCTGTGGAGGGGGGTGGCTTATATAGAGTGCGCCAGGACCCCAGCCGCCCATGTTACAAAGGGTTTAAGGTACATTAAAGGGGAGACGTTACTGGTAACGCTAGTAAATAAAGAGACATAATGACCATTAAAGCTATGAGGTGATCTCCGACCGTTGTGGTCTGGAGCGACCTTAGACCTTCTGGTGGTCGAGTGACAGTCTCTGTGGTCGAGTGACTTCAAGTCTTCCGAGTGGAAGTCCTCATGGTCGAGTGGATGATGACTCCTCTTCGAATGCTTATGGTTTTAAGGTGACGTCCTAGGGGAGGATGTCTCGGTCAGGCCTATGACCCTACCCTAGGTACATATCTTCATCAGCCCCAAGCTTAGGCTTTTTGACATCCTTGAATATTACCTTGGGGCGCCTTGGGCATCCCCAAGCTTAGGCTCTTGCCACTCCTCATTCCATAGTCCATCAAATCCTTACCCAAAACTTGAAAACTTCACAATACAAAACTCCAACAGAAAATCTCGTAAGCTCCGTTAGTATAAGAAAATAAATCGCCACTTTTGGTACTGTTGTGAACTCATTCTTTATTTATATTGGTGTAATATCTACTGTATTCCAACTTTTCCATGGTTCATACCCCTTGATACTAGCCATAGATGCGTCAAAAGAAGCAAACAACACACGAGAAACAGAATCTGTCAAAAACAGAACAATATGTAGCAATCTGGATATTTCGAATACTTCTGTAACTCCAAACATTCTAAGAAAGTAGGAAGTCCTAGATAATTTTTTTATTAATCCTATGCAAAAAGAATCAGTATTTTATCGCGCTTCTGTTAAAAATTAAACTAATCTCCTGGGCGCAAAAGTTTCTGATTTTCAGTAGGATCAAATCAACTATCACCGCAAGCTATCCCAAAGGTCTTACTTGGCACAAACACTAATTAAAACACAAAACCACATCTAAACAGAGGCTAGATGAATTTTTTATTGAAAAAATAGAAAAGAAAAACATTGGGTTGTCTCCCAACAAGCGCTTTTCTTAAAAGCCTTTTAGCTAGGCATTGATAATTTTAATGATTCTCACATGAAAGACAAGAATTGAAGCACAAAAAGAGCATCATATAACATGTGAAAAACACATCTAAGTCTAACATACTTCCTATGCATAGGCATCTTATAGGCAAACAAATTATCAAGGTAAGCAAAAACTAGCATATGCAAGGAAGAAGAAAGAAACAATATCAATCTCAACATAACGAGAGGTAATTTAGTAACATGAAAAATTCTACAACCATATTTT
Source organism: Triticum aestivum (assembly GCF_018294505.1). Taxonomy (NCBI): domain Eukaryota; kingdom Viridiplantae; phylum Streptophyta; class Magnoliopsida; order Poales; family Poaceae; genus Triticum; species Triticum aestivum. The sequence continues at coordinate 524,329,045 of NC_057794.1, forward strand.
CCTCTCTCATAATAATTACATGTAGTATCATAAGCAAATTCAACAATATATCTATCACATAAAATATTCTCTTTATGAACCATATGTATGCACAGTTGACACTCTTCCAATATAGTGGGATTATCATAAAATAAAGTCATGACCTCTCCGAACCCACTTTTATCAAAAACTTCATAAGATTGAACATTATCCAAATATGTGGGATCTAAAGTTGACACTCTTCCAAACCCACTTTCATTATTATTGCAAACATTATTATCAATCTCATATTCATCACGGGGCTTAAATAAATTTTCCAGATCATAAGAAGAATCACCCCAATCATGATCATTGCAACAAGTAGTGGACATAGCAAAACTAGCATCCCAAGCTTAGGGTTTTGCATATTATTAGCACAATTGACATTAATAGAATTTATAATAACATCATTGCAATCATGCTTTTTATTCAAAGATCTATCATGAATCACTTCATAAAGTACTTCATTACAATTTTCAGATTCACGAATTTCAAGCAAAACTTCGTAAAGATAATATAGTGCACAAAACTCACTAGCAATTGGTTCATCATAATTGGATCTCTTAAAAAGATTGGCAAGCAGATGAGGATCCATAAATATTAGGTCTGATTTGCAATAAATACACAATTATTCCAACCAAACGAGCAAACGAGCCAAATAAGACATCAAGGCAAACGAAAAGACGAACGGAAGAAGGGCGGAGAAAAGGAAAATCTTTTCGAAAATTGTGTTAGAAGTGGGGGAGAGGAAAACAAGAGGCGAATGGCAAATAATGTATTGTGAGGGATGAGAGTTTATGATGGGTACTTGGTATGTCTTGGCTTGGCATAGATCTCCCTGGTAACGACGCCAGAAACCCTTCTTGCTACCTCTTAAGCTTGCGTTGGTTTTTCCCTTGAAGAGGAGAGGGTGATGCAACAAAGTAGCATAAGTATTTCCCTCAATTTTGAGAACCAAGGTATCAATCCATTAGGAGACAACGCGACAATCCATGGAATACCTTCACAAACAAACACCAACTTGCAACCAACGCGACAAAGGGGTTGTCAATCCCTTCATGGTTATTCGCAAAGTGAGATCTGATAGAGATGGATAAATGGTAAAGTAATATTTTTGGTATTTTTGATTTATGAAACGGAAAGTAAAAGATTGCAAAAGAAAGTAAATAGGAAACTAGAATTGTAGATCAGAAACTTATATGATGGAAAATAGACCCGGGGCCACAGGTTTCGCTAGTGGCTTCTCCCAAGAAATGTATTATTATGGTGGGTGAACAAATTATTGCCGAGCAATTGATAGAAAAGCGCAAAGTTATGACGATATCTAAGGCAATTATCACGAATATAGGCATCACGTCCGTGTCAAGTAGACCGAAACGATTCTGAATCTACTACTATTACTCCACACATCGACCGACCCCTGCCTGCATCTAGAGTATTCAATTCATAAGAACAGAGTAATGCATTAAGTAAGATGATATGATGTAGCAGGATTAACTCAAGCAATATGATGAAAACCCCATCTTGTTATCCTCGATGGCAACAATACAATATGTGTCGGTTCCCCTTCTGTCACTAGGACCGAGCACCGCAAGATTGAACCCAAAGCTAATCACTTCTCCCATTGCAAGAAAAACCAATCTAGTTGGCCAAACCAAATCGATAGTTCGAAGAGACTTGCAAAGATATCAAATCATGCATATAAGAATTCAGAGGAGATTCAAATAATATTCATAGATAAGCTGATCATAAATACAGAATTCATCCGATCTCGGCAAACACACCGCAAAAGAGTATTACATCGAATAGATCTCCAAGAACATCGAGGAGAACATGGTATTGAGAATCAAAGAGAGAAAAGAAGTCATCTAGCTACTAGCTATGGACCCGTAGGTCTGAAGTAAACTACTCACGCTTCATCGGAGAGGCAATGGTGTTGATATAGAAGCCATCCGTGAATGAATCCCCCTCCGGCAGGATGCCGGAAAAGGCCCCTAGATGGGATCTCATGGGTACTGAAGGTTGCGGTGGTGGAAAAGTGGTTCCGTGGCTCCCCTGGATGGTTTTGGGGTATAAGAGTATATATAGGAGGAAGATCTAGGTCAGGAGGTCTACGAGGGGCCCACAAGGTTGGGGGCATGCCCTACCCCCTGGGCACGCCCTCCACCCTTGTGGCCACCTCGTGGCTCTTTCGACTTGCACTGCAAGTCTCTTGGGTGTCTTCTGGTCCAAGAAAGATCATCGCGAAAGTTTTATTCCGTTTGGTATTCCTTTTCTGCGAAACTCTAAAACAAGGAAAAAAACAAAAACTGGAACTGGGCTCTAGGTTAATAGGTTAGTCCCAAAAATCATATAAAATAGCATATTAATGTATATAAAACATCCAAAACAGATAATATAATAGTATGGAACAATAAAAAATTATAGATACATTGGAGAAGTATCACATTATAAGATGATCGCGCACTAAAATTTCTAGGTATAAGTGTTCTTTCCGAGTATGCACCATTGCGACAGTTCGTCGTGTTGAGACACCATGTGATGATCAGGTGTGATATACTCTATGTTCACCTACAACGGGTGCAAGACAGTTTTGCACATGCAGAATACTCGGGTTAAACTTGACGAGCCTGGCATGTACAGACATGGCCTCGGAACACTGGAGACCGAAAGGTCGAACGTGAATCATATAGTAGATATGATCAACATAGATATATTCACCATTGATGACTACCCCATATCACGTGATGATCGGACATGGGTTAGTTGATTTGGATCATCTATCACTTAGATGACTTGAGGGATGTCTATTTAAGTGGGAATTCATTAGTAATTTGATTAATTTGAACTTAATTTATCATGAACTTAGTCATGATAGTATTTGCAAATATATGTTGTAGATCAATAGCTCGCGATATAGCTCCCTTATTTTTTATATGTCCTAGAGAAAAATAAGTTGAAATATGATAGTAGCAATGATGTGAACTGGGTCCATGATCCAAGGATTATCCTCATTACCGTGTAGACGAATTATATCATTGATGCACCACTAGGTGACAGACCTAGTTATGACCGTCTGGCAAGCTCGGTATGATGACTACTTAATAGTTTAGTGCACCATGCTTTACGGCTTAGAACCGGGACTTCAAAAACGTTTTGAACCTCACGGAGCACATGAGATGTTCCAAGAGATGAAATTGATATTTCAGACTCATTCTCATGTCAAGAGGTGTGAGACCTCTACCTTGCCTACAAGATGGAGGAGAATAGCTCAACCAGTGAGCATGTACTCAGAATGTCTGGGTACTACAATCGCTTGAATCAAGTGGGAGTTAATCTTCCATATAAGATAGTGATTGACAGAGTTCTATAATCACTATCACCAAGCTACTAGAACTTCGTGATGAACTATAATATGCAAGGGATGACGAAAATGGTTCCCGAGCTCTTCGCGATGCTGAAATCGGCGAAGTTAGAAATCAAGAAAGAGCATCAAGTGTTGATGGTTAACAAGACCGCTAGTTTCAAGAAAAAGGGCAAGGGAAAGAAAGGGAACATTAAGAAGAATTGCAAGAAAGTTGTCACTCCCGGGAAGAAGCCCAAAGCTGGACCAAAGCCTAAAACTAAGTCCTATTGCAAAGGGACTGGTCACTGGAAGTGGAACTGCCCCCAAATACTTGGCGGATAAGAAGGATGGCAAAGTGAACAAAGGTATATTTGATGTACATGTTATTGATGTCTACTTTACTAGTGTTCATAGTAGCCCTTGGGTATTTGATACCGGTTTAGTTGCTAAGATTAGTAACTCGAAACAGGAGTTGCACAATGAACAGGAACTATTTAAGGACGAGGTGACGATGTGTGTTGGAAGTGATTCCAAGGTTCATAAGATCACCATCGCACACTCCCTCTACCTTTGGAATTAGTGTTGGCCCTAACTAAATGTTATTTGGTGTTTGCGTTGAGCATGAACAAGACTAGCTTGTGTTTATTGCGATACAGCTATTCATTTAAGTTATAGAATAATTGTTGTTATATTTACATGAATAAAACCTTTTATGGTCATTGTAACATCCCAAATTTTCAATTTGGAATGTTATACATTAGATCATCAATGCATATAATATTTTATTTGCTTTTGGTTTCGATCCTAGAAATCCTAAGCAACTCAAGGACCCACTGAGAGAGTTGAGGATTTCGTTATTTTCATATTTGAGTTTTCTCAAAAAATTGAGAATAGGATCATTTGATTTTTATTTATTTTATCATCAATTATTTCTATTACAAAATTATGAGAGAGGGAATAAAATGACTTTCCCAAAATAAAGAAATATTGAGGCATTAATAGAGAAATCAAATAAGATTTTATTTCAGAGTTTTTTGATATTTTATTTGAATTTAGGAAAAATATGCATTTTCAAAATTGCATTTAGGCACCAAATAAATGTTCACTTTGTCTGGCTTGATTTTAGAAGTCGGGGAAAATTTATTTTGGGATTTTTGGAGTCCGTTTAGTATATTTTTATTTTTCTTCCGTGCGTAAATTTTTTTTAAATCGCACCGACCTACGGGCCGTGTCCGACCGGGATTCCAGCCCGCGTAGGCTTTATAAGCCGGGGGGGGGGAGCCCAGCCGAAGCCAGCCCAGCCCGCGCCCCAAACCCTAGCGCCTCCGCCCGCCCGCGCCCAACCACGCCGCCGTCGCCAGCGCCACACGCCGTCGCCGTGCCGCCACCCGCCGTCGTCGGAGCCGCCGCGCCGCCGCCCAAGGTTCTCCTCGTAACCCGCGCCGCCGGTTTTTTTATAAAAAAACGATCGGTTTTCGGTCGATTTTCGTCGGTTTTTTTAGTTTCGTTTTTTTAGATCGTTTTTTTCCGGTTTAGGTTAATTAGCGAGCGTTCGCTTGTTCATTCGTTTTAACGAATGTTATCATCGTTTAGATCCGGTTAACGAACGTTCGCTCGTTAATCTGTTCGTCGTTTTTCTTTTTCTCGGATTTTCCGCGATTATTTTCTGATCACGATTTCTGATCCGATTTTCGTTTTAGTATAACTTTTCGCTCGTTTATCGGAATCAGGCGATTCAAGCGCCTAGAGTTTCGTCTCGAAACCCTCTATCCGTTTAACCAACTTAAACAAGTTTTTGCCACTGTAAAAATTGCCTTAGATCCAGATTAGTAGAACGAAGTTGTTTTCCTTCGCCGTTTGACTTTCGTTGCTTCGTTCGATTTGATTCTTTTTGCAAACCGGAGTTCTTAAGTTGAACTTTCTGGTTAGTTCTCTTATTTGACTTTTACCTGTGCATTATATGAGCACTTATTGTATCATTGTTTGTTTGTTTGTCTGCGATAGAATACCCGAAGTGCGCCGCCTGTTACTTCGAATCTCTAGGTTTCGCGGATCATCAGCAAGGCAAGTAACACTTTGATCATACCTTTTCTACTACCCAGTTTTATTGCATTAGATCAAATCCTCAAACATTGCATGATTAGGATCTAATTAAATTGTGGGATGGGAAGTAGTTGAGGTAGTACCTATTACCTGTTTATTATCAAACTTTTGGGAGTTACTTCTATGTTCGCTTACCATTGCTATGCTATGCTAGTAGACGTGGATTGGGTGAGTGATATCCATGATAGATGTGAGTATTGTTAATTAATGGTTTATCTAAGGTGGCAACTTAAACACACATCTGGGTGGATTGAGGTACCTGGGTATTCCAGGATTGCCTGTTTTTTTTGGACTGCCACCTAGGCTCAAAGGGATCATGAGATTATTCATGCTAGAAACTTCCGTGTGCAGCCACAAGCTATTATGGGCTCTAGCATAGTTGACTAAGTCGTGCGAACTCTTACAGTGGTAGACTAGTAGATGTAGGGGATGTAGGTGGTACGGTCTACCCGATCGTAAGGTGCTAGCACTTCTGAAAGACTATGTCTCGGTCATCCGTTTCTCATATACCGTGCAGTGCGAGATATGCAACGGAGGAGATAGAGTCTTGTGGGGAAAAGTGCGCAAACCTCTGCAGAGTGTATATACTAATCATGGTTAGCCGTGTCCCCGGTTATGGACATCTTGAGTATCTAGTACTTGGATTATCATGTGAATCTCAGCATGTTACTATAAAATTTAAGTTTGATGGGTTTGTTTAAGGATGTTTAATTGGGATTGATAATGCTGTCAACCATTCTCAATGTTTAAAAACCACCATGATAGTTAAATAAATTAATTCCTTTGCAGTAGGGAAAAATTGGCTTTTGGCAAAACTGTAACCATAGAGCTCTCCACCAGCCCAATATGCATATAGAATAGTTGTGTCATTCCATTATTCTCTATGTGTTACATTGCCAGCATATTCCATGCGCTGACCCGTTTTCGGGCTGCAACGTTAATGTTGCAGACTTTTCAGAAGACGATGAAGGAGTTTTAGGTCGTGGTTATACTCAGTGATGCCGTTGGAGTTGATGGACTCACTTATCTTCCAAGCCTTCCGCTGTCATCATTGTTAGATGGCCTTAAGCCATATTTATTGTTATAAGTTCTCTTTTGAGACACTCGATGTAATAAGTGTGTGATTGCTACTCTGTTATAAATCCTTCAAGTACTGTGTGGTGTCAGCATTACTGATCCAGGGATGACACCGAAGCATAGAGATTGGACCGTTTGAGGTTTGGTCGCTACAGAGATGGTATCGGAGCACATGCTGATTGTAGGACACGACCACTAAGCTAAAGACCTAGATGACTATCTACTCTCTTCTCTTCTGACTCCTCATCTTTTCTACTCTTTTAGGATGGCGGATGCAAGGAACAAGTTCACGCAACCGGATGAAGATACACCCTTTGGACGTCACTTGAAGGAAGCCACTAGATACCTGAACATAGGAGTACCAAGCTTCACCGGAACCTACAACACCACTTTACCTGAAGAAGAGCGCTGGATGATTCAAGTTCAAGTTCCAGGAAGGACGTTCATGCCAGTCAGTGAGCCCATAGAGTTTTCTTTTGATGCACCAACTTGGAGTCTAGGAAAGAGCATGGCAGCTCACATCGCCATGGGATGCATTGGAGAAGTCTACCACAATGATCTCAAGGATACTATCTACTAGATTTGTGGACGCCGAGATGAGCACTGGGAGATGATCAGCACCAGGAAGGATAGATCAGTTGCAGCTTTTATCCAGGAGTTAAACCAGCACATTCAACGATAGGAGAACCAGATGTGCGCCGACATGATAGACCTGAAGAAGGCAAGGACAAGAATCAAGGAACTGGAGGAAGAACTCAAGGCTACACGTGAAGATTATGAAGAAGAAATTGAAGTATTAGTGGACAAGAATGTCGACCTAACAATGAAGATCGGGATATTTATGGGAGGCCCTACACCACTAGATGAAGATGAAGAACCCAAGGAGATTTGCCCGGAAGACTACATCATCATCGACGACACCGACTCGGATCCAGATGATAGCGATGATGACTATGTTGATGAAGCCGGGGGAGATATCATGGAGTCTGCAACCGAAGAATATTTCTAGTAGACCACCTCATCAGTAGTAGTAGTAGTCCACCATGTAAATACAGTAGTCCGAGCACTTTTGCGATAGTTAGATCGATTGTATGCCCTTGTTTGATTGAATGAATGAAGTGAATTGTTTGCTTTTGCCTCATGTACATATGGGTAGTGTTTTCTCTTTAGACCTCCTATATTCTTAAATCTCATCTTTTCTAAACCCTCAGATGCCTCCGAGACGTGACCCCAGTTTTACCTTTCCACCGGAGCTCACTCAGTTGATCCAGCAGCAGAACACATTGATGCAGTTGCTAGTCCAGAATTAGAATCAGGGGAACAACAACAACAACCCACCACCACCACCACCTGTTGATCATTTAGCCCGTTTTCTTAGGCTGAATCCGCCGGTGTTTTCCAGTAGCACCGAGCCAATAGTAGCAGATGATTAGCTCCGCAAGATAGCTAGAGAGTTGACCACAGCAGGATGCATGGATGCGGAGAAGGTGAAGTTTGCCGCACATCAGCTTGAAGGACCCACAACATCATGGTGGGAGAATTTCACAGCCACTTTCCCTGTCGACACTGTCACATGGGACCAGTTTCAGCAGGCTTTTCGAACTGCCCATGTTTCAGCAGGAGCTATGGCCTTGAAGAAGCGAGAGTTTTGCAACTTGCGCCAAGGAGGACGGACAGTTGGCCAGTATGTGGAGGACTTTAGTAAATTAGCACGTTATGCCCCAGATGATGTTGCTACGGATGCAGCTAAGCAGGAGAAGTTTCTGGAAGGACTGAATGATGAGTTGAGCATGCAGTTGATGGTAGCAACCTTCAACAACTACCAGGAGTTGGTAGATCGTGCTCTTATGATTGAAGGGAAGCAGCAGCAAATTGAAAATCGCAAGAGGAAGTATGCACAAGGAAAGTACAATTCAGGAGCTCAGTAGAAGCCACGATTTACCCCTAGACCGGGAGGACATTTTCAGCATACCCATGGAGGAGGTAGCTCGCACAATCACAATGGCCCCAAAAATGGTAATGGGAATGGAGGAAGCATCGGCCAGAACCGCACCAACCCATCAACCCCAGCCAAGAAAGATCTGAGCCAAGTCACTTGCTTTAAGTGCCAGAAGACCAGACATTATGCCAATGAATGTCCTGAATCACAGAATGGAAATGGCAATGGAAGCTCTAGGAAGAAGCCGAACCCTTTCAACAGGGGGCAGGTGAACCACGTTAATGTGGAGGAGGTTGAAGAGCAGCCAGATGCAGTAATCGGTAAGTTTTTGGTTAAGTCATTTACTGCACTCGTTCTTTTCGATACTGGTGCATCGCATTTATACATATCAAGGGGATTTGTGGATAAGTATAAACTGTCAACCCAAGCCCTTAGGTCACCCATGTTAGTAACCTCGCCTGGAGCAGAATATATGGCTAGTCTATGGTGTGATCGGTTACCATTAAGGATTGGTAACTATGTTTTTCCCTCAGACCTAATAGTATTGGAATCCCAAGGATTGGATGCGATATTAGGCATGGATTGGTTATCAAAGTATGAGGGGAATATTGAATGTGCTAGTAAGTCAATTTTGCTTACCACCACAGAAGGGAGAAGGATCAAGTATGTATCTCGACATGTGCCAAAGAGGACTCAAGTAAATTTCTTAACAGGAGTTGTGCAGGAGGTAGTACCAGTGCTAAAGGAATTCCCTGATGTATTTCTAGAGGAGTTGCCAGGCATGCCACCGGATAGAGATATTGAGTTTTTGATTGAGCTATTGCCAGGCACAGGGCCAATATCGAAGAGACCATATAGGATGCCTGCAAAGGATTTGGTGGAAATTAAGAAGCAAATTAAGGAGTTACTGGATAAAGGTTATATTCGCCCAAGTTCTACACCTTGGGGATCGCCAGTACTTCTGGTGGAGAAGAAGGATGGATCGTTAAGGATGGTTGTCGATTATCGAGGATTGAATGATGTAACAATCAAGAACAAGTACCCACTACCGATGATCAATGATCTGTTTGATTGATTGCAAGGAGCTAAGGTATTTTCCAAGATCGATCTACGATCAGGATACCACCAGTTGAAGATTCGGGAACAGGATATACCCAAGACAGCTTTTACCACCAGGTATGGGCTGTACGAGTATACCGTTATGTCATTTGGTTTGACTAACGCACCTGCATATTTTATGAACATGATGAACAAAGTGTTTATGGAGTTCTTGGATAAGTTCGTCGTAGTGTTCATTGATGATATCCTGGTTTACTCAAAGAATGAAGAGGAGCATAAGGAACATTTGCGTTTGGTTCTTGGAAAGCTCAGGGAACATCAACTATATGCCAAGTTTAGCAAATGTGAGCTTTGGTTGAAGGAAATAGGATTCCTCGGACACGTTATATCCGGAGAAGGAATAGCAGTTGACCCCACAAAGGTTATCACTGTGACCAATTGGGAAGCACCAACAATAGTTGGAGAGATCCGGAGTATTCTTGGACTCGCAGGATACTACCGGAGATTTATAGAGAATTTCTCAAAGATTGTGAAGCCTATGACAGAGTTGTTGAAGAAGGATACCAAGTTCATATGGACGGAGGAATGTGAGGCTAGTTTCCAGTAGTTGAAGAAATGTTTGGTTACTTCACCAGTGTTGATTTTGCCAAACCAGACCAAGGATTATGAGGTGTATTGCGACGCTTCACGTCAAGGACTTGGAGCAGTGCTTATGCAGGAAGGGAGAGTTGTTTCATATGCCTCACGACAGCTTAAGCCTCATGAGTTGAATTATACTACGCATGATTTGGAGTTAGAAGCCGTAGTGCATGCACTAAAAACTTGGAGACATTTTCTGATTGGAAACCATTGCGATGTGTATACGGATCATAAGAGTTTGAAGTATATTTTCACATAGAAGGAGTTGAATCTCAGACAAAGGAGATGGTTGGAGCTCATCAAGGATTATGATATGAAATTGCATTATCACCCCGGAAAGGCTAATGTAGTAGCCTATGCATTAAGCCGTAAGAGTCATGTCAACACCCTAATGATGGGAGAATTACCAAGGGAGTTAGTCGAAAATCTTCGAGAGTTATGTTTAGAAATAGTCCCGAGAGGCTATGTAGCAGCATTGGAGATTCAGTCTACATTGATGGATAAAATCAGAGAAGCCCAAAGGACTGACAAGGAGATTGCTTCTATTAAGGAGAAACTTAGCAAGGGAAAGGCTAAGAGATTTCGTGAGGACGAACACGATACCTTATGGTTTGAAGACCGTGTCTATGTACCAAATGATCCGGAAATTAGAAAGCTAATTCTGCAAGAGGCCCATGATTCACCATATTCGATTCACCCAGGAAATACCAAGATGTATTTGGATTTGAAGGATATTTTCTGGTGGACAGGAATGAAGAAGGATATTGTGGAGTACGTAGCAGTTTGTGATGTATGTTAGAGAGTGAAGGCGGAGCATCAGAAGCCAGCAGGATTGCTACAACCACTGCCGATACCCGAATGGAAGTGGGATAAGCTAGGCATGGATTTTATTACAGGATTGCCCAGAACACGTTCAGGCTATGACTCGATATGGGTTGTAGTCGATCGTTTGACAAAGGTAGCTCATTTCATTCCAGTGAAGACTACCTATACCAGTGCAAAGTTGGCAAAGATATACATGATCAGGATCGTATGTCTGCATGGAGTTCCAAGGAGTATCGTATCAGATAGAGGAACCCAGTTTACCTCAAAGTTCTGGAAGCAGTTGCATGAAACTTTGGGAACCAGGCTAGAATTCAGTACAACTTTTCATCCACAGATAGATGGACAGACCGAGAGAGTCAATCAGATTTTGGAGGATATGCTAGAGCTTGTGCACTAGATTACGGATCTAGTTGGGACGACAATTTGCCATATGCAGAGTTCTCTTACAACAACAGTTATCAAGCCAGTTTGAAGATGGCCCCTTTTGAAGCCTTGTATGGAAGGAGGTGCAGGACACCGTTGTCGTGGGATGAAGTTGGAGACCGCTAGTTGTTTGGACCTGACTTGATTAAGGAGTCTGAACAGAAGGTGAAATTGATTCGCGATAGGCTCAAGATAGCCCAGTCCAGACAAAAGAGTTATGCAGATTCTAAACGCAAGGAGACAGTTTATGAAGTTGGAGATAGAGCTTATCTTCGAGTATCACCACTTCGGGGAACAAAGCGCTTTGGTGTTAAAGGAAAGTTAGCGCCACAATTTGTAGGACCATACCGAGTATTGGAACATATGGGAGAAGTGGCCTACAAGTTGGAATTGCCCGAAGGATTGTGAGGAGTTCATGATGTGTTCCATGTTTCTCAGTTGAAGAAGTGCCACACGGAGATGGCTGGCATACCTTTGAGAGACACAGTGCCATTGGAAGCAATCCAGTTGGATAACAATTTGACCTATGAGGAGAAACCATTAAGATTCTCGAGTTTGCCAGCCGAGTCACTCGCAACAAGGTTATCAAGTTTTGTAAGGTTCAGTGGAGCCACCACACGGAGGACGAAGCCACCTGGGAACGAGAGGATGATTTGCTCAAGGACCACCCTCACCTATTTTCTAGCCAACCCGAATCTTGAGGGTGAGATTCATCTTAAGGGGGGTAGGTTTGTAACATCCCAAATTTTCAATTTGGAATGTTGTACATTAGGTCATCAATGCATATCATATTTTATTTGCTTTTGGTTTTGATCCTAGAAATCCTAAGCAACTCAAGGACCCACGGAGAGAGTTGGGGATTTCGTTATTTTCATATTTGAGTTTTCTCAAAAAATTGAGAATAGGATCATTTGATTTTTATTTATTTTATCATCAATTATTTCTATTACAAAATTATGAGAGAGGGAATAAAATGACTTTCCCAAAATAAAGAAATATTGAGGATTTAATAAAGAAATCAAATAAGATTTTATTTCGGAGTTTTTCGATATTTTATTTGAATTTAGGAAAAATATGCGTTTTTCAAAATTGCATTTAGGACCCAAATAAATGTTCACTTTGTCCGGCTTGATTTTAGAAGTCAGGGAAAATTTATTTAGGGATTTTTGGAGTGCGTTTAGTATTTCTTTTTATTTTTCTTCTGCGCGTAATTATTTTAAAAAATCGCACCGACCTACGAGCCGTGTCCGACCGGGACTCCGGCCCGCATAGGCTTTATAAGCCCGGGGGGGGGGGGGGGGGAGCCCAGCCAAAGCCAGCCCAGCTCGCGCCTCGAACCCTAGCGCCGCCACCCGCCCGCGCCTGACCCCGCCGCCGCCGCCGCGTCGTAGCCCGCCGGAGCCGTAGCCGCCGTGCCGCCGCCTCGCCGGCCCGCCGCCCGAGGTTCGCCTCGTAACCCACGCCACCGGTTTAAAAAAAACGATCGGTTTTCCGTCGGTTTTCGTCGGTTTTTTAGTTTCGTTTTATTTATTTATTTTTAGATCGTTCGTTCGTTTTAACGAACGTTATCATCGTTTAGATTTGGTTAACGAACGTTCGTTCGTTAATCCGTTCGTCGTTTTTCTTTTTCTCGGATTTTCCGCGATTATTTTCTGATCGCGATTTCTGATCCGATTTTCGTTTGGGTATAACTTTTCGCTTGTTTATCGGAATCAGGCGATTCAAGCGCCTGGAGTTTCGTCTCGAAACCTCTATCCGTTTAACCAACTTAAACAAGTTTTTGCCACTGTGAAAATTGCCTTAGATCCAGATTAGTAGAACGAAGTTGTTTTCCTTCGCCGTTTGACTTTCGTTGCTTCGTTCGATTTGATTCTTTTTGCAAACCGGAGTTCTTAAGTTGAACTTTCTGGTTAGTTCTCTTATTTGACTTTTACCTGTGCATTAGATGAGCACTTATTGTATGTTTGTTTGTTTGTTTGTCTGCGATAGAATACCCGGAGTGCGCCGCCTGTTACTTCGAATCTCTAGGTTTCGCGGATCATCAACAAGGCAAGTAACACTTTGATCATACCTTTTCTACTATCCAGTTTTATTGCATTAGATCAAATCCTTAAACATTGCATGATTAGGATCTAATTAAATTGTGGGATGGGAAGTAGTTGAGGTAGTGCCTATTACCCGTTTATTATCAAACCTTTGGGAGTTAGTTCTACGTTCGCTTACCATTGCTATGCTATGCTAGTAGATGTGGATTGGGTGAGTGATATCCATGACAGATGTGAGTATTGTTAATTAATGGTTTATCTAAGGTGACAACTTAAACACACATCTGGGTGGATTGAGGTACCTGGGTATTCTAGGACTGCCTGTTTTCTTTTGGACCGCCACCCAGGCTCAAAGGGATCATGAAATTATTCATGCTAGAAACTTCCGTGTGCAGCCACAAGCTATTATGGGCTCTAGCATAGTTGACTAAGTCGTGCGAACTCTTACAGTGGTAGACTAGCAGATGTAGTGGATGTAGGTGGTACGGTCTACCCGATCGTAAGGTGCTAGCACTTCTGAAAGACTATGTCTCGGTCATCCGTTTCTCATACACCATGCAGTGCGAGATATCCAACGGAGGAGATGGAGTCTTGTGGGGAAAAGTGCGCAAACCTCTGCAGAGTGTATAAACTAATCATGGTTAGCCGTGTCCCCGGTTATGGACATCTTGAGTATCTAGTACTTGGATTATCATGTGAATCTCAGCATGTTACTATAAAATTTAAGTTTGATGGGTTTGTTTAAGGATGTTTAATTGGGATTGAGAATGCTGTCAACCATTCTCAATGTTTAACAACCACCATGATAGTTAAATAAATTAATTCCTTTGCAGTAGGGAATAATTGGCTTTTCGCAAAACTGTAACCATAGAGCACTCCACCAGCCCAATATGCATATAGAATAGCTGTTTCATTCCATTACTCTCTATGTGTTACATTGCCAGCATATTCCATGTGCTGACCCATTTTCGGGCTGCAACGTTAATGTTGCAGACTTTTCAGAAGACGATTAAGGAGTTTTAGGTCTTGGTTCTATACTCAGTGATTCCGTTGGAGTTGATGGACTCACTTATCTTCCAAGCCTTCCGTTGTTATCGTTGTTAGATCGCCTTAAGCCATATTTATTGTAATAAGTTCTCTTTTGAGACACTCGATGTAATAAGTGTGTGATTGCTACTCTATTATAAATCCTTCAAGTACTGTGTGGTGTCAGCATTACTGATCCAGGGATGACACCGGAGCACAGAGATTGGACCGTTTGAGGTCTGGTCGCTACAGTCATACACCCAATGTAAATGGTTTATTGAATCTCGATCTTAGTGATACCCATATTCTTAATATTGATGCCAAAAGATGAAAAATTGATAATGATAGTGCAACATACTTGTGGCACTGCCATTTAGGTCATATTGATGTAAAGCACATGAAGAAACTCCTAATGGGCTTTTGGAATCAGTTGATTATGAATCATTTGATGCTTGCAAACCATGCCTCATGGGCAAGATGACTAAAACTCTGTTCTCTAGAACAATGGAGTGAGCTAATGACTTATTGGAAATAATACATACCGATGTATGCAGTCCAATGAGTGTTGAAGCTCACAATGGGTATCGTTATTTTCTGACCTTCACAAATGATTTAAGCAGATATGGGTATATCTACTTGATGAAACACAAGTCTGAAACATTTGAAAAGTTCAAAGAATTTCAGAGTGAAGTGGAGAATCATCGTAACAAGAAAATAAAATTTCTACGAGCTAATCACGGAGGCGAATATTCGAGTTATGAGTTTGGCCTTCATTTAAAACAACGTGGAATAGTTTCACAACTCACGCCACCTGGAACACCATAGCCTAATGGTGTGTCTGAACTACGTAACAGTACTTTATTAGATATGGTGCGATCTATGATGTCTCTTACCAATTTACCACTATCATTTTGGGGTATGCATTAGAGACAGCTGCATTCACGTTAAATAGGGCACATTATAAATCCGTTGAGGTGACACCGTATGAACTGTGGTTTGGCAAGAAACATTAGCTGTTGTTTCTTAAAGCTTGGGGTTGCAACACTTATGTCAAAAGGCTTCAACCTGATAAGCTTGAACCCCAATCGGAGAAGTGCGTCTTCATAGGATACCCTAAGGAAACAATTGGGTACACCTTCTACCACAAATCCACAGGCAAGATATTTGTTTCTTAGAATGGAAATTTTCTAGAGAAGGAATTTCTCTCAAAAGAAGTGAGTGGGAGGAAAGTAGAACTTGATGAGGTAATTGTACCTTCTCTCGAATTGGAAAGTAGCTCATCATAGAAAACCATTCCCGTGATGCCTACACCAACTAGAGAGGAAGCTAATGATAATGATCATGAAACTTCAGATCAAGTTACTACTGAACCTCGTAGGTCAACCAGAGCACGATCCGCACCAGAGTGGTACGGTAACCCTGTTCTGGAAGTCATGTTACTAGACCATGATGAACCTACAAACTATGAAGAAGCTATGATGAGCCCAGATTCCGACAGATGGCTTGAGGCCATGAAATCTGAGATAGGATCCATGTATGAGAACAAAGTGTGGACTTTTTGGACTTGCCCAATGATCAGCAAGCCATTGAGAATAAATGGATTTTCAAAAGGAAGATGGACACTAATGGTAGTGTTACTATCTACAAAGCTCGACTTGTCACAAAAGGTTTTTGACAAGTGCAAGGTGTTGACTACGATGAGATTTTCTCACTCGTAGCGATGCTTAAGTTCGTTCATATCATGTTAGCAATTGCCACATTATGAAATCTGATAAATGGATGTCAAAACTGCATTCCTTAATGGATATCTCAAAGAAGAGTTGTATATGATGCAACCAGAAGGTTTTTTCAATCCTAAAAGTGCTAACAAAGAGTGCAAGCTCCACCAATAATTCTATGGACTGGTGCAAGCATCTCAGAGTTGGAATATACACTTTGATGAGGTGATCAAAGCATATGGTTTTATACAAACTTATGGTGAAGCCTGTATTTACAAGAAAGTGAGTGGGAGATCCGTAGCATTTCTGATATTATATGTGGATGACATATTGCTGATTGTAAATGATATAGAAATTCTGGATAGCATAAAAGGATACTTGAATAAGAATTTTTCAATGGAAAACCTCGGTGAAGCTGCTTACATATTGGACATTAAGATCTATAGAGATAGATCAAGACGCTTGAGAAGATTTTTCAAGGAGTACATACCTTGACAAGATTTTGAAGTAGTTCAAAGTGGAAGACTTGGAGAAAGGCTCTAGCCTATGTTGCAAGGTGTGAAGTTGAGTAAGACTCAAAACCCGACCACGGTAGAAAATAGAAAGAGAATGAAAGTCATTTCCTATGCCTCAACCATAGGTTCTATAAAGTATGCTATGCTGTGTACCAGACCTATTGTGTACCTTGGCATGAGTTGGCCAAGGGGGTACGATAGTGATCCAGGAGTGGATCACTGGACAGCGGTCAAAGTTATCCTTAGTTACCTAAGAGGACTAAGGAAATATTTCTCAGTTATGGAAGTGATAAAGAGTTTGTCGTAAAGAGTTACGTCGATGCAAGCTTTTACACCGATCCAGATGACTCTGATTCTCAATCTGGATACATATTGAAAATGGGAGCAATTAGCTAGAGTAGCTCCATGCAGAGCATTGTAGACATAGAAATTTGCGAAATACATACGAATCTAAATGTGGCAGATGAAACATCTCCGTCGTATCTACTTTTCCAAACTCTTTTGCCCTTATTTTGGACTCTAACTTGCACGATTTGAATGGAACTAACCCATACTGACACTGTTTTCAGCAGAATTGCCATGGTGTTACTTTTGTGCAGAATAGAAAGTTCTCTAAATGACCTGAAACTTAACGGAGCTAAGTTTTGGAATTAATAAAAATATTGGCGAAAGAATCAACAGCAGGGCCCCACACCCTAGCCACAAGGGTGGGGGCGCGCCCACCCCCCTAGGGCACGCTCTCCGACCTTGTGGGCCCCTTGGACCTCCACCGACCTCAACTCCAACTCCATATATTCACGTTCGGGGAGAATAAAATCAAAGAGAAGGATTCATCGCATTTTATGATACAGGGCCACTGCCAAGCCCTGTTCTTCCTCAGGAGGGCAGATCTGGAGTCCGTTTTGGGCTCCGGAGAGGGGAATCCGTCGCCATCGTCATCATCAACCATCCTCCATCACCAATTTCATGATGCCCACCATCGTGCGGAGTAATTCCATCATAGGCTTGCTGGACCATGATGGGTTGGATGATATTTACCATGTAATCGAGTTAGTTTTGTTAGGGTTTGATCCCTAGTATCCACTATGTTCTAAGATTGATGTTGCTATGACTTCGCTATGCTTAATGCTTGTCACTAGGGCCCGAGTGCCATGATTTCAGATCTGAACCTATTATGTTTTCATGAATATATTTGTGTTCTTGATCCAATATTGCAAGTTATAGTCACCTACTATGTGTTATGATCCGGCAACCCCGGAGTGACAATAGTCGGGACCACTCCCGGTGATGACCGTAGTTTAAGGAGTTCATGTATTCACTAAGTGCTAATGCTTTGGTCCGGTACTCTATTAAAAGGAGGCATTAATATCCCTTAGTTTCCAATAGGACCCCGCTGCCACGGGAGGGTAGGACAAAAGATGTCATGCAAGTTCTTTTCCATAAGCACGTATGACTATATTCGGAATACATGCCTACATTATATTGATGAACTGAGCTAGTTCTTTTTCACCCTATGTTATAAACGTTGCATGATGAATGCCATCCGACATAATTACCCATCATGGAGCCATTGCCTACGAGCTTTTCACGTATTGATCTTTGCTTCGTTACTTTTGTGTTGCCACTGTTCCGATTGCTACAATACTACTACTGTTACTTTTGCCACCATTACCGTTACTTCCATACTACTTTGATACTAAAAACTTTGGTGCATATATTAAGTATTTCAGGTGTGGTTGAATTGACAACTCAACTTCTAATACTCAAGAATATTCTTTGGCTCCCCTTGTGTCAAATCAACAAATTTGGGACCAATACTCTACCCTCAAAAACTGTTGCGATCCCCTATACTTGTGGGTTATCAAGACCTTTTTCTGGCACCGTTGTCGGGGAGCATAGCTCTATTCTTTGAGTCACTTGGGATTTATATCTGTTGATCACCATGAGGAATTTGAAAGAACAAATAACCAAGATTTTTCCCTCAACTACGAAGGGAGGTAAGAAACTGCCATCTAGCTCTGCACTTGATTCTCCTTCTATTTTTAGTAAACTTGCGACACTTACACCTGCTATTGATTCCGATATGTCGCATGTTATTGATGATGCCACTTCTACTATGCATGATGCTTATGATGATACTACTTCTATGCTTGATAATACTGTGCCATTAGGTGAATTTCTTGATGAACAACTTGCTAGGGTTAGAGAGAATGAAATTACTGAAAATGATGATATTATTGAAACTGATGATTATGATTCCCCCTAGATATGAATTGCTTGTTGTTCTTGAGGGTTATGTTATGGATGAAGAAACTGCTAGAGACTTCTTTGCTTGTAATGATAGAGAGGATATTAAGAAATTGTTAGTTAAGCTTAACGAAAAATCCTTGAATGCTAGAATGAAATATGATCCCGCTTTTGCTACTTCACCTATCTTTGTTACTGATAAGGATTATGAATTCTCTGTCGATCCTGAGTTAATTACTTTGGTTGAATCCGATCCTTTTCATAGTTATAAATCTGAAACTATTGTGGCACATCTTACTAAATTGAATGATATAGCCACCCTATTTGCTCATGAGGAAAAATTCGTTATTATTATGTTCTTAAATTGTTTCCTTTCTCATTAAAGGGTGATGCTAAGTTATGGTTTAATTCACTTGCTCCTGGTTGTGTGCGTAGTCCCTAGGATATGATTTATTACTTCTCTCAAAAATATTTCCCCACTCATAAGAAACAAGCTGCTTTAAAGGAAATATTTAGTTTTGTGCAAATTGAAGAAGAGAGTCTCCCACAAGCTTGGGGGAGGCTTCTTCGATTAGTTAATTAATGTTTTGCCTGATCATCCTCTCAAGAAAAATGAAATACTTGATATCTTTTATAATGGACTAACCGATGCTTCGAGAGACCACCTGGATAGTTGTGCTCGTTGTGTTTTCAGGGAAAGAACTGTTGAGCAAACTGAATTTCTATTGAATAATATATTGAGTAATGAAAATAATTGGACAATTCCTGAACTAACTCCGAAGCCAACTCCAAAGAAAAGGGGTATTCTATTTCTCAGTCCTGAAGATATGCAAGAGGCAAAGAAATCTATGAAAGAAAAACGTATTAAAGTTGAACATGTTAAGAATCTAACACCTATTGAAGAAATACATGGTCTTGATAATCCGACACAGGTAGTAGAGGTAAACTCTCTCCATAGATTTGAT
Organism: Triticum aestivum; assembly: GCF_018294505.1. Taxonomy (NCBI): domain Eukaryota; kingdom Viridiplantae; phylum Streptophyta; class Magnoliopsida; order Poales; family Poaceae; genus Triticum; species Triticum aestivum. Next base: position 524,348,990 of record NC_057794.1, read on the forward strand.
GAAGGTGATATTCCTCATAATAAGTCTTCTAGACAATGCATGGATGAGTTTGATAATTTCATTGTTAAACAATAGAATTTCAATGCTTATGTTAGTAGACAATTGAAAAGTAATGCTTACATGCTCGATCACTTGAGTAATTGTATGAATAGAACTGTTAATGATCTTAAGCTTATTAGTAAACATGCTTCCATGGTTACAACTCAAGTAGAACAAGTACTTAAGGCTCAAGATGATTTGCTTAATGAGTTGAATAGTAAGAACAATGAAAATGTTGTTAGGGTTATGACTAGTGGTGGTAAGATGACCCAGGAACCTTTGTATCCTGAGGGCCATCCTAAGAGAATTGATCAGGATTCTCAGAGAATTAATACTGATGCACCTAGTCCTCGTACTAAAAAGAAAAAGAAAACTTATAGGACTTTGCATGCTAGTGAACCTGCTATAGATACACCCGAGAATCCCAATGATATTTCTATTTCTGATGCTGAGACACAATCTGGTAATGAACATGAACCTAGTGATAATGTTAATAATGATGTTCATGTTGATGCTCAACCTAGTAATGATAATGATGTAGAGATTGAACCTGTTGTTGATCTTGATAACCCTCAATCAAAGAATCAACGTTATGATAAGTGAGACTTTATTGCTAGGAAACATGTTAAAGAAAGAGAACCATGGGTTCAGAAACCCATGCCCTTTCCTCCTAAGCCATCCAAGAAAAAGGATGATGAGGATTTTGAGTGCTTTATTGAAATGATTAGACCTATCTTTTTGCATATGCGTTTAACTTATATGCTTAAAATGCCTCCTTATGCTAATTACATGAAAGAAATTGTTACTAATGAAAGAAAGATACCGGAAGCCGAGATTTCCACCATGCTTGCTAATTATACTTTTAAGGGTGGAATACCAAAGAAACTTGGAGATCTCGGAGTACCAACTATACCATGCTCCATTAAAAGAAACTATGTTAAAACTGCTTCATGTGATCCTGGAGCCGGTGTTAGTGTTATGCCTTTCTCTTTGTATCGTAGACTTGATTCGAATAAGTTGACACCTACTGAAATTTCTTTGCAAATGGCTGATAAATCAACTGCTATACCCATCGATATTTGTGAGGATGTGCCTATTGTGGTTGCAAACTTTACTATCTTAACAGACTTTGTTATTCTTGATATTCCCAAGGATGATAGTATGTCGATTATCCTTGGTAGACCCTTTTTGAATACTGTAGGGGCTGTTATTGATTGCAAAAAAAGCAATGTCACTTTTCATGTTAATGGTAATGAGCATACGGTACACTTTCCGAAGAAACAACCTCAAGTTCATAGTATCAATTATATTGGAAATTTTTCAACTATTACTATTGGAGGTTCTGAATTCCCTCTACCTACTGTCAAAAAGAAATATGCTATTCTTATTATTGGGGCATGCATATCCCCGTTGAGGTAACCTAGTGTTATTCGAAAGTTCTCCGGTTTCATATCACTCGGAAGAAGTTTATTAATAAGACTTGATCAACCTTGTTAATGGATTCCTTTTGATGATCATGAAATGGATGAATTTAGAATGCACAACTCTCTATACCCATCATTTACTTTCTGTTATTTAGTTTAAATAAAGCAAAAAAAGTATTTTATGTCTGTTTTCTAAATTATCCATGCAATAAAAAATGTCCCGAAAATAAAAGTTCTCCAAATGCCCTAAAAATTTAGTATGATTATTTTTTACAATATTTGAGAATTCTTGGTGCAAAGAACACACCAGGGGGCCTCACCAGCTGGCCACAAGGGTGGAGGGCACGCCCCTGACCTTGTGGGCCCCACGTGGCCCCCTCTACTTATTCCAGCACCCATCCACTCCATCTTCCTCCAGAAAAAATCACTCCATTGCTCAAACTCGTGTTCTTGCTCATCTTGATGCCATTTTCAATCTCCTTGCTCAAAGCCCCATTCACAAAACTACTTTGGGGGTTGATCTTCGGTATGTGACTCCTCCAATGGTCGAATTAGTTTTTGTTCTAGTGCTTTATTTATTGCAAATTCTTTTTGCCTTGGTGACCCTGTTATTGAGCTTGCATGTCAAATTTATATGGTTCAAAGTAGTTTTGATGCATGATATAGCCTCTAGGTACTTGTAGGAGTAGTTGCTATCAAGTTTGTTGAGTTTGGTTCACTTTTATTTTGAGTCACTAAAAATTTCATAAATTTTTCAGAGGAAGAAAAATGTCTAGGAAAATGTACCAAGGTGGTTCTTCAAGGAAGCAAGGACCCAGGCCGGCAATTCGTGAGCATGACCTTGAACCGCTGCTACCTCTTGAGCACTACATTGGTTTTCCCTTGAAGAGGAAAAGGTGATGCAGCAAAGTAGCGTAGGTATTTCCCTCAGTTTTTCAGAACCAAGGTATCAATCCAGTAGGAGGCCACACGCAAGTCCATCGTACCTACACAAACAAATAAGAACCTCCAACCAACACAATAAAGGGGTTGTTAATCCCTTCACAGTCACTTACGAGAGTGAGATCTGGTAGAGATGATAAGATAATATTTTTTGGTATTTTTATGATAAAGATTAAAAGTAAAGATTGCAAAATAAAAGGTAATAGAAATAGCTTGTTGACGGAAGATTAATATAATGGAGAATAGACCCGGGGGCCATAGGTTTCACTAGTGGCTTCTCTCAAGATAGCATAAGTATTACGATGGGTGAACAAATTACTATCGAGCAATTGATAGAAAAGCGAATAATTATGAGAATATCTATGCATGATCATGTATATAGGCATCATGTCCGTGACAAGTAGACCGACTCCTGCCTGCAACTACTACTATTACTCCACACATCGACCACTATCGAGCATGCATCTAGAGTATTAAGTTCATAAGAACAGAGTAACACATTAGGTAAGATGACATGATGTAGATGGATAAACTCAAGCAATATGATATAAACCCCATCTTTTTATCCTTGATGGAAACAATACAATACGTGTCGTTTCCCTTTCTGCCACTGGGATCGAGCACCACAAGATTGAACCCAAAGCTAAGCACTTCTCCCATTGCAAGAAAGATCAATCTAGTAGGCCAAACCATACTGATAATTCGAAGAGACTTGCAAAGATAACCAATCATACATAAAATATTTCAGAGAAGAATCAAATATTATTAATAGATAGACTTGATCATAAACCCACAATTCTCGGATCTCGACAAACACACCGCAAAAAGAATTACATCGAATAGATCTCCGAGAAGATCGAGGAGAAATTTGTATTGAGATTCAAAGAGAGAGAAGAAGCCATCTAACTAATAACTATGGACCCGAAGGTCTGAAGTGAACTACTCACACATCATCGCAGGGGCCATGGTGTTGATGTAGAGGCCCTCTGTGATCGATGCCCCCTCCGGCGGAGCTCTGAAAAAGGCCCCAAGATGGGATCTCTTGGGTATAGAAGGTTGTGGCGGTGGAAATAGGGTTTCGTGCTGCTCCTGGTTGTTTTCAGTGTATATGAGTATATATAGGAGGAAGAAGTAGGTTGGTTGAGCCACGAGGGGCCCACGAGGGGGAGGGCGCTCCCAGGGGGTAGGCGCCCCCTGCCTCGTGGACTCCTTGTTTGTTTGTTGACGTCCACTCCAAGTCCTCTGGATCATGTTTGTTCCGAAAATCACGTTCCCGAAGGTTTCATTCCGTTTGGACTGTGTTTGATATTCCTTTTCCGCGAAACACTGAAATAGGCAAAAAAATAGCAAATTGCATTGGGCCTTGGGTTAATAGGTTAGTCCCAAAAATAATATAAAATTGTAAAATAAAGCCCATTAAACATCCAAAACAGAATATATAATAGCATGGAACAATCAAAAATTATAGATACGTTGGAGACGTATCAAGCATCCCCAAGCTTAATTCCTGTTCGTCCTCGAGTAGGTAAATGATAAAAACAGAATTTTTGATGCTGAATGTTTTCTAGCATATTCTTCAATGTAATTTTCTCTATTGTGGCATGAATGTTCATATCCGAAAGATTCAAGAGAAAATTTTAATGTTGACATAAAAATAATAATACTCCAAGTATGCTAACCAAGCAATTATGTCTTATCAAAATAACATAGCCAAATAAAGCTTATCCCTACAAAATCATATAGTTTGTCCATGCTTCATTTTCGTCACACAAAATGCTCTCATCATGCACAACCCCGATGACAAGCCACGCAATTGTTTCATACTTAGCCTTTTCAAACTCTTTCAACTTTTATGCAATATATGAGCGCGAGCCATATGGACATAGCAGGTGGAATAGAATATAATGATTGAGGTTGTGTGAGAAGACAAAAGGGAGAAGTCTCACATCGACGCGGCTAATCAACGGGCTATGGAGATGCCCACCAATTCACGTCAATGCAAGAAGTAGGGATTGCCATGCAACGGATTGATACGTCTCCGTCGTATCTACTTTTCCAAACACTTTTGCCCTTGTTTTGGACTCTAACTTGTATGATTTGAATGGAACTAACCCGGACTGACGTTGTTTTCAACAGAATTACCATGGTGTTGTTTTATGTGCAGAAAACAAATATTCTCGGAATGACCTGAAACTCCACGGGAGGTCTTAGAAAAAATAATAAAAAATCCTCGCCAAATATGAAGGCCAGGGGGCCCACACCCTTCTCACGAGGGTGGGGGCGCCCCCCTAGGGCGCGCCCCCTACCTCGTGGGCCCCTTGTTGCGTCTCCGACTCCAACTCCACCTCCATATATTGAGTTTCGATGAGAAAAAAAATCAGAGAGAAGAAATCATCGCGTTTTACGATACGGAGCCGCCGCCAAGCCCTAAAACCTCTCGGGAGGGCTGATCTGGAGTCTGTTCGGGGCTCCGGAGAGGGGGATTCGTCGCCGTCGTCATCATCAACCATCCTCCATCACCAATTTCATGATGCTCACCGACGTGCGTGAGTAATTCCATCATAGGCTTGCTGGACGGTGATGGGTTGGATGAGATTTATCAAGTAATCGAGTTAGCTTTGTTAGGGTATGATCCCTAGTAGCCACTATGTTCTGAGATTGATGTTGCTATGACTTTACTATGCTTAATGCTTGTCACTAGGGCCCGAGTGCCATGATTTCAGATCTGAACCTATTATGTTTTCATGAATATATGTGAGTTCTAGATCCTATCTTGCAAGTATATAGTCACCTACTATGTGTTATGATCCGTCAACCCCGAAGTGAAAATAATCGGGACCACTCCCGGTGATGGCCATAGTTTGAGGAGTTCATGTATTCACTATGTACTAATGCTTTGTTCCGGTTCTCTATTAAAAGGAGGCCTTAATATCCCTTAGTTTCCAATAGGACCCTGCTTCCACGGGAGGGTAAGACAAAAGATGTCATGGAAGTTCTTTTCCATAAGCACGCATGACTATATACGGAATTCATGACTACATTACATTGATGAATTGGAGCTAGTTCTGTGTCACCCTATGTTATGACTGTTACATGATGAACCGCATCCGACATAATTATCCATTACTGATCCGGTGCCTATGAGTTTTCCATATACTGGTTTACGCTTATTTACTTTTCCATTGCTACTATTACAATCACTACAAAATACCAAAAACATTACTTTTGCTGTCTTTACTTTTGTTGCCGCTACCACCACTATCATATTACTTTGCTACTAAACACTTTGCTGCAGATACTATGTTTCCAGGTGTGGTTGAATTGACAACTCAGCTGCTAATACTCGAGAATATTCTTTGGCTCCCCTTGTGTCGAATCAATAAATTTGGGTTGAATACTCTACCCTTGAAAGCTGTTGCGATTCCCTATACTTATGGGTTATCAAGACTAATTTCTGGCGCCGTTGCCGGGGAGCATAGCTCTATTCTTTGAGTCACTTGGGATTTATATCTGCTGGACACTATCAAGAACTTGAGAGATCCAAAAACCAAGATCTATCCCTCAACTACGAGGGGAGGTAAGGGACTACAATCTAGCTCTACACTTGATTCACCTTCTGTTATGAGTAAGTTTGCGACACCTACACCTGCTTCTGGTATTCGTTCTGATATGTCGCATGTTATTGATGATGCCACTTCTGCTATGCATGATACTTATGATGAAACTTCTTCTATGTCTGATACTACTGTGCCCCTTAGTGAATTTCTTGATGAACAAATTGCTAGGGCTAGAGAAAGAGAAATTATTGAACATGAATACGATGATGATAGTGATGATGAAAACATGCATGTTATTCCTAAAGGTTATCTTTTTGATAGGGATGCTTCTTTAGCTATTTTAGCTTGCAGAGATAGATATGAGCTTAAGAGGTAATTAATTAAATGGAACAAAGAATGACTTAGAGATAAAATGAAACCCGACCCTGCTTTTGGTACTTCACCTAATGTGTTCCTGATAAGGACTATGAATTCTCTGTCGATCCTGATATAATTACTTTGGTTGAATCTGATCCGTTTTATGGCTATGAATCTGAAACTTTTGTGGCACATCTTACTAAGTTAAATGATATAGCTGCCCTGTTCACTAATAATGAGAGATCACGTTACCTCTATTTACTCAAAATATTTCCGTTCTCATTAAAGTGATGCTAAGATATGGTTTAATTCTCTTGATCCTGGTTGTGTACGTAGTCCCCAGGATATGATTTATTACTTCCCTGCTAAATATTTCCCTGCTCATAAGAAACAAGCAGCTTTGAGGGAAATATACAACTTTGTGCAAACTAAACAAGAGAGTCTCCCACAAGCTTGGGGGAGGCTTCTCAAGTAACTTAATGCTTTGCCTGATCATCCTCTTAAGAAAACTGAAATACTTGATATCTTTTGTAATGGACTAACCGATGCTTCCAGAGATTACCTAGATAGTTGTGCTGGTTCTCTTTTCAGGGAAAGAACACCGGATGAAGCTGAAATTCTATTGAATAATATGTTGACAAATGAAAGTAATTGGGCACCTCCCGAGCCAGCTCCTGAGCCAGCTCCTGCTCCAATTACTGAGTCTATTCCTAAACCAATTCCGAAGAAGAGAGGTGTTCTATTTCTTAGTCCCGAAGATATGCAAGAGGCAAAGAAATCTATGAAAGAAAAAGGTATTAAAGCCGAAGACGTTAAGAATTTACCTCCTATTGAAGAAATACATGGTCTTAATATACTGCCTATTGAAGAAACATATGATCTCAATTATTTATTTACTGAAGAACCTCCTGATCCCGATATCCCGACACAGGTAGTAAAGGTAAATTCTCTCTATAGATATGATAAAGCTGAAGTCCCTCCTACTAAAATTGCTAGTCAGTGCTTGGATGAGTTTGATAACTTTATGTTTAAGCAAGACGACTTCAATGCTTATTTTGGTAGACAATTAAAAGAAAATGCTTATATGATTAGACGCTTAGGTGATTATATAGCTAATATTAAAGGTGAACTTAAACTTGTTAGCAAACATTCTTCTATGGTTACCACTCAAGTAGAACAAGTACTTAAGGCTCAAAAAGAAGTGCTTAATGAAATGAATAGTAAGAAAAATGATTATGCTGTTAGAGTGGCTACTAGAACTAGTAGAATGACTCAGGAACCTTTGTATCCTGAAGGCCACCCTAAGAGAATCGATCAAGATTTTCAGAGAAATAGTATTGATGTTCCTAGTTCTTCTAAAAAAAGAAGAAGAAAAATGATAGAACTGTGCAAACTTCTAGTGAACCTATTGCTGAACCACCTGATAATCCAAATGATATATCTATGTCTGATGCTGAAACACAATCTGGTAATGAACATGAACCTAGTAAAAATATTAATGATGATGTTCATGATGATGCTCAACCTAGTAATGACAATGATGTAGAAATTGAACCTGCTGTTGATCTTGATAACCCACAATCAAAGAATCAATGTTATGATAAAAGAGACTTTGTTGCTAGGAAACATGGTAAAGAAAGAGAACCTTGGGTTCAGAAACCCATGCCTTTTCCTCCGAAACCATCCAAGAAAAAGGATGATGAGGATTTTGAGCCTTTGCTGAAATGATTAGGCCTATCTTTTTGCGTATGAGATTAACTAATGTGCTTAAAACAAATCCTTATGCTAAATATATGAAAGATATCATTACTAATAAAAGATACCGGAAGCTGAGATTTCCACCATGCTTGCTAATTATACTTTTAAGGGTGGCATACCAAAGAAACTTGGAGACCCCGGTGTACCTACTATACCTTGCTCCATTAAAAGAAATTATATTAAAAGTTTAAAACTGCTTTATGTGATCTTGGAGCCGATGTTAGTGTTATGCCTCTCTCTTTATATCGTAGACTTGACTTGAATAAGTTGACACCTACTGAAATATCTTTGCAAATGGCTGATAAATCAACTCCTATACATGTCGGTATTTGTGAGGATGTGCCTGTTGTGGTTGTAAACATTACTATTTTAACAGACTTTGTTATACTTGATATTCCCAAGGATGATAGTATGTCTATTGTTCTTGGAAGACATTTTCTTAATACTGCAGGGTCTGTTATTGATTGCAACAAAGGCAATGTTACTTTTCATGTGAACGATACTGAGCATACGGTACACTTTCCAAGGAAACAACCTCAAGTTCATAGTATCAACTCTATTGGGAAAATTCCATTGATTATATTTGGAGGTTTTGAATTTCCTCTCCCTACTGTTAAGAAGAAATATGATATTCTTATTATAAGGGACGTGCATATTCCCGTTGAGGTAACTTAGTGCTATTCGAAATTTCTCCGGTTTCATGATTATCGGAATGAGTTTGTTAACAAGACTTGATCAACCTTGTTAGTGGATTCTTTTTGATGAGCATGAGATGGATGAAACTAGAAGCACAAACTTCTGTACCCTCTCTATATTTTCTGTTATTTATATTAAATAAAGTAAAAATAGTATTTTTCTGTCTGTTTCCTAACTTATCCGTGCAATATAAAAATATCCCGAAAATAAAAGTCCTCAGAATGCCATGCCTATTTAATGTGATTTTTTCGGGAATATTTGAGAATTTACTGCGCAAAAATTACCGCGGGAGGAGCTGCCACGTGGTCACGAGGGTGGTGGGCGCCCCCCCTATAGTGCGCGCCCCCTGCCTTGTGGGCCCATGGTGGCCCTCCTCCACTTATCCCAGCACCCATCTTCTTCCTCTATCTCACACAAACCCGAAAAACCAACTGAAGCACGAGTTCCAGCCACTTTTGCTGCGATTTTCGATCTCCTTGCTCAAAGCACCTCTCGCAAAACTGCTTGGGGAGATTGTTCCTTGGTATGTGACTCCTCCAATGGTCCAATTAGTTTTTGTTCTAGTGCCTTATTCTTTGCAAATTTGTGCTGCATAGGTGACCATGTTCTTGAGCTTGCATGTCAAATTTTTATGGTTTCAAGTAGTTCTAATGCTTGATATAGGCTCTAGGCACTTGTAGGAGTAGTTGCTATCAATATTATTGAAGTTGGTTCATTTTTGTTTGAAGCTACTAAAAATTTCAGATTGTTTCAGAAAAATGATGAGGAGATTATTGAGGGGCTCATCAAGCCAAAGCTCAAAGGAAAAGGCACCTAAGCCTAAGTATAATTTGCCACGCACCGCGGAGATTCGGGCGTGTGAATGGCCTTCTGAAGATTTCTTGAGAGCAGCCGGTATCTATGAAGATTTTCATGAATTGGCTCACAATGCAGGCCTCACCGCTTTCCTCCACGACCAATGCGATCAGTATCTCTTACTCACAAATACCTTTGTGCAAAACTTTTATTTTCATCCTAGGAACTCACCAGCTACGGTGGAATTTCATTTATATGATGAGCCTAGGGAGATGTCACTTTATGATTTCTGTTGGATTTGTTTAGTCCCTTTTGAGGGCAAGACAGAAGAACCACATCATGATGATGTGGCTGGGTTTATTGATAATATCACTGTAGGAGAAACCAGGAAGGTTTCCGATGCACGAATCACTAGCATACATTTTCCTGTTTTGCGTTACTTTGCATTATTTGCTAGTCGTTGTTTAATTGGACGTGGAAATTCTGGAAACCTTAGTATCCCTGATTTAATTATTCTGCTCCAAGGTTTATATAGTGATAACACTTTTAGTTTGGGCGATATTATTGCTAGACGGTTAAATATGAACCGTACTAAGGGCCCCATCTTTGGAGGCATTTATGCCACACGCCTAGCAACACATTTTAACATACCTATTAGGCATGCTGAGAAGGAAGAAAAAAATGCTACCCCATGTTTATCTAGATCATAAAAGTATGGTGTCACATGATTTTATTGTTAAAAATAGGGCAAGGGAGCTTAGATATCAATTGTTCTCTAATAAACATCATCCTGAGACTATTACCTTGCCTGCTCCTTCTTTGTTTGATTTGACTGTAGGCACGTACCTTGTTCCGTTGATGGCTATTCACGCCTACCGGAACCCTGCACCGGTCGAGGAGCCAGAACAGGAACCACAAGATGAGCCTCCGCGACAATCCGTTTATTCTTGGGATCCAGAGATGACTGTCAGCTAGTGGCAGTCAGAGTCTTCTTCTTCATCACAGTATGATCCCAACTATCCTTCCTCATCATAGTACGACCCCAACAACTATTATTATGGATATCCTCCAGGCCAGCCGTGGCCATAGACCAACTTAGGCCAAAAGCCTAAGCTTGGGGGAGTACGTATTTCTCACCGACATTACATTTATGTTCACACACACTCATTGCTAGATGTCGGTGCTCATACTTTTTCACTGCAATATCCATGCTAGTTTATTTTCTTTTTCCTGCTTTCTTCTTGTGTGTTTGTTAAACCTTAAGAAAAACCAAAAAAATTAGTAGTAGTTTATTTTTCTGCTGTAGTAGTAATAATTAAAAAGAAAACCCAAAAATATTTCCCGTTCTTCTTCTGCTTGTTGGGAGCTTTCCCGTGTAAATAGTTTTATTTCTTTTCTTTTCTTTGGGGGTCAGTAGGAGAAGACCATAATTAAATTGTTGAAGTGGCTCTTATATGCATTATTGTTGATTTAACCAAGAGCCCATATTGCCTTGTCTTCTCTTGTGTATTGAATGCTCATAGATTCCAGCTTAGTCCAATGCACGTGCACTCTTATTATTATTCACACTGTTCGGTCGTGCAAGTGAAAGGCAATTATGATGATATATGATGGACTGACTGAGATGAGAAAAGCTGGTATGAACTCGACCTCTTTTGTTTTTGTAAATATGATGAGCCTGCCGTTCTTGATTCATCTTACTATGAATAAACATGTTTGCAATGATAATTAGAGATCGTAGTTGCTTGTGCCATGCTTGATTAGCTATGAGTTATAATGATTTACCTTGTGTGCCAACATGCTATTAAGATGGTTATGATGTGGTATGATGGGGTGGCATCCTCTTTTGAATGATTTAAGTGACTTGACTTGGCACATGTTCACGCATGTAGTTGAAACAAAATCAACATAGCCTTCACGATATTTATGTTCATGGTGGATTATATCCTACTCATGCTTGCATCCAATGTTTATTAATTTTAATGCATGTACATGGCTGTTGTCGCTCTCTAGTTGGTCGCTTCCCAGTCTTTTGCTAGCCTTCACTTGTACTAAGCGGGAATACTGCTTGTGCATCCAATCCCTTAAACCCTAAAGTTATTCCAGATGAGTCCACCATACCTTCCTATATGCGGTATCTACCTCCCATTCCAAGTAAATTTGTATGTGCCAAACTCTAAACCTTCAAATAAACATTCTGTTTTGCATGCTTGAATAGCTCATGTATCAACCAAGGCTGTCCTTATCTTCCGTGTTAGGCGGGTTATTCTCAAGAGGAGTGGACTCCGCTCCTCACTCACGAGAAAATGGTTGGTCACCGGGATGCCCAGTCCCATGCTTTATGCAAACTAAATCAAAATTAATTGCAAACAAAACTCCCCCTGGGACCTGATGTATGTTGGAGGCACTCGTTGTTTCGAGCAAGCCATGGATTGATGCTTGTTGGTGGAGGGGGGGGGTGTAAACTTTACCATTCTGCTTGGGAACCGCCTATAATGTGTTTAGCATGGAAGATATCGCCATCTCTTAGTTGTTACGTTGACAATGAAAGTATACCGCTCAAAATACAATTTATCTCTATTTCAAAACCGAGCTATGGAACCTCTACAAATCCTTGCTTCCCTCTGCGAAGGGCCTTTCCATTTACTTTTATGTTGAGTCATCACCCTCTTATTAAAAAGCACTAGCTGGAGAGCACAGTCGTCATTTGCATTCATCACTGTTAATTTATATTGGGTGTGACTATGATTGGATCTCTTTTACCATGAATTACAATGTCTAGTCAGTCCTTGATCTTTAAAGGTGTTCTGCATTTATGTTTTGCGGTCTCAGAAAGGGCTAGCGAGATACCATCTTGTTATATCATATTATGATTGTTTTGAGAAAGCGTTGTCATCCGAGATTTATTATTATGACTTGCTAGTTGATTATGCTATTGATACGAGTAATTGTGAGACCTGAGAGTTATTGCAAATGTGGTTAGTTATGATCTATGCTAAAAACTTGAATGCTGGCTTGACATAGTTACAACAACAAGAGCAAACAGAGTTTGTAAAAGTTTTTCTTTCTTTCTTTCAGTCTGTCAACTGAATTGCTTGAGGACAAGCAAGGGTTTAAGCTTGGGGGAGTTGATACGTCTCCGTCGTATCTACTTTTCCAAACACTTTTGCCCTTGTTTCGGACTCTAACTTGTATGATTTCAGCAGAATTACCATGGTGTTGTTTTATGTGCAGAAGACAAATATTCTCGGAATGACCTAGAACTCCACGGGAGGTCTTAGAAAAAATAATAAAAAATCCTCGCCAAATATGAAGAACAGGGGGCCCACACCCTTCTCATGAGGGTGGGGGCGCCCCCCCTAGGGCGCGCCCCATCCCTCGTGGGCCCCCTGTTACGTCTCCGACTCCAACTCCACCTCCATATATTGAGTTTCGATGAGAAAAAAATCGGAGAGAAGAAATCATCGCGTTTTACAATACGGAGCCGCCGCCAAGCCCTAAAACCTCTCGGGAGGGCTGATCTGGAGTCCGTTCGGGGCTCCGGAGAGGGGGATTCGTCGCCGTCGTCATCCTCAACCATCCTCCATCACCAATTTCATGATGCTCACCGCCGTGCGTGAGTAATTCCATCATAGGCTTGCTAGACGGTGATGGGTTGGATGAGATTTATCATGTAATCAAGTTAGTTTTGTTAGGGTTTGATCCCTAGTATCCACTATGTTCTGAGATTGATGTTGCTATGACTTTGCTATGCTTAATGCTTGTCACTTGGGCCCGAGTGCCATGATTTCAGATCTGAACCTATTATGTTTTCATGAATATACGTGAGTTCTAGATCCTATCTTGCAAGTCTATAGTCACCTACTATGTGTTATGATCCGGCAACCCCGAAGTGACAATAATCGGGACCACTCCCAGTGATGACCATAGTTTGAGGAGTTCATGTATTCACTATGTGCTAATGCTTTGTTCCGGTTCTCTATTAAAAGGAGGCCTTAATATCCCTTAGTTTCCAATAGGACCCCGCTTCCACGGGAGAGTAGGACAAAAGATGTCATGCAAGTTCTTTTTCATAAGCACGTATGACTATATACGGAATACAGGCCTACATTACATTGATGAATTGGAGCTAGTTCTGTGTCACCCTATGTTATGACTGTTACATGATGAACCGCATCTGGCATAATTATCCATTACTGATCCGGTGCCTACGAGTTTTCCATATACTAGTTTACGCTTATTTACTTTTCCATTGCTACTATTACAATCACTACAAAATACCAAAAACATTACTTTTGCTGTCTTTACTTTTGTTGCCGCTACCACCACTATCATATTACTTTGCTACTAAACACTTTGCTGCAGATACTAAGTTTCCAGGTGTGGTTGAATTGACAACTCAGCTGCTAATACTCGAGAATATTCTTTGGCTCCCCTTGTGTCGAATCAATAAATTTGGGTTGAATACTCTACCCTCGAAAGTTGTTGCGATCCCCTATACTTGTGGGTTATCACGGATGCACTAGATCTATAAGTATATGAAAGATCATCAAAGAAACTAAGTGGGTGTGCATCCAACTTGCTTGCTCACGAAGACCTAGGGCATTTGAGGAAGCCCATCATTGGAATATACAAGCCAAGTTCTATAATGAAAAATTCCCACTAGTATATGAAAGTGACAAAATAAGAGACTCTCTATCATGAAGATCATGGTGATACCTTGAAGCACACGTGTGGAAAAAGGATAGTAACATTGTCCCTTCTCTCTTTCTCTAATTTTTTATCTGGGCCTTCTTTTCTCTTTTTTATGGCCACTTTTTTTTTGTCCGGAGTCTCATCCCGACTTGTGGGGGAATCATAGTCTCCATCATCCTTTCCTCACATGGGACAATGCTCTAATGATGATCATCACACTTTTGTTTATTTACAACTCAAGAATTACAACTCGATACTTAGAACAAAATATGACTCTATGTGAATGCCTCTGGCGGTGTACCGGGATTGCGATGAATCAAGAGTGACATGTATGAAAAATGAAGCATGGTGGCTTTGCCACAAATACGATGTCAACTACATGATCATGCAAAGCAATATGACAATGATGATGCGTGTCATAATAAATGGAATGGTGGAAAGTTGCATGACAATATATATCTTGGAATGGCTATGGAAATGCCATAATAGGTAGGTATGGTGGCTATTTTGAGGAAGATACAAGGAGGTTTATGTGTGATAGAGCGTATCATATCACGGGGTTTGGATGCACCGGCGAAGTTTGCACCAACTCTCAAGGTGAGAAAGGGCAATGCATGGTACCAAAGAGGCTAGCAATGATGGAAGGGTGAGAGTGCGTATAATCCATGGACTCAACATTAGTCATAAAGAACTCACATACTTATTGCAAAAATCTACAAGTCATCAAAACCAAGCACTACACGCATGCTCCGAGGGGGATAGATTGGTAGGAAAAGACCATCACTCGTCCCCGACCACCACTCATAAGGAAAGTAACCAAAGAACACCTCATGCTTCAAAGTTGTCACATAACGTTTACCATACGTGCATGTTATGGGACTTGCAAACTTCAACACAAGTATTTCTCAATTTCACAAGTACTCAACTAGCACACCTCTAGTATTACCACCTTTATATCTCAAAACAACTATCAAGCATCCAACTTCTCTTAGTGTTTAAAATTTATAACCAAAGCAAATTACAATGCTGTTCTAAAGGACTCTCAAAATAATATAAGTTAAGCATGAGAGATCAATTATTTCTATAAAATAGAACCACCGCCATGCTCTAAAAGATATAAGCGATGCACTAGAGCAAAATTATTCAACTCAAAAGATATAAGTGAAGCACATAGAGTATTCTAATAAATTCCAATTCATGTGTGTCTCTCCGATAAGGTGTGTACATCAAGGATGATTGTGGTAAACTAAAAAGCAAAGACTCAAATCATACATGTCGGTGTACTAGAATAGGGGTACCCTAGTACCCCGAACTTGTGCACGGGCAGTTGCAGCACCCCGCGGCAAGGCTTGCCGGGCGAACGCCAAGATCCTCCATGGTTCCCTTGGAGCCATTCAAGAACAAAGTATTTAAGCTCAGGAGACAAGGCCCCAGCAAGAGGAGCTTGCCGGGAAGGCCAACCAAGGCACTCCAAGGAACTTGCCGCGACGCGCCACGCGCTCCGGCAAGGCAACAAGGCCCCGGCAAGAGGAGCTTGCCGGGAAGACAAACCAAGGTACCTCGAGGCCCGGTGAGCGACAAGCTTCCGGACCCGACAAGATAACAGCAGCGGCAAGGCGCTTGCCATGGCAGGCGGCCACTCTGTGCCCACACTCCAGCGCATCCACCAACGTGTCGCTCTGGGGGCCTCTCCAGGCACGCGTGGCGGGAGGCTGTGCAGCCAGCAGTGCGCAGTGGCATGCGAAGCTGACAAGATCGCCATCGTGGCGAACGGTGGCGCCCCTAACGGTCCTTTTCTGCACTGTTTGGGCGACTCAGACGGGCATTTAATGCCCTTGTCCCCTGCCGTCAGGGTTAGGTAGGGTGCACTGTACAAGTAACTGTACCAACCACCTCACTTTTTACATTTGTACCCTTCTTTGCGTTGCCACCTGTCGGTGACCCCTTTAGCGTATAAAAGGAGGCCCATGCGCAACGTAGAGGGGGTTCGACTGGTTCGGAACCCAGAAAAACACTACGTTCTCTCTCTGGAGCAAGAACACAAGATAATCAAACAAGCAGCAGTAGGAGTGTTATCTCTCCGGAGAGCTCCGAAGCTGGGTAAACTGCTCGTGTGCTTCGCCTCGATCTGCTCTTCATGTGATCTCCACCCCCCGCCGAACCGAAAGGGGCTCGGTCCGCCGGCCCCATAGGTGTTCGTGGATCAGTTTCCCCGACATCTTTGGTGCGCCAGGTAGGGGGCGTCGAGATTGTGTGAACCTGATCCAGCGTTCACACGAGCTAGATCTTCATTCCCTTCATCAACATGCCACCGAAGAAGAAGACTTCGGTGGCAGCCGCTCCGTCCACGTCACTTCCGCCACCGTTGGAGCAAACGGGTGGTGGAATGGACGCCGGCGGAAGAATGGACGTCGACGAGGAAGCTTATGATGCTCTCAGGTCCAAGGACAAGGCTGCACAAACCTCGGCGACTGTACATGTTCCGCGCCACTCTCAGGAGGCGCAAGACCAACAGCATCATGGCACTCGCAGTGCCATACGCATGATAGGCCAATACCAAGCTGGTGGATCTCAGGGCGTTCAAGACCAGCATGCACGCCAACGTGCTGGCACGAGCGGGGCACGGTCGCCTGGACGGGATACTGCTCCTTCTAACATCTTTAGAAGTCCGAGGACGTCCCGCTCCTCGCGCTGTCCGCCACTACCACCCACCACTCCAGCAGAAGCTTTGGCGCGAGCTCAACTGCTCCTAGATTACCCTCCGACGTCGGACAAGATCGACGAATGGAGGGCCACCATTCAGAGTCTCATCGGCTACGCCAACGGCGACACTCCACGGCGGCCGAGCACGTCGCCGCCACGGCAGGGTTGCCGGGCGCGAGCCGGTGGCGACGAAATGGGTGGAGGTGCAACTACCATGAAATCACCACCCCGAAGGCCAAGATCGCCGACTCGCCGGATCCACCTCGACAGCGACTCCACCGCATCATCGGATCCACGAGCTCGTCGCGATCAGCGCCAAGTTCTTCATGATCGACAACAAGAAGACGCTCGAACTCGCATCGAGCGCCGAAGAGAAGCGCGACGTCAATCTGACAAGCGCGCTAGGCCCTCTATTGACATGCATGCACCAGGGGAACCAGGCGATCTACCGTACGCGGTAGGTTGCCCTGTGTTCACTCGTGAGCTGCGGCAAGTCCAGTGGCCCAGCACGAAGAACTTCAAGCCAGACGTACCGGAGAAGTATGACGGCAAGACGCATCCGCCGGAGTTCCTTAGCATCTACACCATTGCGGTGCAGGCTGCGGGGGGACGGGACGACAAGATCCTTGCCAACTACTTCCCCCTGGTGCTCAAGCCCAACGTCAGATCCTGCCTCATGCACTTGCCGGACAACTCCATATCCTCTTGGGCTGATCTGTGCCATCAGTTTGTCGGCGCCTTCACAGGCGGACACAAGCCTCATGGCCAGGAGAGTGATCTTCATCTGCTCGCCCAGAAGGAAGGAGAGCCCCTGCGCAAGTACATTAAGAGATTCAGCAGTGTGCAGCACAACATCCCAGACGTCCACCCTGCCGCGGTGATCAGCGCGTTCCATCAGAACGTGCGAAACCGCAGGATGCGGGAGGAAATGGCGATGTGCAAGATCAGGGACGTCATTGAGTTATATGCACTGGCCGACAAGTGTGCACGTGCTGAGGAAGGGAGGAGACTCCCCGGAGAGAATGTGGGAGCGGGAGGATCTGACAGTGAAGATGCTGCCCCGGCAAGGAAAAGCCGGCGGCGGAACAACAAGAAGAGGAAAGGCAAAGAGGTGCTAGTTGTTGAGCAGTCCGGCAACGGTGGTGGCGCCAAGGAAGCCAAAGCTGGTGACTCCGGCAAGGAGGTTGCCGTGGAGGTGGCGGTCACCGACAAGCAGGACGGCACCAACAAGCAGTATTGCAAGATCCACCGCACCAAGGGCCATGATCTCCAGAGCTGCAAAAAAGTCGAGCAGCTTGTTGAGCAACAGAAAGCTAAATACGAGCGGTGCGACAAGGAGAAGGCCCAGGAAGGTGCTGGGGGATCCGACAAGAAATGTCCCGGCCGAGGAGGACGCCACGGCAAGGCCAAGCAGCGGCAAGGAGACAGACCTCCTCGCGGCCGCGACAAGGATGAAGATGACGACGACGATGAAGACATGGATAATGAGGAGACTGATGAGCAGGAGTTCCAGAAAGCCATAGAGGTCCTGTGCGTTGACGGTGGTGCTTCTCTGCATACCTCGCACCGTCAGCTCAAGCAGTGGGTGCGGGAAGTTAATGCAGCAGAACCACCCGTCGAGTCAAGCAAGCCTCTGAAATGGTCTAGCACGCCTATCATCTTTGATATTGAGGACCACCCTGATCGCATAACTGCGGTCGGGTGCTTGCCGATGTTGGTTTCACCGACAATCCGCAACCTCAAGGTCACTAAGATGCTAGTTGACGGCGGGGCCGGCTTGAACCTGATCTCCTCCGCGGTGCTCCAGAAACTCCAGATCCCTGACAGCGAGCTCGAAGAGACCAGTACATTCCAAGGAATCAACCTGTGAAGGAGCAAGCCGAAGGGAAAGATCACGTTGCCGGTAACATTTGGCAGTGAGCTGAACTTCAGGACTGAGAGGGTCACGTTTGATGTTGCTGACTTTCCATTACCTTACAATGGAATCCTTGGCCGTCCGGCACTCGCCAAGTTCATGGCAGCCTCTCACTATGCGTACAACATACTGAAAATGCCAGGCCCGATAAGTGTCATCTCTGTCCCTGGCGACAAGAAGGATGCTCTTATCTGTGCCGACAAGATCTACCGGGAAGCAGCAGCCGCAGCAGAACACAAGACACTTGCCGCTGAAGCTCCCGGGGGGAAGAAGAAGACCAAGTCCGGCAAGAGCTCTGATGCCCACTCCGGCAAGCGCACCTCTTCGGAGTGCTGCGCTACCGTCGAGGACGCACCATCGAGCTCCACCGGCAAGTGTAAGAAGGCAATGGCAGCTCCACCTGAGACCAAGAAGGTGTCCGCCAAGGAGGACGGCACTGGTGGTACCTTCACCATCAGCGCCACTCTTGACCCCAAATAGGAAAGCGCGCTCGTTGCTTTCCTGCGGGCGAATGTCGACGTGTTTGCGTGGCAACCGTCTGATATCCCCGGTGTTCCCAGGAAAGTAATTGAGCACCACCTTGCCGTCTGTCCTCATGCGCGGCCCGTCAAGCAGAAAGTCAGGAAACAGGCAGTGGAGCGCCAAGAATTCATCGCAGAAGAAATCAAGAAGTTGGAAGCAGCAGGCCTTGTCAGAGGAGTGCTCCATCCCACGTGGTTGGCCAATCCTGTTGTCGTGCGCAAGGCTAACGGGAAATGGAGGCTTTGTATTGACTTCACTGATGTTAATAAAGCTTGTCCCAAAGACCCATTTCCCTTGCCGCGCATTGACCAGATTGTTGACTCCACAGCCGGATGTGATTTGCTTTCATTTCTTGATGCATACTCAGGATACCATCAGATCTTCATGGCAGAAGAGGATGAAGAGAAAACCGCATTTATCACCCCGTGTGGCACGTACTGCTTCGTACGGATGGCTTTCGGTTTGAAGAATGCTGGTTTAACATTCGCAAGGGTAGTCCACCACGCTTTTGAGCCGCAGATGCACAGAAATGTGGAAGCCTACATGGATGACATAGTGGTCAAGAGCAAGAACAGGGCGACCCTGATTCAAGATTTAGACGAGACATTTGCAAATCTGCGCAAGATCAACCTCAAGCTTAACCCCGAGAAGTGCGTGTTTGGAGTCCCTTCCGGCAAGCTTCTCGGGTTCTTCGTGTCTCAGCGGGGAATTGAAGCCAATCCTGACAAGATCAAGGCCATTGAGCAGATCGAAGCACCAAAGCGCGTCAAGGATGTACGAAGGCTTGCCGATTGCGTGGCTGCTCTCAGCAGGTTTATCTCTAGATCTGCTGAGCGCGCCCTGCCATTTTTCAAAATTTTGAAAAAGGCAGGTCCGATAAAATGGACTCCGGAGGCGGAGGCTGCGCTGCAGGACTTGAAGAGATACCTGTCCTCCACTCCAACACTTGTCGCACCTAAGCCGCAAGAGAAGTTGCTGCTGTATATAGCGGCAACCAATCAAGTGGTTAGTGCTGCGTTAGTGGCGGAGAGGGAGGCAGATGATGAGCCATCAACCACGGCAGATGCATCCAGCGACAAGCAGGGGGCTTCTCCGACAAGCTCTGGTCCCGACAGAGATGGATCTGCGCAGGAGCATGATAAGATGCAGAAGAGAATGGTGCAGCGTCCAGTTTACTTTGTCAGTTCCCTTCTACAGGGGGCTAGATCAAGGTACTCTGGTGTGCAGAAGTTGCTTTTCGGCCTCCTCATGGCCTCGAGAAAGCTGCGCCATTACTTCCAAGCACATGAGATCACAGTCGTCACTCGCTTTCCGCTGAAGAGGATACTGCAAAATCCAGAAGCGACAGGCAGGATTGTCGAGTGGGCGCTGGAACTGTCAAGCTTTGGCCTCAAGTTTGAGAGCACTTCAACTATCCAAAGCAGAGCTTTGGCAGAGTTCATAGCAGAATGGACGCCAACACCAGATGAAGAAATTCCAGAGACGAGCATCCCCGTCAAAGAGGCAAGCAAAGAGTGGCTGATGTACTTTGATGGTGCCTTCTCGTTGCAAGGCGCCGGTGCGGGCGTGCTGCTTGTCGCGCCCACCGAAGAGCACCTCAAGTACGTAGTCCAGATACACTTTCCCAAGGAGAAAGCAACCAACAATACTGCAGAGTATGAAGGATTGCTTGCCGGTCTCAGAATCGCAGCAGACCTTGGGATAAAGAAGCTCATTGTCAGGGGTGACTCACAGCTTGTCGTCCGCCAAGTGAACAAAAACTACCAGAGTCCATTGATGGAAGCATATGCTGATGAAGTGAGGAAGCTAGAAGAGCACTTTGACGGCCTACAGATGGAGCATATCCCAAGAGCTCAGAATGACATTGCTGATGGCCTGTCAAAGTGCGCCGCACTAAAGTTACCTGTGGAACCAGGGATCTTTGTGCTCAAGTTGACTCAACCATCCGTAACACCATCAACTGGACAAAGCAAGAAGAGGAAGTTGGTTTCTGGTGACTACATTCCAGCAGAGCTCCCCGAAGCCGCCGCCAAGAAAGTCCCCAAGATCAACACCAAAGATGCTGAGGGGCAGTCTGCTCCGGCAAGCCTTATGGTTTATTCCGTTGAAGCAGACGCTCCCGACAAGTTTTGCTCCGGCAAGCTTGCCGGGGAACATCAAGCTCCGGCAGGGCCGCAAGTCCTTGCCGTAGAAGCGGATGTTCCCGCAACAGCAGATGTGCCTTTAGTCCTTGTTGTCGAGCCACAAGCTCCAGCATGGGCACAGCAGATTGTCCATTTCCTTCAGACAGGAGAACTTCCCGAAGAGCAAGAAGAAGCGGAAAAAGTAGCCCGGCAGTCAAGTATGTACCAGTTTGTCAATAGCATACTGTACAGAAGAAGGCTCAACGGTGTGAAATTGAAGTGTATTTGCCGGGAAGATGGACAAAAGCTGTTGGCAGAGATACATGGAGGCATATGTGGCCATCACATTGGTGCAAGAGCACTTGCCGGCAAAGCTTTCCGGCAAGGTTTCTTTTGGCCGACAGCCCTCCAGGATGCAACTGCACAAGTAACCAAGTGTGAAGTGTGCCAGTTCCACTCCAAATAGATACATCAGCCAGCTCAAGCTCTCCAGACGATCCCTTTATCCTGGCCATTTTCGGTCTGGGGGCTCGATATCCTCGGCCCTTTCCCCCGAGCTGTCGGGGGCTTTGAGTACTTGTACGTCGCAATCGACAAGTTCACGAAGTGGCCGGAAGTGCAGCCAGTGAGGAAGGTGACAGCACATTCAGCAGTCAAGTGCTTCAGGTCAATTGTTTGCCATTTCGGGATCCCTAACAGGATCATCACCGACAACGGCACGCAATTCACGAGCCGCACCTTCATGCAGCACGTCCAAGACCTTGGCGCCAAGGTCTGCTTCGCTTCTGTTGCTCATCCGAGAAGCAACGGTCAAGCAGAGAGGGCAAATGCTGAAGTGCTGCGCGGGCTCAAGACCAGAACTTTCGACAGGCTGCGCAAGTGCGGAAGAAACTGGATCGAGGAGTTGCCGGTGGTTCTTTAGTCGATCAGAACGATGCCAAATCGAGCCACTGGCCAGACGCCTTTCGCTCTAGTCTATGGATGTCAGGACCCCGACTCGATGTCACATCGATCTAGCCGGTAACACCTCATATCACTTTGCGGCCTCACGCACGGTATCCCCACGGGTGTCGTCTTACCTTTTCCCGAGACCGTTTGCGCCTTTTGGCTCACGTATATGATAGTGTCGCTAGCATCCATATGATAAGGAGCCCGGGCTGACATGACTAGTCGTAAACCCAAAGTGGCACAGACTTACAGGGACAGGCATCCATGACCCAGCCTCGAACGTGTCGGTCATCAGCAAGTGGGTCCGGGCTGTAGCACTGGGCTAGCAGGACTCCGGTAAACCGGGCTGTAGCGGGCTAACAGGACTCCGGTACTCAAAGCGTGACATTTCCCCGAAGGGACAGACACAGGAACGAAGAAGGACACATGCCGGCCAGCCTAAGTGTTCCAGAGCAGTAGCAAGCTACCATGGCTCAGCGGTAACACTAGGAGACATTTCCCGGTAAGAGAGGCTACTAAAGATAAACAACTAGGTGGTCAGATCCCACACATACCAAGCATTTCAATCATACACACAATATGCTCGATATGTGCAATACAACGAAACATCACAACATGACTCTACGACACAAGTACTTTATTTAAGGCTCAGGGAGCCATACATAACATACACCAAGGTACGGGTCTCACGACCCAACATACAAGTCATACAGTCATACAAACCAGCAGCGGAAGTAACTTGTCTGAGTACAGACAACTAGTAAAATAAAAGAGACTCGGAAAGCCTAGCTATACTACGTGGTCCTTCACAAGCTCAGGGTCACCACCTGGGTCTTTAGCCTACTCGTTGATGTCAACGTCTACATAGAACCCATCAGAAAGGGTTGCAGCGTCTTCTGTAAAAATGTAGATTATAGCAACATGAGTACAAAGGTACTCAGCAAGACTTACATCAGATCCTACATACATGCATAGTATCAAGAAGGGTTGGTGGAGTTATTGCAGCAAGCCAGCTCTGACTCTTGGCTAGGCTATCCTACGATACTCCAACTTGAAATGGTTTTGCGCACACGAGTCCACTACTCACCACTTCAATACACTACCGAGGATCCACCTCCGTCTTCCTACGGAAGAGCCATCCTCGGCACTCACACTTATCTTGAGGCTTTTAGTGGTTTCCATTTACTTGTCTATGAACTGTATAGGCAACCAAGTAGTCCTTTACCGCGGACGCGGCTATTCGAATAGATCATGTTAACCCTGCAGGGGTGTACTTCTTCATACATGTTTCCACCACTTAGCGTCTGCACACGACATGTGCTCGGCAGACTTCAAGCGAAAGCCGACGTGGGTGTAGACCACGACCTACCTAAACACTTAAGCCTCTAGTCCAGGTTTATCGCCTATTCAGGTTCCATCCGCAGGGAGTCCGGCCGAGGTTTCCCATACGGCCCCGAACGATGTGAACAGGGTTCCCGAGATACCTAACGGGTATTCGGTACACCATGCCACGTACCTACCGCATCACAGCCCACCCCTACGGTCAGCGCTGTCCACGGCCTCCAGTAGGCTACAAACACCAGAAACTACTTGCAACTCCTGGACAGAGAGCTAGGGTGAATAAGAAGTCGAGCGGGGTCATATTTCAGGGCCCAATGCATGGTAGTAGCTATATCTTAAATCACATATACAGATCTCAGTGCTTAGGGTCGGCTTCAATGAAACAACCCACCATGTACTCCTACATGGCCTCTCATCGATACCTTTACCAAATCGTGTTCACCACACCACTCCCATTACCGACATAATCATTTCACTCTAGCCCATCACCCAGATGAACCAGACCTGACACGACTCTAAGCATAGCAGGCATAGCAAGGTAGGAACAACACATACATATGGCTCAATCAACTCCTACACATGCTAGTGGGTTTCATCTAGTTACTGTGGCAATGACAGGTCATGCAGAGGAAATGGGTTCAACTACCGTAGCACACAGCAGTTTGAATCGCGTTGTCTTAATGCAGTAAAAGAGAGCAGGAGCGAGAACATGGGATTGTATCGATATGATCAAATGGTTGGTTGCTTGCCTGATGGTTCGATGCACTGATACGGTTCTTCGTTAGGGTAATCACGGTACTC
Organism: Triticum aestivum; assembly: GCF_018294505.1. Classification (NCBI taxonomy): domain Eukaryota; kingdom Viridiplantae; phylum Streptophyta; class Magnoliopsida; order Poales; family Poaceae; genus Triticum; species Triticum aestivum. The sequence continues at coordinate 524,373,606 of NC_057794.1, forward strand.
CTCGGAGGCAGAACCTGTCGCAAAGGACACCGATACACAACCATCACCAAACAATGTGCAACAATATGATGCATGCATGAAACATAGCAATATGAGTGTGTTGGGCTAATGCAACTAAAACCAGAGGGGTTTGAACAAATTTGAATCAAAGATTCAAATTTCAAACTCAAACATGGTCTCTTTAAGTGCTTTTCCTTGTTCTGCTTGAAACATCAATTTAAATTGTTTGATCATGCATGAAAATAGTACAGATGGGTAGATTGGATTTTTCTGATAATTTTTCATATATAATTTGTCCAATTTGGAGTTACAGAATAAAAGTTATGAATTTTTGAAGTTTAAATAATATTCTGGAATTCCCTGATTTAAATTAAATCCAGAAATTATAATTATTGCGCCAGCATGACGTCAGCATGACGTCAGTGGTCAACTGCGGCTGGCTGAAGTCAAACCTGACGTGTGGGGCCCACACGTTAGTGACAGGGGGGTTAAACAGGGTTAATTTAATCCTAATTACTAATTAGTGGCGCTGGGGCCCACTAGCCAGTGTCAGGGGGTTAACTAACAGTGGTTAGCGCTAATCCTAATTAGCTACAATGCTGGGCCCACCTGTCAGGGACTCAGGGGGTGTCCTACCGTGGTCAAGGTGGGTCAAACCCACCGGCGACGTGACGCCGGCGAGGCCCGAGACGGCGGCGCGACGCGGAATCGCGCTATAGGGCACGGGAGAGGCCGTGCTTGGGCTCGTTGGAAAGCTCTTGCTCCCGCGCGTCGAACGGTGGCCGTGGCTGGGCCTGGGGTGGCCGGAGTCGACGGCGGCGAGCTCGGCTGTGGCTGCCGGAGTTCGGGTGCGGTCGGAATCGACGTTGCAGGGGGTTTGGGGAGGCGTTAGTGCGTGCTGCGTGCTCCTGGTGAGGTGGGGAGCACGATAGTGCGCTCGGTTGGGTGCTACGGTGACCGTGGCCACGACGGCGACATCGCCGGCGGCGTGGAGCTCTCGGCCAAGGTGGGGCTAGGGCCTAGAGGTCGAAAGAGACCAGGGGAGAAGGGGGAAACGATCCGGGGGCTCACCGCGGAGCTGCAGGGATGGTTAGCGGGCTCGGGGACGCGCTGGAGACGACGAATTCGACGGCGACGATGGTCGGAGCCCGAAGAGGGGAACGGCGACGTGGCGGCGATGCAGGGCTTCCGGGGAGCTGTGGAGCGGTGGGGAGGAAGAGGGGGTCGTGGCGGAGCTTCTGAGCTAGTCGGGGAAGCGAGGGGTGGCCGGAGATGGCTGCTATGGCGAACGGCGGCGACGGTGGTGTTCGGCCGTGTGAGAGAGAGAGCGAGGGAGAGGAAGGAAGAGCCGGGGGAGAGTGAGAGAGAGCAGGGGGAGAGGCGTGGCGTCGTCCAGGGCATCGAGGCGAGGAGGGGAGGGCAGGCAGGCAGGGAGAGAGGTGGCGTGGCGCGGTGGCGCGCGCGCGCGCCGGCCACACTCCCCTCCCTCTGTCGGGACAAAGACGACAGAGGAGGGAGGTGGGCTGGGCCGGCTGCTGGCTGGGCCGGCCAGCTGGCTGGGCCGCACAGTGGAGGAGCCCAGGTAAGCTCCTCCTGTTATTTATTTCTGTTTTTTTCTAATTTCTGACATTTGTTTTGATTTAAATAATATATTAAATCATTTATTTAACTTATGCCAATTTTTGCAGGAGCTATATATATTATTCTAGAGCTCCTTTATAAATGGCATAATATTTGGACATATATTAATATATATAATAATATATTTCCAATGCAAATAATTATGCATTAATTCCAAATGCCCAAAATAAATACCTGTGAACTCTTAAAAATATTGGTTTGATTTTTATCTCTGTCCAATATTTTCAGAGAGCAACATGAGCATTTTCTTGGACCTTTTTGGAGAAATTTTTATTTGGATCATTTTCAAAAAGATTCTGAGGTTTCACAGATCCCCATTTCAAGTTTCTGATGAAAGAGTAAACATGATGCAACACTCTAATGCATGGCTAACTAGGATGTGACAATGGAGCAGAGGCAGTTCTCCCCACGGAACTCATATACGGATCGCCTCGAGTGCTCGCTTATGATGAGCTTGAGCAAGAACAGCTGCGACAAGACGACGCGCTGCTCCTTGAGGAAGATCGTCTTCAGGCTGCTGTACGAGCTGCTCGATACCAGCAAGCTTTGCACCGCTACCATAGCCGCAAAGTTAAGGCCAGAAGCTTCGAGGAAGGCGACCTTGTTCTTCGGCGCGTTCAGTCCACCAAGAATTCCAACAAGTTGACGCCGAAGTGGGAAGGCCCTTATCGGGTGAAACGAGTCACAAGGCCCGGCGTTGTCCGCCTTGAGACCGAAGATGGCATTCCGGTGAGCAACTCCTGGAACATAGAACATCTTCGTAAGTTTTTCCCGTAGGGCGCGGTTGCCGGAACCCATTCCGGCAACCACCTTTTGTACAAGTCTTGCCGCTGTTGCATGTAATCCTTTGTACAAAGCCGGGCGCAGATCCCGTGCATAAACAAAACCACATGTGCTCCGCACAACTTGTCCATTTCATGCATTAGTTTCTTTCTTGCATGCATTATCTGACACTTTGTGCAGCACCTACATCCGGTAAGCAATAACGAGCCGAAGGGCTCCATATCATTATTTTCTCTTCTATCTTTTTTTCAACAAAGGAAAAGAAGGTTCCCTCGCACACAAGTTTGCCGGGGGGGAAGGAGAAGATTGTGGTATGGACCAGGCGTCGTTCAAGCAAAGTTTTGCCTTGCTGGGAAGCAAACGACAGAAAAGCTAAGTTGCCAAAGTTTGAGCAGTCAGTTTTTAAATTTTTGAGTTATCTTCCTCGAACGACCCTGCTTTGTATGGAAAACCTGTGCACGGAGGAAGCAACTCGTGGCTAGTTGCGCCCTTACTTTGTTTTGAGTCCGCTCAACAAGTTAAGTGTGCTGCATCTAGTCGCGACAAGGTTTCTTGTCGGAAGCAGCGCCGCCAGCAGGCTGCTGACGTTCCGCACTCAGCGCTCGCGGCTCGGGTGCCTGCACCGACAAGTTCCCTAGAAGCGTAGGGTAAAAGCATACAAAGGAAGGAATCTAGTAGAGGAAATAACGTAGCAATTGATAACAGAAATAAAGTTATATTACAAGATAACTTGTCGCAGCTCTAACAGACTGTTTTCATAACATGATTAGCAGCGACAAGGGAAAAGAAGAAATGGGCGGCCTAGTCTACGCGATCGCCCTCAACCCTCTTGATCTCGCTCACCCTGTCCACAATGGGTGTGACAAGGGCCTTGAGTGCGTCCCGATCGGCGTCTGGCGGCAAGGACTTGAGGACGTTGGTGAAGCTAAGGCCTGGATTGCGGAAGGCCACCTTCATCAGCACCTTCTGGAGAACCCCGGCGCAGATTTTGCGCGACTCGTCGGCCAGCTGCTTTGGGATCCTCTCCCGGAGCCGCTAGAGTGCCATCGCCACGCCCTTGAAGAACAGGCTGAGCTTGGCGCTGGGTTGGAGATTCTCGTCGGAGGGATACCCAAAGTCCTCCATCCCCAGCTGCGCCAGCTCCTCGTCGATGACTGCGGCAATATTCACCAGACCCTCGGTCCAGTGCTCCACAGTATCTCTGAATGAGTTCTGGGTAACTGCGATGCTCTCCAGCAGCGCCTTGTCAGCCTTGACCTTCTCCGACAAGGTCTTCTCCCGCTCCTTGGCGTCGCCCAGCGTCTGCGTCAGCGTGGCCAGCTTCAACTCTAGGTCTGCATTGGAATCCTTGGCGGCGCTGAGCTCCTTGCCCCTCTCAGCGAGAAGACCTTGCAGCTCACCGTGGGCGGCAGCATCCTTCTCACGCTCACGCTTGAGCGCGGCAAGCTCCTCGCTGCTCTTCCCGATGTTGGCCTCCAGCTGCGCCACCTTCTCCTCCAGCTCTTTCTTGGCGGCCTCTGCGGTTGCGGCAGCGTCCTTTGCTTCCTTGAGCACCCCGCCAAGTGCTTGCTCGCGCTCGGTGAGCTCCTCCTCGTAGCTGTCGAGGTTGGCCTTCCGCTGCACCAATTCGCCTTCTCGTGCGGACTACTTCTCGGTGGCCAGCCTTTGTTCCTCCTCAGCTTCGGCCTTCTCGAGAAGGAAGGCCGTGCGCTCCTCGGCGAGTCGCTCCCGCTCCTGTGCCAGGGACCGGAGAGCTTCTTGATTGTGGCCCCGGAGCTCCTCCGCGCGCTTCTCCATATCAACTCCCGCCTTCATGACAAGCGCTTCCCGGGAAGCCAGCTTGGCTTGCCGTGCGCGGTAGAGTGACAACAGCTTCCACAGCAGCTGCTCCTCCTCAGGCTCGCCACTTCTGCTGCTGGGCGCGTCGACCAACGACAGTCCAGCGGAGGCGAGCACCTCCTCATCGAAAGTTTCCCCCTCGACCGGCGCCCTGGAGCTCGACGCCCAGGGTAGCTTGATGAAGATATCGTCGCCGACCTTCAAGTAGGCGCCGGGCTGGGGCTCCTCGGAGCCTGGCTCCGCAGCAGCGGCAGAGGGATCGGCGGTCGGTGTAGCGCCTGGCGCTCCTGCGGCCTCAGGGTCATCAGTGCGATCGCCCGACCCCTCGCCGGCTTTTGCGGCGGCAGCCTTGGCGGCCTCCTCGCCGGCGGTCTCATCAGCACCGGCCCCTTCTTCGTTGGCGGCGGCGTCGTCAGTGCTGCCATGTGCGCCTTCCTCGCCGGCGCCCTCTGTCTCCATTGGCTCAGCAGCAGATGGGTCTGAAGAATGAAGAAGGGAGAAAAATCAATCAAAAATCCAAGAGAAGAAAATCAGAAGAAGAAGAACCCAAGGGAAAGTTTTTGGACAAGTGAATTACCTGTGCCAAGATCTGCAGTTGCGGTCTCGGCCGCTGCAGGATCGACGGTGCTGTCCCTTGCTGGAGAACTGCCCCATGCCGGAGAGTTCTCCCTTGCTGGAGAGTGCTCCCTTGCCGAGGACTCCTCCCTTGGCGGCGTAGTCGAAGAAGACGGCACTTCGGGACCAGCTTCTGGGCGCTCCTGATGTGGCTGCTCTGCTCCTACACAAATCAACAAGCAAGATATCAACAAAGGAAAAAGCACTCATGCGCGCCTGATAGCAGAAAGCTAACTATGAACTTACGCTGGGGGCTGCGCTGGGGGCTGCTTTGAGGAGTGGTTGCCGGGTCCGTCAAGGTGGTCTCGGACCCACCCCCTGCTGACACGGTGGGGTCATCTTCGATGACAATCACCGCGGCCTTGGCCCTCTTCGCCGCTCTCTGGGCCAGCGTCCTGAAAAGAAGACCATAATTAAATTGTTGAAGTGGCTCTTATATGCATTATTGTTGATTTAACCAAGAGCCCATATTGCCTTGTCTTCTCCTGTGTATTGAATGCTCATAGATTCCAGCTTAGTCCAATGCACATGCACTCTTATTATTATTCACACCATTCGGTCGTGCAAGTGAAAGGCAATTATGATGATATATGATGGACTGACTAAGATGAGAAAAGCTGGTATGAACTCGACCTCTTTTGTTTTTGTAAATATGATGAGCCTCTCGTTCTTGATTCATTTTACTATGAATAAACATGTTTGCAATGACAATTAGAGATCGTAGTTGCTTGTGCCATGCTTGATTAGCTATGAGTTATAATGATTTACCTTGTGTGCCAACATGCTATTAAGATGGTTATGATGTGGTATGATGGGGTGGCATACTCTTTTGAATGATTTAAGTGACTTGACTTGGCACATGTTCACGCATGTAGTTGAAACAAAATCAACATAGCCTTCACGATATTTATGTTCATGGTGGATTATATCCTACTCATGCTTGCATCCAATGTTTATTAATTTTAATGCATGTACATGGCTGTTGTCGCTCTCTAGTTGGTCACTTCCCAGTCTTTTGCTAGCCTTCACTTGTACTAAGCGGGAATACTGCTTGTGCATCAAATCCCTTAAACCCTAAAGTTATTCCAGATGAGTCCACCATACCTTCCTATATGCGGTATCTACCTGCCGTTCCAAGTAAATTTGTATGTGCCAAACTCTAAACCTTCAAATAAACATTCTGTTTTGCATGCTCGAATAGCTCATGTATCAACCAAGGCTGTCCTTATCTTCCGTGTTAGGCGGGCTATTCTCAAGAGGAGTGGACTCTGCTCCTCACTCACGAGAAAATGGCTGGTCACCGGGATGCCCAGTCCCATGCTTTATGCAAACTAAATCAAAATTAATTGCAAACAAAACTCCCCCTGGGACCTGATGTATGTTGGAGGCACTCGTTGTTTCGAGCAAGCCATGGATTGATGCTTGTTGGTGGAGGGGGGGGGGGTATAAACTTTACCATTCTGCTTGGGAACCGCCTATAATGTGTTTAGCATGGAAGATATCGCCATCTCTTAGTTGTTACGTTGACAATGAAAGTATACCGCTCAAAATACAATTTATCTCTATTTCAAAACCGAGCTATGGCACCTCTACAAATCCTTGCTTCCCTCTGTGAAGGGCCTTTCCATTTACTTTTATGTTGAGTCATCACCCTCTTATTAAAAAGCACTAGCTGGAGAGCACAGTCGTCATTTGCATTCATCACTGTTAATTTATATTGGGTGTGACTATGATTGGATCTCTTTTACCATGAATTACAATGTCTAGTCAGTCCTTGATCTTTAAAGGTGTTCTGCATTTATGATTTGCGGTCTCAGAAAGGGCTAGCGAGATACCATCTTGTTATATCATATTATGATTGTTTTGAGAAAGCGTTGTCATCCGAGATTTATTATTATGACTTGCTAGTTGATTATGCTATTGATATGAGTAATTGTGAGACCTGAGAGTTATTGCAAATGCGGTTAGTTATGATCTATGCTGAAAACTTGAATGCTGGCTTGACATAGTTACAACAACAAGAGAAAACAGAGTTTGTAAAAGTTTTTCTTTCTTTCTTTCAGTCTGTCAACTGAATTGCTTGAGGACAAGCAAGGGTTTAAGCTTGGGGGAGTTGATACGTCTCCGTCGTATCTACTTTTCCAAACACTTTTGCCCTTGTTTCAGACTCTAACTTGTATGATTTGAATGGAAGTAACCCGGACTGACCCTGTTTTCAGCAGAATTACCATGGTGTTGTTTTATGTGCAGAAAACAAATATTCTCGGAATGACCTAGAACTCCACAGGAGGTCTTAGAAAAAATAATAAAAAATCCTCGCCAAATATGAAGAACAGGGGGCCCACACCCTTCTCACGAGGGTGGGGGCGCCCCCCCTAGGGCGCGCCCCCTCCCTCGTGGGCCCCCTGTTACGTCTCCGACTCCAACTCCACCTCCATATATTGAGTTTCGATGAGAAAAAAATCAGAGAGAAGAAATCATCGCGATTTACGATACGGAGCCGCCGCCAAGCCCTAAAACCTCTCGGGAGGGCTGATCTGGAGTCCGTTCGGGGCTCCGGAGAGGGGGATTCGTCGCCGTCGTCATCCTCAACCATCCTCCATCACCAATTTCATGATGCTCACCGCCGTGCGTGAGTAATTCCATCATAGGCTTGCTAGACGGTGATGGGTTGGATGAGATTTATCATGTAATCGAGTTAGTTTTGTTAGGGTTTGATCCCTAGTATCCACTATGTTCTGAGATTGATGTTGCTATGACTTTGCTATGCTTAATGCTTGTCACTAGGGCCCGAGTGCCACGATTTCAGATCTGAACCTATTATGTTTTCATGAATATACGTGAGTTCTAGATCCTATCTTGCAAGTCTATAGTCACCTACTATGTGTTATGATCCGGCAACCCCGAAGTGACAATAATCGGGACCACTCCCGGTGATGACCATAGTTTGAGGAGTTCATGTATTCACTATGTGCTAATGCTTTGTTCCAGTTCTCTATTAAAAGGAGGCCTTAATATCCCTTAGTTTCCAATAGGACCCCGCTTCCACGGGAGAGTAGGACAAAAGATGTCATGCAAGTTCTTTTTCATAAGCACGTATGACTATATACGGAATACAGGCCTACATTACATTGATGAATTGGAGCTAGTTCTGTGTCACCCTATGTTATGACTGTTACATGATGAACCACATCTGGAATAATTATCCATTACTGATCCGGTGCCTATGAGTTTTCCATATACTGGTTTACGCTTATTTACTTTTCCATTGCTACTATTACAATCACTACAAAATACCAAAAACATTACTTTTGCTGTCTTTACTTTTGTTGCCGCTACCACCACTATCATATTACTTTGCTACTAAACACTTTGCTGCAGATACTAAGTTTCCAGGTGTGGTTGAATTGACAACTCAGCTGCTAATACTCGAGAATATTCTTTGGCTCCCCTTGTGTCGAATCAATAAATTTGGGTTGAATACTCTACCCTCGAAAGCTGTTGCGACCCCCTATACTTGTGGGTTATCACAGATGCACTAGAGCTATAAATATATGAAAGATCATCAAAGAAACTAAGTGGGTGTGCATCCAACTTGCTTGCTCACGAAGACCTAGGGCATTTGAGGAAGCCCATCATTGGAATATACAAGCCAAGTTCTATAATGAAAAATTCCCACTAGTATATGAAAGTGACAAAATAAGAGACTCTCTATCATGAAGATCATGGTGATACCTTGAAGCACAAGTGTGGAAAAAGGATAGTAACATTGTCCCTTCTCTCTTTCTCTAATTTTTTATCTGGGCCTTCTTTTCTCTTTTTTATGGCCACTTTTTTTTTGTCCGGAGTCTCATCCCGACTTGTGGGGGAATCATAGTCTCCATCATCCTTTCCTCACATGGGACAATGCTCTAATGATGATCATCACACTTTTGTTCATTTACAACTCAAGAATTACAACTCGATACTTAGAACAAAATATGACTCTATGTGAATGCCTCTGGCGGTGTACCGGGGTTGCGATGAATCAAGAGTGACATGTATGAAAAATGAAGCATGGTGGCTTTGCCACAAATACGATGTCAACTACATGATCATGCAAAGCAATATGACAATGATGATGCGTGTCATAATAAATGGAACGGTGGAAAGTTGCATGGCAGGGTGATAGAAGGGTGACAAGAGGCTAGCAATGATGGAAGGGTGAGAGTGCGTATAATCCATGGACTCAACATTAGTCATAAAGAACTCACATACTTATTGCAAAAATCTACAAGTCATCAAAACCAAGCACTATGCGCATGCTCCGAGGGGGATAGATTGGTAGGAAAAGACCATCACTCGTCCCCGACCACCACTCATAAGGAAAGTAACCAAAGAACACCTCATGCTTCAAAGTTGTCACATAACGTTTACCATACGTGCATGTTATGGGACTTGCAAACTTCAACACAAGTATTTCTCAATTTCACAAGTACTCAACTAGCACACCTCTAGTATTACCACCTTTATATCTCAAAACAGCTATCAAGCATCCAACTTCTCTTAGTGTTTAAAATTTATAACCAAAGCAAATTACAATGATGTTCTAAAGGACTCTCAAAATAATATAAGGTAAGCATGAGAGATCAATTATTTCTATAAAATAGAACCACCGCCATGCTCTAAAAGATATAAGCGATGCACTAGAGCAAAATTATTCAACTCAAAAGATATAAGTGAAGCACATAGAGTATTCTAATAAATTCCAATTCATGTGTGTCTCTCCGAAAAGGTGTGTACATCAAGGATGATTGTGGTAAACTAAAAAGCAAAGACTCAAATCATACATGTCGGTGTACTAGAATAGGGGTACCCTAGTACCCCGAACTTGTGCACGGGCAGTTGCAGCACCCCACGGCAAGGCTTGCCGGGCGAACGCCAAGATCCTCCGTGGTTCCCTTGGAGCCATTCAAGAACAAAGTATTTAAGCTCAGGAGACAAGGCCCCGGTAAGAGGAGCTTGCCGGGAAGGCCAACCAAGGCACTCCAAGGAACTTGCCGCGACGCGCCACGTGCTCCGGCAAGGCAACAAGGCCCCGGCAAGAGGAGCTTGCCGGGAAGACCAACCAAGGTACCTCAAGGCCCGATGAGCGACAAGCTTCCGGACCCGACAAGATAACAGCAGCGGCAAGGCGCTTGCCGTGGCAGGCGGCCACTCTGTGCCCACGCTCCAGTGCATCCACCAACGTGTCGCTCTGGGGGCCTCTCCAGGCACGCGTGGTGGGAGGCTGTGCAGCCAGCAGGGCGCAGTGGCATGCAAAGCTGACAAGATCGCCATCGTGGCGAACAGTGGCGCCCCTAACGGTCCTTTTCTGCACTGTTTGGGCGACTCAGACGGGCATTTAATGCCCTTGTCCCCTGCCGTCAGGGTTAGGTAGGGTGCACTGTACAAGTAATTGTACCAACCACCTCACTTTTTACATTTGTACCCTTCTCTGCGTTGCCACCTGTCGGTGACACCTTTAGCGTATAAAAGGAGGCCCATGCGCAACGTAGAGGGGGTTCGGCTGGTTCGGAACCCAGAAAAACACTACGCTCTCTCTTTGGAGCAAGAACACAAGATAATCAAACAAGCAGCAGTAGGAGTGTTATCTCTCCGGAGAGCTCCGAAGCTGGGTAAACTGCTCGTGTGCTTCGCCTCGATATGCTCTTCGTGTGATCTCCGCCCCCCGCCGAACCGAAAGGGGCTCGGTCCGCCGGCCCCATAGGTGTTCGTGGATCAGTTTCCCTCACAATACAAGACGCTCCAAGCAAAACACATATCATGTGGTGAATAAAAATATAGCTCCAAGTAAAGTTACTGATAGACGAAGACGAAAGAGGGGATGCCTTCCGGGGCATCCCCAATCTTTTGCTTTTGGTTGTCCTTGGATTTTACCTTGGGGTGCCTTGGGCATCACCAAGCTTAGGCTCTTGCCTCTCCTTGTTCCATAATCCATCAAATCTTTCCCCAAAACTTGAAAACTTCACAACACAAAACTTAAAAGAAAATCTCGTGAGCTCCGTTAGTAAAAGAAAACAAACCACCACCTCAAGGTACTGTAATGAACTCATTATTTATTTATATTGTTGTTAAACCTACTGTATTCCAACTTTTCTATGGTTCATAAACTCTATTACTAGCCATAGATTCATCAAAATAAGCAATCAACACACGAAAAACAGAATCTGTCAAAAACAGAACAGTCTGTAGTAATCTGTAGGTTTCGAATACTTCTGGAATCCCAAAAATTCTAAAATAAATTTATGGACGTGAGGAATTTACCTATTAATCATCTTCAAAAATAATTAACTAAATAGTAATTTCCATTAAAAATGGCTGCAAATCTCGTGAGCGCTAAAGTTTCTGTTTTTTATAGCAAGATCGCAAAGATTTTCCCCAAGTCTTCCCAATGGTTCTACTTGGCACAAACACTAATTAAAAGCATAAAACCACATCTAAACAGAGGCTAGATGAATTATTTATTACTAAACATAATCAAAAATCAAGAAACAAAAATAAAATTGGGTTGCCTCCCACAAGCGCTATCGTTTAACGCCCCTAGCTAGGCATAAAGGCAATGATAGATCTTGGTATTGCCATCTTTGGTATTTATCTTTTTAATGGAGTTATGCTCGGATCCGGGAGGTTCATTACGTTTCCCTTCAGACTCGGAGACTTTTAGATCTAGAGCATCCAACCTCTTATTGCAAAGTGTAATCAATGTATTCATGCGGTGAAGGTTCCCTCCAACATTTTTAAGAGGTTCAATAGACTTTTGCAATTCGCATATTTTTTCTAAAATTTGGGTTCCCTCTTGAGTAGGAGATGGTCCCTTTTGTGGGGGAAGTACTCCTACTATCACCTCTATAATTTCATAAGCAACACTGGGATCAATATCAATAAAATTCCCTTTGGCGGCAAAATCAAGGAGTTGCCTATGGGGTATGGTGAGCCCAATATAAAAATTGCAAAGTAAAATCTTGGAGTCTCCCTCTATAGTGCAACCATGATAAGATTTTATCATCCTATACCAAACATCTTTTAAGTTTTCTCCTTGTCTTTGTTTGAAGTGGAGGACTTCAAAATCGGGAGACAAAGGAGTAGATAAAGGACTAGCCATAATGACGAAGCAAGCAAAAGAAAAAGTGAACGGAAAAAGAGGGCGAATCAAATGGCAAGGTTGAAGTGGGGGAGAGGAAAACAAGAGGAAAATGGCAAATAATGTAATGCGAGGGATAAGATTTTGTGATGGGTACTTGGTATGTCTTGACTTGTGCGTAGACTCCCTGGCAACGGCGCTAGAAATCCTTCTTGCTATCTCTTGAGCACTGTGTTGGTTTTCCCTTGAAGAGGAAAGGGTGATGCAGCAAAGTAGCGTAAGTATTTCCCTCAGTTTTTGAAAACCAAGGTATCAATCCAGTAGGAGGCCACACGCAAGTCCCTTGTACCTACACAAACAAATAAGAACCTCGCAACCAACGCGATAAAGGGGTTGTCAATCCCTTCATGGTCACTTACGAGAGTGAGATCTGATAGAGATGATAAGATAATAATTTTTTGGTATTTTTATGATAAATATTAAAAGTAAATATTGCAAAATAAAAGGTAATAGAAATAGCTTGTCAACGGAATATTAATATAACGGAGAATAGACCCGAGGGCCATAGGTTTCACTGGTGGCTTCTCTCAAGATAGCATAAGTATTACGGTGGGTGAACAAATTACTGTCGAGCAATTGATAGAAAAGCGAATAATTATGAGAATATCTATGCATGATCATGTATATAGGCATCACGTCCGTGACAAGTAGACTGACTCCTGCCTGCATCTACTACTATTACTCCACACATCGACCGCTATCCAGCTTGCATCTAGAGTATTAAGTTCATAAGAACAGAGTAATGCATTAGGTAAGATGGCATGATCTAGAGGGATAAAGTCAAGCAATATGTTATAAACCCCATATTTTTATCCTCGATGGCAAAAAATACAATACGTGTCATTTCCCTTTCTATCATTGGGATCGAGCACCGCAAGATTGAACCCAAAGCTAAGCACTTCTCCCATTGCAAGAAAGATCAATCCAGTAGGCCAAACCAAACTGATAATTCGAAGAGACTTGCATAGATAATCAATCATACATAAAATATTTCAGAGAAGAACCAAATATTGTTTATGGATAGACTTGATCATAAACCCACAATTCATCGGATCTCGACAAACACACCGCAAAAGAAGATTACATCGAATAGATCTCCAAGAGAATCGAGGAGAACTTTGTATTGAGATCCAAAGAGAGAAAAGAAGCCATCTATCTACTAGCTATGGACCCGAAGGTCTGAAGTAAACTACTCACACATCATTGGAGGGGCCATGGAGTTGATGTAGAGGCCCTTCGTGATTGATGCCCCTTCAGGCGGAGCTCTGGAAAAGGCCCCAAGATGGGATCTCTTGGGTACGGAAGGTTGTGGCGGTGTAAATAGGGTTTCATGCTACTCCTGGTTATTTTCTGGGTATATGAGTATATATAGGAGGAAGAAGTAGGTCGGTTGAGCCACGAGGGGCCCACGAGGGGGGAGGGCGCACCCAGGGGGTAGGCGCGCCCCTGCCTCATGGACGCCTCGTTTGTTTCTTGACGCCACTCCAAGTCCTCTGGATCATGTTTGTTCCAAAAATCACGTTCCTGAAGGTTTCATTCCGTTTGGACTCCGTTTGATATTCCTTTATTTCGAAACACTGAAATAGGCAAAAAAACAGCAATTTGCACTGGGCCTTGGGTTAATTGGTTAGTCCCAAAAATAATATAAAAGTGTAAAATAAAGCCCATTAAACATCCAAAACAGAATATGTAATAGCATGGAACATTAAAAAAAATTATAGATACGTTGGAGACGTATCAACCGCCAAGGGAAGCTCAAGTGAAGACGTGTGAATGGCCGTCAGATGAATTTATGGATCGTGCAGGTTTCAAGGATGAATTCTATGCGTACATACAAAATGCCGGCCTCGAGGATTTCTTATCGGATCGATGCTTACAGTAATATTATCTCATCGATTCCTTCGTGCGGAGGTTTGCGTTTTCATCCAAGCGCAATACTCATACTGTCCCGTTTGATCTTTACGATGAATCTTATACCATGGACCTAGAAGACTTTTGTAATGCATGTAAAATTCCGCAATGGGGTAGTCTTAGTGAGCCTCACAAATCTGAATATAATGATTTCCTTGCTAGTATCACTGTTGGGGAAACTAGAAGTATCACACAAGCAACCGTAGGGAGCATTCACTTTCCTGCCATACATTATTTTGCCCTCTTTATCGGTAGGTGTATTAATGGTAAACATGAGCTTTGCCATGTTTGCGTCCCAGATCTTAGTATTCTCAAGTATGCGGTGTTAGGTGATAAATGATATAATTTGGGATCCATTATTGCTAGAAGGTTACACCTTAATTCTAAACATGGAGATTTATTTGGTGGGATTTATGCAACTCGTTTAGCAAACTATTTGAATGTACCTATTAGAAGTTATGATATTGAGTTGCCACCTGCTTTTCTGGATTATGAGGCTATGGTACGCCACCAGTTTCTTAAGAGGAATGAATAGATCCTCCAGTACCAACTAATCTTTGATAGATGGCGTGTCATCCTTGTTACTCTTCCTGCTCCAGCTTTCTTTAACTTTCAGGCAAAGGGACGACCTTTTAGAGAGGAGGCAGACGAGTATGAGAGAACATCAGAGGCTGATCGCCTCCATGCTGCAGCCCTTCAGGCAGTAGCGGATGCGTCTCAGTACAACCCCAGCTACAACTTTGGATATCCGCCAGGCCAGTGGCCTTAGACCAACTTAGGCCAAAAGCCTAAGCTTGGGGGAGTATGTATTTCTCACCGATATTATATTCATGTATACACACTCATTCTAGTTGTCGGTGCTCATACTTTTTCATTGTAATATCAGTTTTAGTTTATTTCTTTTTCTCGCTTTCTTCTTGTGTGTTTGATAAACCTTAGAAAAACAAAAAAATAGTTGTAGTTAGTTTACCTTCTATGCATGCTTAGTTTCAGTATAATTAAAAGAAAACCCAAAAAGATTTCCTGTTCTTCTTTTGCTTGTTGGGAGCTTTCCCGTGTAAATAGTTTTTCTCGTTCTTGTTCCCATTCCTTCAGGAAAACAAAAACTCCAAAAGTATTTCAGTGTCTTTCTTTGAAATTCTTTGCTTTTCTTTGGGGGTCGAGAGGAGAAGACCACGATGAAAATGTTGAGTGGCTCTCATATGCATTATTGTTGATCTAACAAAGTGCCCATATTACCTTCTCTTCTCCTTTGAATAAATGTTTGCAGATTCCAGCTTAGTCCAATGCACGTGCACTCTTATTATTATCCACACCGTTCAGTCGTGCAGGTGAAAGGCAATAATGACGATATATGATGAAAAGATTGAGATGAGGAAAAGCTGGTATGAACTCGACCTATCTTGTTCTTGTAAATATGATTAATTCATCGTTCCTGATTCAGCCTATTATGAATGAAACATGTTTGCAATGACAATTAGAGATTATAGTTACTCATGCCATGCTTAATTAGCTAGGAGTTTATAATGGTTTGCCTTGCACGCCAACATGGAAATTAAAATGGTTGTGATATAGTATAGGATGGTATCCTCCTTTGATTGATTCGAGTGGCTTGACTTGGCACATGTTCACACATGTAGTTGAAACAAAATCAAGACAGCCTCTTCGATATTTATGTTCATGGTGATTTATATCCTACTCATGCTTGCAATCAATGTTGGTTAATCTCATTGCATGTTTATGACTGTTGTCGCTCTCTAGTTGGTCACTTCCCAGTCTCTTTCTAGCCTTCACTTGTACTAAGAGGGAATACTTCTTGTGCATCCACTTACACAAACCCCAGAGTTGTTCCATATGAGTCCACCATACCTACCTATATACGGTATTTACCTGCCATTCCAAGTAAATTTGCATGTGCCAAACTCTAAACCTTCAAATAATAATCTGTTTTGTATGCTCGAATAGCTCATGTATCAACTAGAGCTATCAATATCTTCCATGCTAGGTGGGTTATTCTCACGATGAGTGGACTCCGCTCATTGTTCACGAGAAAATGGCTGGTAACCGGGATGCCCAGTCCCATGCTCAAAGCAAATAAAATCATAATAATTGCAAACAAAACTCCCCAGGACCGTTGTTAGTTGGACGGTACCCATTGTTTCGGACCAGCCGTGGAGTGTGCTTGTTGGTGGTGGGGGAGTATAAACTTTACCATTCTGTTTGGGAACCACCTATAATATATGTAGCATGGAAGATACCGAGATCTCTTGGTTGTTATGTTGACAATGAAAGCATACCGCTGAAAGTGCAACTACCCCTGGGTGGTTTTGATAATTCCTAACAACATATAGCTCATTGAACTAATGCTCTTTCAAGATGATCATTTCAGAAAGTTCAATGATTGGCATGGCATGGACTAGGAATGTGGACCCCTCAAAATGCTAAGGACACACATTGGCTCAAGCTCAAGACTCTACCTTTTCATTTTAGTGATCCAAGATCACATTGAGTCCATAGGAAAAGCCAATCCTATTAAAAGGGGATGAGGTGTTGCTTAATGGCTTGCTTGCTCAAAATGCTTAGTGATATGCTCCAAAATCCCTCAACCACTTTCTCATATCCACATATGTCCCAAACCAAAATTCAAACTCGGCCCCATCGATTTGATCTATCCGGCGCCACCGAGTTCATTTGACATAGCCACTGCCAGAAACCCTAATTAGTTCGGTCTCACCGATAGGGATCTTGGTCTCGCCGAGATGGGATTGCAAACTCTCTGTTTACCTTCATAAAGTTTCGGTCTACGAGTTCGCAATGCAAACTCCCTGTTTCCCTTTCATAACGTTTCGGTCTCACCGAAATGAGCGATTCAGTCCCACCGAGTTTGCCTGACCAACTCTGTGTTTGCCTATTACAGAAATCGGTCTCACCGAGTTTATGTGATCGGTCTCACCGAGATTATGTTATGCCCTAACCCTAATGAAATTGGCCCCACCGAAAAGCCTATCATTCACATTTTGAACTAAATCAGTCTGACCGAGTTTCATGATTCGGTCCCACCGAGTTTGTTAAATTGTGTGTAATGGTTAGATTTTGTGTGGAGGCTATATATACCCCTCCACCCACTCTTCATTCATGGAGAGAGCCATCAGAACGTGCCTACACTTCCAACAAACATTTTCTGAGAGCGAACCACCTACTCATGTGTTGATACCAAGATATTCCTTTCCTACCACAAGAATCTTGATCTCTGGCCTTCCCCAAGTTGCTTTCCACTCAAATCATCTTTCCACCAAATACAATTTTGTGAGAGAGAGTTGAGTGTTGGGGAGACTATCATTTGAAGCACAAGAGAAAGGAGTTCATCATCAACACACCATCTATTACCTTTTGGAGAGTGGTCTCTCCTAGATTGGTTAGGTGTAACTTGGGAGCCTCCGTCAAGATTTTGGAGTTGAACCAAGGAGTTTGTACGGGCAACGAGATCACCTACTTCATGAAGATCTACCCAAGTGAGGCAAGTCCTTCGTGGGTGATGGCCATGGTGGGATAGACAAGGTTGCTTCTTTGTGGACCCTTCATGGGTGGAGCCCTCCGTGGACTCGCACAGCCGTTACCCTTCGTGGGTTGAAGTCTCCATCAATGTGGATGTACAATAGCAACCACCTATCAGAACCACGCCAAAAACCACCGTGTCTACATTGCGTTTGCTCCCTTCAAACTCCTCCCTTTACCTTCATATGCAAATGATTTACTTTCTGCTGCTATACTCTTAGACTTGCATGTGTAGGTTGATTGCTTGACTTGTGCTAAGTTGCTAAAATCTGCCAAGACTTAAAATTGGGAAAGGATAGATTTTTATTTGGTCAAGTAGTCTAATCACCCCCTCTGGACATACTTCTGATCCTACAAGTGGTATCAGAGCTTTGGTCTCCATTTGCCTTGATTTCCATAGCTTTTGGTGATCATAGCCTTGGTTTCACAACCTAGGAGAGTATGGCATCTAGCGAGGGAAATTACCACCATAGAGGTCCTTACTTTGATGGTTACTAATTTTTCTAGTTGGAAGAATAAGATGAAAATGCATATTCTTGGACATAACCTCGCCGTTTGGGCTATTGTGTGTATTGGCTTGCAAGGTGAATTCTTTGATGGGAGAGAACCGGACCATGAAGCTGCCGCGGAAGAGTTGAAGATGCTGCAATACAATGCTCAAGCTTGCGATATCCTCTTCAACGGATTGTGCCCCAAAGAATTCAAGAAAATCAGCCGTCTTGAGAATGCAAAGGAAATTTGGGATACTTTGATTGATATGCACGAGGGTACCGACTCCGTCAAGGAATCCAAATTGGATGTGCTTCAAAGTCAACTTGACATGTTCAAAATGAAGGATGGTGAAGGTGTCACTGAAATGTACTCTAGGCTTGCTCTCATTACAAATGAGATTGCCGTCTTAGGAAGTGAAGAGATGACTGACAAATTCATCATCAAGAAGATCCTAAGAGTCTCGGATGGAAAATATGATATGTGTGCACATTGATCCAAATGATGCCCAATTACAAAGATCTCAAGCCAACTGAAGTCACTAGTAGAATTGTTGCTCATGAGATGTCACTCAAGGATAAAGAAGAGCTTCACAACAAGTCAAGTGGTGCTTACAAAGCCTCATGTGATGCTCCTACATCATCAAGTGAGAAACAAGCCTTCAATGAAGAATTGAGCCTAATGGTGAAGAACTTAAACAAGTTACAAGAGTAGAAGCAAAGAAAGAAGTTCCAAGTCAAGGTCCTATAATGACAAAAGATCTTCCAGTCGTGAGCGCAATTGTTACAATTGTGGAAGACCCGGAAACTACTCAAATGAGTGTACGACTCCCTACAAAAGAAGAGAGGATTCACCCAAAAGGAGAAGTAGAAGAGAAGAATCACCTCCAAGAGAGAGAAGGAGTAGAGATGATCGTTACGAACGAAGAACCTATCGCAGAAGCAAGGATTCGTAAAGGAAGGACAAGTCATAAAGGAGCTACACAAAACGAAGACATCAAGCTCATGTTGGTGAATGGGTATCCGATTCCGACTCCAACAATCGCTCTGAGAGAAGTTATCACTCCGACTCCAAATATACTCAAGATGATGGTGTTGCCGATCTAGCACTTGTGTCAACCAACTCCTATGACATATTTGACTCACCAAATGAAGGAATTGGAAGTTGCTTCATGGCTAAAGGCCCAAAGGTATCACACCCCGAGTATGTTGATTTCAATAGTGATGAAGATGATTTGCTAGGTGATGATGATTTACTTCCTAACAACTCTAATGATGAAAACTATTATGAACTCACTATTAATCATGCTAATCAAGATAAAACGAATGACGATGATAAGTAGATGATTGAGCATCTAACTAAAGAACTACTCTTGAGTTAGCTCATGAAACTACCTTAGAAGATCATCGAGAACTTTTAAAAACTCGTGAGAAGCTACGCTTTGAAAAGCTCAACCTTGATCAAGAGGATGGGTTCTTAAAGGCAATCAATGATGATCTTCATAAGAAAAGTTCTTATTACATTGCCAAGCATTTACTCTTGTCTACTTACATGCCACAAGTAAAATCTAGCAACAAGAGCAAGAAAGATTCTTCTTCTAGTAGTAACAATAATCATGTTAAATTTGCTTCTAGTAGTTCTGTTTATTCCACTAATGATTCTCTTAGCCAAGTTACACTTGAGCAAGAAAATACCTTATTGAAGGGAATTATAGAGAAAGGTGTTTACAAGAGCCTTGCCGGAAGTAAGAAATTTGAGGAAATTGTACGCAAGCAAGGAAGGCACCGGAAGAATCAAGGTGTTGGTTTTGGACGAAAGTTCAATGCCAATGGAATTGAGTGGGAAGAAGATCAATACCCCAAGAAGAAGTTTGTTCCTCAACAAGAGAAGTATGATCCTACTTCTTTCCAAGGGACACAAGATCAAGATGATCTTCCACCACAAGACCACATGCAAAAAGGCAAGGACAAGCTTCAATAGGAGATTGATGCATTTGAAGAATCTCCCAAGGCCTTGGTCAAATGGGTTCCCAAGGCTACATCAAGTTCTACTTCATCAAGTACAACTACAACTCCAAGGATTCCCATCAAGATGATGTGGATCCCGAAGAATAATAACTAGAGAGTTCTCGAGGGTGACTCCGCCAACATACTTCACTCATATCATTTTGGCGAGAACAAGTGCAAACAACTTCCACATCTTGCACTAGTTCAAGGAGTCACAAACCCTCTTGTTGGTAAGACAAGGGACAAGGTAACCCAATGCTTTCATGGACATCATCTTGTGTGAACTTCACTCTATGTCCATGGATATCTTTGTTTGTTCCTTGTGGGACTAACCCATGTAGGTATTGAAAGTGCAACTCACTCAACATTGAGCATCCACATCTTCAACATCTACATGAATTCATCATCCACAAAACTCAAGGTTAGTTCATCCCTCTTAGGGGGGATATCACATCTAGGGGGAGCCTTACTCTAAATATTGAGCTAAAGCAACTCTAATGGTGTGAACACAACAATGCTTTATGTAAAAGTGTTAACCCCACTTGTGCTTAAACAATGAGTATGGCCTACGATCAAATGTTCTCATCTGACTCCTCAGTTAATATACTCAAATATAGATGACCTAGTCATCGCAAAATTTCTTGATAGGTGCTAGAGTGTTTGTGCATGCTTTGTCACATATTTCATTTGCCATTTTATTATGTGAGCATGTTGATTGCATATTTTACTCATTCGAGGACATCCATTTGTTTCTTTAATTGTTTGGCTCTTTTTCTTTTGCCAAATGGATGGATAAGAATGCGTAAAAATGTCCTCTAGCTATCTATGCTTTTCTCGTCTCAAACTCTATTCATGCTACATCACAGAGTTTGATCAAGTCGTATTCAAACACTCTGTGTGAGGAGCACTCGGAGTCCCCGATTCGTCATAGACTTAAACTTCCAAAACCTCTCAGTGCATTTCGGTCTGACCGATTCATCCTCTTCGGTCTGATCTAGGTTTTCAATATCGGTGCAACCGATTAGAAAATTTCAGTCACATCGAGTTGCAGTAATCGCTTGTGATTCTGCATCTCGGTGCCACCAAGTTGTTCCACTCGGTCACACCGACAGGGTCAGGATATATATACTGTCGGGTCGAATTTTGGAAATTTCTCCAAAACCCTTCACCCAATGTGTGTCCTACTCTGCCGCCTCGGGTCTCTGGATCGTCCTCTCGTTGCCAGCGACCTCCCGCCGCTGGTCTCCATCCCCGTCAACGGAATTCAACCCCGCCGTTGTCGTCGTAATGAACTCACCGCCAGACTAGGGTACGAGTTCAAAACTTTGTGTTGTTCCTTACTCCAATTCTTAACACAAAGCAAATGCCATGTTCTTTACCACGTATGAGATCATCCTATCTAGCAAGTACATCCCATAGATTAGTTTTGAATTGAAAATTTCGGGTTAGGTTTCCGCCGAACTCATCTCGGACCGACCGAGTTGTGGAAATTGGTCTCACCGATTTGGCCTAGGCCATTGCACTAGCACTTTTCGGTCTGACCGAAAGTTGCAAATCGGTGTGGCCGACTTTAACTCTCAGTGAAACCCTAGCAATCTCGGAGTCACCGAACTGTGTCTCGATCTGACCGATTTCACTAGTTTAGACTCCAAAAGTTGCTTCGGTGTCACCGAGTTTAACAAATTGGTAGCTCTAAAATGCTTTCTATGGAAAACCAAAACTAAGTTTTGACTCAATTTTTTGCAAAAACTCTGCACTTTGTGATGCTCATCCACTCTGCCTCATCTATATCTATTCACAGGGTCATCAGTCAGTTTGCTTTGCCAATATGTCTGACCAGAGTGATAGCCAAAACAAGTCAGAAGAGCAAATGAACCTGAGTGAGGGCACTAGTCCCTCTAGCAGGTATGATGAGGGCAGCAGCAGCACTCCAAGAAATTTTCCCAAGGCGGGCAAGGAAGAAGAGCAACTCAGACTCAGGGGATGAGGATTATGTTGCAGCTGAGTGATACGTCTCCATCGTATCTACTTTTCCAAACACTTTTGACCTTGTTTTGGACTCTAACTTGCATGATTTGAATGGAACTAACCCGGACTGACGCTGTTTTCAGCAGAATTGCCATGGTGTTATTTTTGTGCAGAAATAAAAGTTATCAGAATGACCTACTTCACCGAGAATATTTTTGAAATTTATAAAAAATACTTTCGAAAGAATCAACACCAGGGGGCCCACACCCTATCCACGAGGGTGGGGCGCGCCCACCCCCCGCGGCACGCCCCCTTGTCTCGTGGGCCCCCTGAGGCTCCACCGACCTCAACTCCAACTCTATATATTCACATTCGGGGAGAAAAAACAAGGGAGAAGGATTCATCGCGTTTTACGATATGGAGCCGCCGCCAAGCCCTAATCTCTGTCGGGAGGGCTGATCTAGAGTCTGTTCGGGGCTCCAGAGAGGGGAATCCGTCGCCATCGTCATCATCAACCTTCCTCCATCACCAATTTCATGATGCTCACCGTCGTGCGTGAGTAATTCCATCGTAGGCTTGCTGGACGGTGATGGGTTGGATGAGATTTATCATGTAATTGAGCTAGTTTTGTTAGCGTTTGATCCCTAGTATCCATTATGTTTTGAGATTCATGTTGCTATGACTTTTCTATGCTTAATGCTTGTCACTAGGGCCCGAGTGCCATGATTTCAGATCTGAACCTATTATGTTTTCATGAATATATGTGAGTTCTTGATCCTATTTTGCAAGTAAATAGTCACCTACTATGTGTTATGATCCGGTAACCCCGAAGTGACAATAATCGGGACCACTCCCGGTGATGACCGTAGTTTGAGGAGTTAATGTATTCACTAAGTGTTAATGCTTTGGTCCGGTAATCTATTAAAAGGAGGCCTTAATATCCCTTAGTTTTCAATAGGACCCCGCTGCCACAGGAGGGTAGGACAAAAGATGTCATGCAAGTTCTTTTCCATAAGCACGTATGACTATATTCAGAATACATGCTTGCATTACATTGATGAACTGGAGCTAGTTCTGTGTCACCCTATGTTATAATTGTTGCATGACGAATCACATCTGATATAATTATCCATCACTAATCCAATGCCTACGAGCTTTTCACATATTGATCTTTGGTTAGTTAGTTTACCATTGCCACTGTTACAATTACTACAAAACTACTACTGTTATTTTGCCACCGTTACCGTTAGTTCCATATTGCTTTGCTATTAAATACTTTGCTACAGATATTAAGTTTTCCAGGTGTGGTTGAATTGACAACTCAACTGCTAACACTTGAGAATATTCTTTGGCTCCCCTTGTGTCGAATCAATAAATTTGGGTTGAATACTCTACCTCGAAAACTATTGCGATCCCCTATACTTGTGGGTTATCACTGAAGAAGAGGTCAGTGTCGGTGTCAAAACCGGCGGATCTAGGGTAGGGGGTCCCGAACTATGCGTCTAAGGCGGATGGTAACAGGATGCGGGGGACACAATGTTTACCCAAGTTCGGGCCCTCTCGATGGAGGTAATACCCTACTTCCTGCTTGATTGATCTTGATGATATGAGTATTACAAGAGTTGATCTACCACAAGGTCGTAGAGGCTAAACCCTAGAAGCTAGCCTATGATTATGATTGCTATTGTTCTTGTCCTATGGACTAAACCCTCCGGTTTATATAGACACCGGAGGGGGCTAGGGTTACACAAAGTTGGTTACAAGGGAGGAGATCTACATATCCAAATGGCCAAGCTTTCCTTACACGCAAAGGAGAGTCCCACCCGGACACGGGACGAAGTCTTCAATCTTGTATCTTCATAGTCCAACAGTCCGGCCAAAGGATATAGTTTGGCTGTCCGAGGACCCCCTAATCCAGGACTCCCTCAGTAGCCCCTGAACCAGGCTTCAATGACGATAAGTTCGGCGCACAGATTGTGTTCGGCATTGCAAGGCGGGTTCCTCCTTCGAATACTCCATAGAAGATTTTGAACACAAGGATAGCGTCCGGCTCTGCAAAACAAATTCCACATACCATCATAGAGAGTACAATATTTCTACAAATCTAATCTGCTGACAATCTTTTCATAACGTGACATCACGCCATGGCCCGGTCATTATTTGAACCGTTTTTCTCAACCAGCTACTGCACATATCGCGTGGCGGTTTTCTTGGCACGTATTGTCGAAGCAGAGATCGTGTCCACTTATCACGGGATTCTCATCAATACGGGTGTGGGTGACCCAACCACGCCTGCTGGTTTGACTCCTCGATTTTAGGCACGTTCTGAACGGGCACGGGGAGGACGCTTGATATTCGCCCTCTTTATAAAGGGGCCAAGGCCTGTCATTTTCTTCGTGCGCTCAATCCTTCCCTTCCCCCACCCCGAGTTCCAACACCCAAGGCTCAGGCTAAGCACTTCGGACCTTCAACCATGTATGGATCCAACCTTCAAGGCCGGTGGATGGCTTCCTCTATCACAGAGGAGGACATCAAGAAGCTAAGGGAAGCTAGGTAGCTGACCGCCGAAATCTCGCACAGGCTGCTTGCTCAAGGGAAACTCATCCCTACTCCCGAACCCAACGAGAGTGTCGTATTTGTTTCCCACTTCCTCCGAGGGCTAGGCTTTAGTCTTGAGCCATTTGTTAGAGGGCTTATGTTCTATTACGGGCTCGACTTCCACGATCTAGCTCCAGAATCCATCCTTCACATCTCGTCGTTTATCGTCATGTGTGAGGCCTTCCTCCGCATCACCCCGCACTTCGGCTTATGGCTCAAGACCTTCAATGTGAAGCCAAAGATGATCGATGGGCAACACGCAGAATGCGGAGGTGCCATAATAAGCAATGGCACTGATGCTCCATGGCCAAAGGGTTCCTTCTCGGAGGTGTCCAACTTATGGCTACGGGAGTGGTTTTACATCACAGCTCCCCGAAGTACTAAGTGGGTAGCTGCCCCCGCCTTCCGTTTGGACCCCCGCCACAACTGCCGTCATGGGTCAACAAAGGGCTGGACTGCGGTCCAGTTAATGACGTGCCGACATTGCAAAGTCGCATCCGAGATCTCCTCAAGAGGGATGTCAGTCTCGTCAAGGTAATGCAGGTTATGCTAGTTCGTCTGGTCCTGCCATGCCAACGCCGATCTCTCCGTATGTGGGAGTTCAACCCGGAAGGACCGTGAACTATTCAGCAATTCTGCGGCATGACGCTCGAAGGGATGTATGGATTGTTCTTTGGATCACGAATAAAGTGTCCGGACACCAACAGAGGATGCGGGTCTAAACTGCAATCGTCCAGATACCCATGTAAGTAATTTTGCGGCCGAACACGTCGTCTTTTCATTTGTCATAACACCATTCTGAAAAATCGCTCTTGGCCAGGACTAGATAAGAAAGGCGAAGATGATCAGATGTTCAGCTCCCCTTCCCGAAGGCTCACCGGATCCTGTATTAGACAGGATGCATGAGCTCGCACCTTATCAAGTGCCATCAGGGGAAGATAAAGGGAGAAATAAGGAAGCCGAAAGTGGGCCTCACGCATTAGTCATCCAAACCGAGGGAATTAGTGTCTCCGCGAAGGAGGATAACCGGGGAGAAGAATCTGAAATGCCCTCTCCCCAAGGAAAGAAGAGGACCGCCTTTGAGGACTTGGAAACGAGGGTTTCCAAACGAGGGAAGAACCTTTCGCCAGGGGGCCCTGCCCCGGAGGGCATCCTTGCCGCACAGTGCCCGCAAGGGGATCAGCCCTCCACCGACCTATAAGTGAACCATAGTACTTTTGATAAATATATTCTGCTTTATCTCCGAGGACACTAACCGAGACATATGTCTTGCAATCTGGATCGTAGCCCTTCTCGACAGAGTTCGTCTTCGAGGGATCTTCTTCCGGAGATGATGGAGAGCGAAATGCCTCCCCCTGACTCCCAGTCTCCTGGGGCAGACGACCCTGAGGTGTCATCACGGAGGATTTCTCCTGATCCACCAGGGCTAGAAGGTAACCCTTCGGCCACCCGAAGTCCGGAGTATTCGGCTCCTAAGGAGAGCAACATAAAGAGTCTGGTTTGTCCGGTGCACAACCGGACGTACTAATGGGTCTTTTGGAGCAAGCGGCTATCTCGGAGGAGCATCGTACTTTAATGGGTACGGTGGTTGAGAGGATCTCATCCCCCGAAAGTGGGTTGCATGAAGCTTTTACGAGCCTGCTAAGAGGCTTTGAGGTACGCAAAGTAATATATAAAAAAATTGACGATACCTCACACACTAGGTGTGCTCTATACAGATAGTAGCCCCTGAGACTCTGGTTGTTGTCCAGAGGCAGCAAACAGAGGATCATAGCCCCAGGTAATGATCATGCTGCTCACATGTGCAGGTGGCTGAGGGTCCGGTGGCTGGCCGGACTGGTGAGTTTGCTAAACTGAGGTGGCAGCTTGATACGGCAGATGCCGACATCGTGCTTGTGAACAAGCGGCTTGACGAGGCACAAGGTATGTATTCTCTGGTGGTCAACAGATATTAAGAGGAGCATGATGCTAGTATCTATAATATGATGTGACTGCAGGTGGAGCTGCCTCCGTGGAGACCCTTCGGGCGGAGCTTGCCCGAGCCAAGGAAAAAGCCAAGATGGCCGTTGAGCTGAAGGATGCCGCTGACCAATATGAGCTTCTTGAAAAGGAAAGCCAAGCGAAAGCGATGAACCTGGAGAAAGGCATGGTAGCAGCCAAGGAGACCCACTCTAAAATCAGAGTGGCGAAGGATGAGCTTCTTCAAGCAGGAGATATCACGGCTGGGGAGCCCTTTTTATTGCGGACGAAGTTCGGAGATCCGAAGTATGCCCCTCTGGATCAATTATGGAGTGATGCAGACGCATATTCGGACTTGGCAATGAGTGCTACTGATGCGACTGTGTTTTTCAAAGATCAAAAAGATCATGAAGTGGAAAAGTTGTTCTGGTCGCAGTTCAGTGCTCCAGCTCGTCCGCTGTTGTTAAATGAACAAATGGCCGAGTGGGCTGAGCTCCATAGGTTGTCCGGGCTTGCCATGAGGTCTGTCGTGGATCATCTTTGGCCGGAGGGACCAAGGCCGAATAGTTATTTTGGTTTAGTGCAACAATTCCTTGGTGTTGTGCCACATATCGACGCTGTAAAGAGGTCGGCGTGCATAGAGGGTGCACGGATGGCTCTTGCCCGTGTTAAGACATACTGGGCAGAGATGGATGCCACCGCTATTGCAACTTGGGGTCCAGCCGTAGGCCAGGTCTCGTCCGAGAACTATTTTGAAGAAGTCCTAGAAGGCGCTCGTTTAATAGAGGCTCAGTGCTCGAAGAGTATCATGTTCGAGTGACATGTATCCCAATTTGTAAAAACAATGCTATTTGGCTTATAAAAGGATGTGTTTATACTTTTGCCTGAAAGTATTGCGATGCCTCCTGTGCAGCCGTTTTATGTATGTATATAACCTGAAAGTTTGCAGTCATCGGCTTCAGCCCCCACGCATATAATGCGGGGGTGTTCGGGAAAGCGCGTATTCACACTTGATCCAACGTCTTGGTCAATTAAGGAGGTGATAGCGCGGCGAACAAGGCAATCGGACTATATTGCTTTGACACTTTCACTTAGCCATAGGAGTTTGACAGTGGGGCTACTATATAGCCCCTGGTACTTCCGCGCTTATCCGAATATGGTGCGCATACATACATGACCGGGAAACCGGTCCTCCGTTAATGCGGAGGAATCGCGAAGATTCCGCTGAGTCCTCGAGTGGTTGACCAGTCTCGCGCTTTATCATGACAGTCAGTTTTCGGCTTTCTCTACTGAGATGCTCATCCAGATGAACCAGGGCACAATCGCAGTAGTTCTCCCGGTGCCACCTTAGCCGATAGAGCGGAACGTAAGGTAGAAAAACACGGGATCCGGGTAAACCCAACTATTGACCAAAGACATGATTCGAAGCTGATGCATATAAGGCCAAACTCGCGACGCCGAACACTCCCTAAGGTATTCGGTCTTTACAACGTATACTGGGCTGAGTAACGCCCTCGAAAATAAGCCCTAAATTTCCAGGTACGTGCATTAGTTTGACGTGACGAAATGTCAGTAACGCCAGCATCCCTCTTTGTTATGTTGAGTGTCCTGAGGGTGTGAAGCAACAAGAGACAGTAAAAAAGGTTTACACAGGGTCTTAATCTAAAAAGACACCTTTGAACGGGGCCCTGCTGCACGTCTGTGCCTGTGTCTCCGTTGTGCTATATCCTGGAAGGGTGTAGCACGATGATCATCTATAAGAGAGAAAAGCCCAGGTGAAAGTTTTCGTGCGAAAAATTGGTTATTCTTAATAAACCATTAAAATTCAATCTAAATAAGATCAAGCCGAACTGTAGTCCTTTTCACATGTGGGAAGCCCCTAGCACCACCTATGGGGGTATATCCATCGACCCAGTCTTAGGATTATCTGAGCTGTTACAGCTAGTGGTGCGTCGGACTCGTCTAGCCGTGTCCGCGGTCTTGACAACCGATTGTTTATTTTGCTTGGAGAGGGCGTTCAATGTTCGGCTGCTAAAGCCGCCACACGTTCGTTTGCACGTAAGGATCATTTTATGTTTCACTAACTGTGATGATGCCACGTGGACCGGGCATCTTAAGCTTAAGATAAGCGTAATGCGGTATTAGATTAAAAGGGGCGAAGGCCGTTCTACCGAGTAGTGCTTGATAGCCGCTTCGGAATGGAGTGATGTCGAAGGTTAACTTTTCACTTTAGAGGTTGTCGGGGAAACTGAATACAACCTCTAGTACTAGAGAGCCAGTGCAGGTGGCCTCTGAGCCTGGTATTACTCCTTTAAAGGTGGTATTGTTTTGGCTGATTCTTGTCGGGTCTATCCCCATTTTGCGGACTATGTCCTGATATATCAGATTAAGACTACTGCCACCGTCCATAAGGACTCGGGTGATATGGTATCCATCAATTATTGGGTCTAGTACCAAGGCAGTCGATCCTCCATGCCGGATACTAGACGGGTGGTCCCTGCGATCAAAAGTGATCGGGCAGGCCGACCAAGGGTTGAACTTGGGGGTGATGGGCTCCATGGCGCATACATCTTGGAGTGCGCATTTGCTCCTCCTCTTCGTTACGTGAATCGTGTTCACTATTTTGACCTCTGGTGGGAATTTTTTCTATCCCCCAGTGTTCGGCTGGCGAGGCTCATCCTTGTCTTCACTTGGTGTCTCCCTCCCCTTGTGTTCGGCGTTTAGCTTGCTGTCCTGCTTGAAGACCCAGCATTCTCTGTTGGTGTGATTTGCCGGTTTGTCGGAGGTGCCATGAATCTGACATAATCTGTCTAGAATCTTATTTAGGCTGGACAGTCCATCTCTGCTGCCTTTGAATAGCTTTCTCCATTGACCGGGTCGAGAGCCCCTGAATCCGGCGTCTACCGCCGTGTTGTCTGGGCTGTCTTCATTGTTTCGACGCTTTCTTTTATTGCATCGTGGTTTTCCATTTCCGTCCCTGACTTCGGATGTGCCTTGGTCGCTAGTGCCGCTACGGGCCAGCCAGCTGTCTTTGCCCACGCAAAAGCGGGTCACAAGGCTTGTTAGTGCTGCCATTGTCCTCGGTTTTTCCTGGCCGACGTGTCTGGCGAGCCATTCGTCCCGGTCACTGTGCTTGAAAGCCGCTAAGGCTTCGGCATCCGAGCAGTCGAAAATTTGATTCTTCTTAGTGAGGAATATGTTCCAAAGCTTTCGGGCTGACTCTCCGGGTTGTTGAATTATATGACTTAAATCTTCTGCATCCAGAGGTCGGACATAGGTCCCTTGAAAATTAACCCTAAAAGCATCTTCAAGCTCTTCCCAACTTCTAGTTGAGTTTTCGGGGAGGCTCTTTAGCGAATGCCGAGCTGGTCCTTTCAACTTGAGGGGCAGGTATTTGATGGTGTGGAGATCATCTCCACGAGCCAAGTGGATATGAAGGATAAAGTCGTCAATCCAGACCATAGGATCTGTCGTTCCGGCGTATGCCCCTATGTTCACGGGTTTGAATCCTTCTAGGAATTCGTGATCCAGAACCTCATCGGTGAAGCATAGGGGGTGCGCGGCATCCCTGTATTTGGATGTGTCATGGAATGCTGACGGTTGCAGTGTTCGGTTTTGATTCTGCGTCAGGGCGCGCTTCCTAGATCCGTAGATAGATCTGGTCATACCGTCTTTTTGGTGCAAGTCCTCACGTAAATCGTGTGCTGACTTATGTGTGACATCGTTAGCCGCCCTATCGCGGCCACGGGGTGGTCGATCTGGCAGATCAGCCGTTTTATTTTTCGGCTGTATAGGCTCTAAAGCCTCGTCATCGAATTCGGGCGGCAGCTTGCGCTTTGGATAGCTCTTTGTGTGGTGGCTGCCACCGTACTTTTCTTCAGTGTCGAGCACTTTGTTCCACCTACTGTTGAGTGTATTTTGCGCAGCCTTAAGCCTTTGCTTCTGCTTCTTCAGACTCCTCGCGGTGGCAATAAGCCTTCTGTGGAGGTCCTCTTGCTCCAAGCGCCTTTCCGAGATGATGTGTGCATCGTCGTCCGGACTGTTCTCCTCTCCGGAGACAGGTTGGTGAGCTTTACACTCGGCGTGGCCGTGATCGGATAGTGGCTCCATACTATGTTCGCCATCCGCTGGTTCATCCTGCTCTGTCGCTGGGTCCATGTGGTTGTCATTTGCTTTGGAGTCGACTGGGGTATTATTCTTTCTTGTGCTGTTATCGTTGTTTTTGCCGAGGTGGGATTTGGAGCGGTGCCTACGTCATCGCTTTGGTTGCTTCTCGAGGGGATTATCCTTCGCTTCATCCCTCCGTTCCTCGTCATTGTTTTCTTTGGGTGTATCCACCATGTATATATCATATGATGAGGTGCCTATCCAGCGCCCAGTGGGCGGTGGTTCCTGTTCCTCTCCTGCATCGTCGTCCATACCGTCGATGTCTTTGGAGCCGAAATCAAGCATGTCGGTTAAGTCGTCGACAGTGGCTATTAAGTGGGTGGTGGGTGGGGGACGAATGTCTTTGTCGTCCGCTTCCCACTCCAGCCGGACACAGTTCGGCCAAGGGCCTCCTGACAAGGAGAGAGACCTTAATGAATTTAGGACGTCGCCCAAGGGCGAGTACTGAAAGATATCCGCGGAAGTTAAACTCCATGATCGGTGCCCAATCAGATTCGATAGGCACGGACGCAGGCGGTTTGGTGCCTGTGGCCGGGGACGAATCCAAGGGTCCGGCAACACAGGTCTCACAGGAGGTGAAGTCAGTATTCGGCTCTATCGCTGCTGGGTGTGCGGCCTCCGTGGCGGGGTCCATCCACCCGTCCTCGGACGACACGATCTGCTCCGGATTTAGGGCCGGAGTAGCCATAGGTGTGATCTCCCGA
The DNA here is from genome assembly GCF_018294505.1 of Triticum aestivum. Taxonomy (NCBI): domain Eukaryota; kingdom Viridiplantae; phylum Streptophyta; class Magnoliopsida; order Poales; family Poaceae; genus Triticum; species Triticum aestivum. The sequence continues at coordinate 524,405,024 of NC_057794.1, forward strand.
ACACCGTCCGAAGGCAGAGCTAAGTCATGCTCGTCGCGACTGTGCAGCGCACCTGACATGGGCTCGAATCCGTCGAAGATCAAGTCTCCGCGGATGTCGATAGTATAGTTCAAGCTTCCAAATCTGACCTGATGGCCAGGGGCGTAGCTCTCGATCTGCTCTAGATGGCCAAGGGATTTGGCCCGCAGTACGAAGCCACCGAATACGAAGATCTATCCAGGGAGAAAAACCTCACCCTGGATCGCATTGTTGCCGATGGTCGAAGGAGTCATCAAGCCTTATGGTGACGACATAGTGGAACTCTCAATGAAAGCACCAATGTCGGTGTCAAAACTGGCGGATCTCGGGTAGGGGGTCCCGAACTGTGCGTCTAAGGCGGATGGTAATAGGAGGCAGGGGACACAATGTTTACCCAGGTTCGGGCCCTCTCGATGGAGGTAATACCCTACTTCCTGCTTGATTGATCTTGATGATATGAGTATTACAAGAGTTGATCTACCACGAGATCGTAGAGGCTAAACCCTAGAAGCTAGCCTATGATTATGATTGTTGTTGTTCTTGTCCTATAGACTAAACCCTCTGGTTTATATAGAGACCCGAGGGAGCTAGGGTTACACGGAGTCGGTTACAAGGGAGGAGATCTACATATCTGAATTGCCAAGCTTGCCTTCCACGCAAAGGAGAGTCCCACCCGGACACGGGACGAAGTCTTCAATCTTGTATCTTCATAGTCCAACAGTCCGGCCAAAGGATATAGTCCGGCTGTCCGAGGACCCCCTAATCTAGGAGTCCCTCAGTCAGCTCCAAGAAGAAGGTGCTGAAAAAGGAATATGCTCCTGCTGCTGCTGCAACAAAGCATAGTATGCACAACAAGGCCCCTGCAAAGAGGGTGCCAACCTTAAAAGCCAGAGCCTCAACTATTGAAGCTTCCAAGTCAAATGTTGAAGAGGCTGCTGGAGAAGGTAAGAAAAGGAAAGAAAGGGTCAAGAAGACCATAGCAAAAGTCATTGGTAGATCCTCCATGATGGAAGATCCAGAAGAAGAAGAAGAAGAAGAATGGGATGCTGCACCAGCACCCAAGTCACAAACGCTAATGGGAGATGCCATCAAGTTTGGGGCTGCCCCTTCTAAGCCCAATACAACTCCCAAATCTTCTGCTCCAGCTCCAAAGACTGCACCCAAGAGGTGCACAAGAAATATTCCAGCTACTGAGAAGAACAAGGCCCCCGTGCTTGAGATTGATGAAGAAGATGCTGAAGCCCAAGTGCTTAGGAAGCTCAACCCCAAGATTCCAGATCATGATGATAGTCATCCAGTGGCAGAAGACATGAACATCAAGAAGGATGCATGTCTCAGACTTTCGAGACAAACTGATCCATATGCTGTAAGGAGAAGTACTGCTGTGGACTACAGGTTCCATACCAAAGAGCAGCAGGACTTCTATGAGACCATCTTGCTTGACAAGAAGCCCATTGTGTGTGATATGAAGTGGGCAGATTGGGAATACATTAATGAGAATGAAGATCATTTTCCAAGAGTGCATGAAAGTTTCAGATCTTGTGGAGTAGATGACTTTGTGGGTCAGAAACCCACTAAGTGGAATGACGATCTTATTATGCAATTCTACTCCACAGCACACTTCTATCCTGATGGTAGAATTGTTTGGATGTCTGAGGGTACAAGGTACCAATCAATAATTGTTTAGTGGGCCAAATTGATCAATGCCCCTAAAGAGCATGAGGATGACTTGGATGTCTATGCTAAGAAGAAGAAAGACCACCACTCAATGGCCAACATGTACAAAGAAATTCCAAACAAAGCCTTGGAAACTCATAAGCTAGGCTCTGTTCATTATCTGTTATCTGTTTTGACCACAATCAACACTATATTGAGGCATACATTTTGCCCAAATCTGGAGACCACAAGATGATCAGAGGCCATTCCATCAACTTGTTGCAATTGTTTGATGTGCCCCAAAAGTTCAAAGTCATGAGCCTGATTGTGGAAACAATCAAGAGGACAGCTGCAGACCAGAAGAGATCTTGTGGGTATGCTCCACACATCCAGGTGCTCATCAACTCCAAGCTGGGCATACACACTTATCTTTTGGACAAGGAGCATCTACCCTTGAGACCAGATTTTGAGGACAACACTGTTGTCATGACTGAAGAAGATCCTACATCTGCACAGGTGATGACCCACAAGTATAGGGAATCTATCACAGTCCTTTAGATAAGTAAGAATGGCGAACCCAACGAGGAGCAGAAGGAAATGATAAGCAGTTTTAAGTAAGGTATTCTCTACAAGCACTGAAATTATAGGTAACTGATAGTTTTGTGATAAGGTAATTTGTAACGGGTAAAACTACAAAAAAAATACACTTCCGTGATGATACGTGTTTGTCACAGTAGGTCGCGTTTTTTTCATGCATGTACATCCATGACAAATTTATGACACAATCAAGATAGTCATACCTGTGCTGTCATAGAAGTGTTCCATGACATTACCAGAATTATCATCACGGAAGTGTCCACTTCCATGACGATAAATCACACGTCACAGAAGTGCTTTCGTCAAGGGTGACCGACACGTGGCATCCACCGTAACGGAACGCCGTTAAACTATCGGGTCGGGTTTTGGATCCGATAACCCGTTAACAGCCCCGACCAATGGGGATTTTCCACGTGTAACATCATCATTGGCTGGAGGAGACACGTGTCAGGTCCGCATTGGTACAGGTGTCACTCATCCAATGGGCGAGATGCGCCTATGATATGTTGACACATGGACCGGCCCATCAAGTTTAAATGGGCCAGCCCAACTGAAGGCCCACAAGATTTTGCGGACCATAATGGGCCGGCCCAGCTAAAGGCCCACGAGATTTTGCTGACCATAATGGGCTGGCCCAACTAAAGGCCCACAAGATTTTGCGGGCCATAATGGGCCGGCCCAGGTAAAGGCCCACAAGATTTTTGTGTGCCATAATGGGCCGGCCCAGGTAAAGGCCCACAAGATTCTTGCGGATCATAATGGGCTGGCCCAGCTAAAGGCCCACGAGATTTCGCCGACATTAATGGGTCGGCCCAGCTATAGGCCCACAAGATTTTGAGGACTCTGGTAGGCCGGCCCATTAACTGGCTGCCATGTTTTGGGCCAAATGTCGGCCCATATTTGATCCGGTCCATTAATGGCCTGCCACGCTCTGGGCCTAATAGTGGCCCATATGAGATCCGTCCCGTTAAAAGCCTACCATGTTTTGGGCCAAATTACGGCCCAGATCAGGTCCGGTCCTTTAAGAGGCTTTGGGCTCAATTATAGCCCATATCAGATTCGTCCCGTTAACTGGACACTATGCTTTTGGGCCCACTTGCTAAAGGCCCACTTAGTAATTCGGCCTGATATTAGTTTTGGCCTGTTAAGGGTCCGTTTAACATTTCGGCCCTATATTAATTTCAGCCTGTTAAAAGCCCGTCATATAGTTGGGCCTAACTACGACCCGGTTTGCATCCGGCCTGCTCGTAGCCGATATCTGATTGGGACAAACAAGGACCGAGACAATTTTGGCCTGTTAAAAGCCTGTGATTTGATTCGCACAATCATGGGCCGGGGTTCGTTTCGGGCTGCTGCCGGCCCGTGGGCTGTTGGGCACGTTTCAGGCCCAACCTACATCGTGATTGCATGACGGCCCGATTATGTACCGTAATTTTACGGTTTGTCCGGTTTACTGCGAAGACAGGATATATATACATTAAAATAACTACAGCATCGTGAATAAGAAAAACCTAGACTATACAATAAAGAAATTATGGCATATTACATCCATTGGGCATCAAAGTTCACCACTATGATAATAAAGCACAAGCAGACAGCAGATTACATACACTGGGCATGAACGATCGCCACCAATGCAAATAAACACGCCGACAAAATAATATACAAAATCGACAGCACTTCAATAGAGTTCAAGAAAGGTTAGCCCTGCTTGGGAGCTGCAGCGCAAGCAGATGAGCAATATGATGAGACTGCGCTTGTTCAACACTTATATCTTCCTCACTCTGAAAGATAAACAAGCAGACAAATGACAGGTTTTGCACATAAAAGTATCAGTGCTGACAATTCATCACATTTCTTACTGACAATAAAGTGACATAGTTTAAAATTGCATTAACACCATATGGTATTGTTTAGGTCAAGACATGGCAGGAAATGACATTGTGAAAGAGTTGGCAGCTTCACGACACCACTGGATTACAGATCAAGAACCCATAAGTATCAATGGTTAGTGTGCTGTCAATTTATACCATTTCAAATTGGCAAATAAAGAGACGGTTTAAATAATAGTAGAATGATATGACATTGTTCATAGTTAAGACATTGCAGAATATGACATTGTGCTGTAGTGGGTAGGTTCACCACACCACTGGATTACAGATGAAGAACAGAAGCATACATGCAGTTCAAAAGAAGATCACTTGCTCTGTATAGTTTAATTTACATGGTATGAAGAAGGAACTTGGTTGTACAACTGAAAACTTAAATTGAGAAAGGACAAACTTTTGTTTATGAACTACATAATAAACTTTAAACAAGCAATTTGATGCAAACACCAAAAATAAACAGCTGTTGCAGTCATGCCTAACCAAATATATACAACAAAGTTTGAAGGCTTGAGATGGACAAACTTACATTATTGGTGAAGACAGGCTCTATAAAGGCCTTGTCCATGCTGATGGTGGGGCAATTCAAGAAGTTTACCACAGAATCTTCTTCAAAAGCATTGCCTTTATTCTACATTTTGTTAAGAGTAAATATAGATGTGATAATATACGAAAAAATGGAGAAAATTTAAGATAAGATGAAGAGTGATGCTACATAACCAAGTAGCTATAAATGTAAGTGCAGCGATAAAGGAAAAAGGTACAGCCAAGAGCAATGCACAGCTAAACTTCTTCAGTACCAACCTTATGGTAAGAGTAAATATAGATCTGATGTGTAGAAAATGGAGGGCAAAGGAAAATAAGCTGCAGAGTGATGGTACATGAACAACTACCTGTCATTATAAGTACACTAATAAAGGACAGCATGTACATACAAGAACAATGCAGAGCTAAAAAAACATTGGCATTGGATATATTCTACACTAATGTAACCATTCATACAGATCACATAATTTGGAGCGAACAATTGATAAGCAAGCTATCATGCATACTGCTGTCACATAATGAACCATGTATGTATGCAAGTACAGTGATACAGGACAACAGGTACTAACAAGAGCAAAGCAGCCGGCAGCATATTTGTGATATCCCGTCGTTCTTGTCAAACCGGAATTCTTCTTCGAGCAGATTTTTGTCAGATTTCGGGTTCCGGCAGACCCTTGAGGTTCGAACACTGGGGTGCACACGGAGATCTCTCCCCTACCGATCTACGTCCAATCTCCTCGCATGATCTAAGCTGGAAACAACAAACAACACAAGGGACACAAGGTTTATACTGGTTCGGGCCACCATTGCGGTGTAATACCCTACTCCAGTGTGTGGTGTGGTGGATTGCCTCAGGGGGCTGATGATGAACAGTACAAAGGAAGAACAGCCTCGCAAGAGGTGTTCTTGGGCTGGTGTGATGAACTGCTAGGGTGAGTTCATTCGCCTCTCTCTCTCTGCTAGGGTTCTACCAGATCTCTCCTCGCCCCCTACTCTGTGGTGGCTAGCTCTATTTATAGAGGCCCTGGGCCTCTCCCCAAATAATGAGCGGGAAGGGCGCCAACAATTGGCCATTTTGAAGGGGAACATGTAGTACAAGTTATCCTGGCCAAAGGTGGTCTCCGGCTACCAAAAGTATTGGTGGTGACGCCGTCTTGGGCTCCACGGTGACCTCCGTCCTGCCGCTCTGCTGGTCTTGGTCTCGTTGCACCGGAATGGCAAACTTTGTCCGATGCCTTGGCATGTGCTTGCCCCCTTTGCACCAAAGGGGAAACAAGGACACTGCACAGGCCGGCGCCCGCGTGGTCTCGATCATCATGGCTTGCGTCATGGGTTCCTCACGAGGTATCCCCGCCTTGATCTCTCCGCCTCCTCGCGAGCCTGCTTGATGAGGCTGCTTCTGAGGAAGCTTTCTGTCGTCCGCCCCGCGAGTCTTGGCCCTCGCGAGGGTCTTGAGCTTGAGCTGATGAAGATGGGCCGCGCTGGGCCCCCACTTGAGCCACGCCGCAGGCAGGCAAGTCTGGGGACCCCCGTTCCCAGAATGCCGACAGTAGCCCCCGGGCCCAAGGCGCGCTCGGGCTTGGCCTAGCAGGAAAGCGAAGGGGCAAGCGCGAAGCGCCGTGGGCCCTAATAGCCTGCGGCCTTGGGTGCCGCATGGCGACTGATTGGACGTGGGCGACTGCGCTTCCCATGATGCGTCGGCGACCGCACAACTTGATAAGTCCCTGCATGCAGAGAAACCGATCATGATTACCTACGATCATGGTGCTCGGCGGTTGGCCTCCTCCAGCTATAAGTACGGGGCCGCGCGAGCTCCTTCATCTCATCCCTTCTTGCTGCTCCTTTTCTTCTTCTTGGCTACTCGCCGTCCCCATGGCCCCAAAGAGGTTCTCGGCTGCAGAGAAAGGAAAGCCCCCCGGGCAGGGCCTGACTCCCCCCCGACCAAGCGCGGCCGAGGCCGCCCTCGCAAGTATACCACGGTCCCCATGGTGGCCTCCTGCGGCCATGGGGGCGGTTCCCTGCGTGGTGGTGAGTGCCCGGTTGCCGACGGGGGGCACGTTGTGGGTGTGCGCCCCCCTAGGCCATGCTTTCGCTCTGCGGAGGTGCTGCCGGAGTTCGTCATGTGGTCGGTGGACCCATCCAGCACCAGGCTCCAGCTCCCCCGTTTCTTCGTAGATGAACTGCCGACCAGCGCCCGGTGCGGCTTCTGGCTCCAGGCAAACGGATGCTGCAGCAGGGCCTCCTGGGCGTCACTGGAGGTCTCCGTTTCTGGGAATGGGGCTCGGACACGTGGCTGGCAAATGTTTGCCCATGCACGCGGCCTGAGCTGATGGTGCACCCTATACTTCAAGTTTGATGGCAACGCCACCCTCTACGTGAGGGTGTTCCGGGAAGATGGTCGCCGTGCCGGGTGCTGCCCTGAAGACGACGACCGCGGCCGCCTGCCCAGCCCCGGCACTGACCAGGATGAAGATGGCGACCGGCATACAGGCGGCGGTGCTCGGGGTTCGCTGAGCTTTGGCGACCCCCTCTCAGGCAGCAGCTCTTCCAGCGGGGGCCGCGACCAGCCCCCTCGTCGTCGCACCCGCCTGGGTGAAGGTAGAGGGTCAGCCCGCCGTCGCGCCCCGGTGAAGCGAGAGGGGGGATCTGCCCAAGCCTCAGGAGCAGCTCAAGCCTTTGTTGTGGGTTGGCGTAGGACGAATCGCGCCCGCTTTGTTTTCTTTCTTATCTTGTGTAGAAAATAGAAAGTAATGTAGGGCCCCGCGGGGGTGTGTTAGAATTGCTGTTGTTTAACCATCACGCTGTTTTCGCTATTTCTGCGCTGTGTTTCTGTGCCGCGCACCCATGCGCGGGAACTATTTTAGCTCCGTGGGGCTTGGCGCGGTCCTCGCCTCTCGAGGCCGTGGCCTCCTCGTGCGCTTCGTGCCCTACAAGGATCAGTAGGAGGGGTAACTTATGGTCTTAGTTGTGGGGGCGATCGGCCCAGGTCCTGCGCTCGTGTCGCGATGCCCGTGGGGCACGGATTGGGAGGGGTTCTCCCGCAGAGGACTCGGATAGGAAAGCTCCAAACGATGGGGGCAGAAAACACTCGCGAGGGCGCTCGCAAACCTCCCTCGTGAGACTTGTGCGAGAGAAAGCGAGGCAAGCAAGCGAGAAAGACAAAGAGTCACAAGCCAGGAACGTCAGCAACTCCAATAAAACTTCAAACAGGAACAAACAAGCCAACTGCAGAAAGCAAATGGGAAAGCCGCGTCCGGCACCTATTCTAGTCTTTGATGTCTTCTCACCAGCGCGGAGCTAAGTGCTGCCACTGGGCGTGGGAGGGAGCCCCCGAGGCCCGAGGGCGGCACTCCGGAGACTCCGGGGTGTGTACAGCCCCACTCATTATTACGTGAGAGTGTCACGGGCGGTGAGCTTCATAGGCATTGGCCTTCTTCACAGGCACCGGGCCTTTCTCGAAATGCGGCAGCTCCACAGGCATTTGCCTTCTTCACATGCACCGGGCCTTTTCCAAAACGCAGCTTCACAGGCATTCGCCTTCTTCACAGGCACCGGGCCTTTTCCAAAACGTAGCTTCATGGGCATTCGCCTTCTTCACTAGCACCGGGCCTTTTCCAAAACGCAGCTTCACAGGCATTCGCCTTCTTCACAGGCACCGGGCCTTTTCCAAAACGCAGCTTCACAGGCATTCACCTTCTTCACAGGCACCGGGCTTTTTCCAAAACACAGCTTCACAGGCATTCGCCTTCTTCACAGGCACCGGGCCTTTTCCAAAACGCAGCTTCACAGGCATTCGCCTTCTTCACAGGCACCGGGCCTTTCCTAGGCGCTAGGCCTCGCTCAGGGATAGAACCTCCGGAGATGTTGAATATTCCACGCGTTCTGGATGGGTACCCCCTCCGTGGTCTCCTAGCACGCAGAGCCGGGCCTGGAGACATGAACAACCTTGAATGGGCCCTCCCACATGGGAGAGAGCTTGTGCAGCCCCTTCCTGGAGAGAACCCGTCTGAGCATGAGATCCCCTACCTCAAGAGTTCTGGGGCGGATGTTGCGGAAGTGGTATCATCGCAGTGCCTGTTGATACCTTGCCGCTTGCAGCGCGGCTTCTCGATGGCATTCCTCCCCCAGCACAAGATCCGTCCCCCGCATGGCGTCCTGCTGCGTGTCGTCGAACGCCAGGACCGATGCGGAGCGACGCCTGACCTCGTGAGGGAGAACAGCCTCTGCTCCGTAGATGAGGAAGAACGGGGTCTCGCCGGTCGGCTTGGTCGCGGTTGTGCGGATTGACCACAGCACGGACTGGAGCTCATCGTACCAACCCCTGCCGCAGGCCTCCAGCTTCTTCTTGAAGGTCCTGGCTTTGAGGCCCCTCAGGACCTCCGTGTTGGCCCGCTCGGCCTGGCTGTTGCTCTGGGGGTGTGCTACTGAAGCGTAGCATATCTGCGTTCCAAGGTTAGCACAGTACATTTTGAAGAGATTACTGGTGAATTGCGAACCATTGTCAGTGATGATGCGGTTGGGCACCCCAAATCGGCTCACGAGGCCCTTGATGAATTTGACCGCAGAGCCTGCCGGGATCGTGCGGACGGCTTCCACCTCAGCCCACTTGGTGAATTTGTCCATGGCGATGTAGAGGTAGCGATAGCCCCCTGGCGCTCGAGGAAACGGGCCCAGAATGTCCAGTCCCCAAAATGCAAACGGCCATGAGAGGGGTATAGTCTGTAGACCCCCCGCAGGCTGATGGATCTGCTTAGCATGAAATTGGAAAGTCTCGCAAGCCTTCACAAGCTCAACGGCGTCGCTGAGCGCCGTGGGCCAGTAGAATCCACTGCGGAACGCCTTGCCGATGAGGGTCCGTGACGACGAGTGGTTCCCGCAGTCTCCGCCGTGTATGTCTGCCAGTAGCTCTTTCCCTTGCTCTCGGGAGATGCAACATAGGGACACGTCATTTGGTCACTTCCTGTAGACCTCTCCATCCCTGGTGCAATAATCTGTGGCCTGCCACGCCACACGCTCCGCTTCCTCCTCATTCTTCGGCAGAGTCCCTTGCATCAGGTAGTTCTTGAGCTCCGGGATCCAACACCCTTCCTAAGGCTCTAACACTAGGAGCAGGCATGCCCCTGAGGCTGGGCCGCGGACCGGGGCTCCTGAGGCAGGCGGCTGAGGGAGCTCCTCCCTTGGTTGCGCCGTGCTCGACAGTGGCGACACCGCCGAGGGTTTGAAGAGCCGCTCCTCGAAGGCGCCAGGCTCCTGAGGCAGACGTCTGGACGCCCTTTTGGCAATGTCATCGGGCTCCTGATTGGTGCCGCGAGGCACATGCTACAACTCCATCCCGCAGAACTGTTTCTCCATCTTGCGAACCTCAACGAGGTAGGCTTCCATGTGCTCGTCCTTCGGCTCACATATCTTGTTGGAGAAGTTGACGAGGAGCTGCGAATCGCCCTTGATGACGAGGTGCTTTACCCCTAAGGCAATAGCGGCTTTCAAGCCTGCTATTAGGCCTTCGTACTCCGCTATGTTGTTGGAGACCTTTCCTCCGTGCTGGAAGCAGAGTTGTACGGCGTAATAGAGTTTGTCCTGGGTAGGGGACACAAGCACTGCGCCAACTCCTGCACCGTGTCGGGAGAACGCACCATCTAAGTACATGACCCAGCCGTCCGGTGCTTCACTCCCCGGGGAAAGTGATCGGTCTTCGCTTGCCTCGAGACCCGGCGCTTCCGCCCATTCCCTTGATGACTCTGATTGTACTGAATTCTAGCTAAAATGCCTGTAGCTCAATGTTCCATTCAGCAACCCTTCCAGCTGAGTTGGGGCTTCTGAGCACTCTTTCCAAGGGGTATGCTGAGACAACTTTGATGGGATGTCCTTGGAAGTAGTGGCGCATCTTGTGTGAGGCCACTAGTAGCGCGAGGAGGAGTTTTTGAGGCATGGGATACCGTGCCCTTGCGTCCCGTAGGACCGTGCTGACAAAGTACATGGGATGCTCGATGAGGTTGAGGGTGCTGGTGCAGCTTGCATCCTCCGGAGGTCGAGGCGTTTCTTGAGACGATGGGGCTCCCAGTGTTTGGTCGCCTGAAGGGGCCTCTCCTGCTCCGGGTGCGCTCTCCTGCTGCGGTTGTTCCTTTCCGGTTGCAGTTGCAGTTGCGGCCTTCACGAGGCCCTGCTGGCTCTGCTTTGCTTCAGTTCGGACGGTCGACGCGGCCTTGGCACATCGCTCCTCCCTGACCGCCACCAGGGCTGCACTAGCGGAGTAGGGGGTGGCCGCAAGGTAGAGCACCAGGGGCTCCCGAGGACGCGGAGCTACCATCACTTGTGGACTGGTAAGGTACCTCTTGAGGTCTTGGAATGCCTTGTCGACCTCTTCAGTGCATTCGAAGGGGCCCTTTTTCTGCATCATCTTGAAGAAGGGCAGCGCTCGTTCCCCCATCTTGGAGATGAAGCGCCCCAGCGCAGTCACACGCCCGATGAGCTTCTGCATTTCTCTGAGGGTCCTCGGCGGGCTCATTCTTCGACTGCCTTGACCTTCTCCGGGTTGGCCTCGATGCCCCTGTGGGATACGAGGAAACCCCAGAGCTTGCCCGAGGGGACTCCAAACACGCACTTCTCCGGGTTGAGCCGTAGGTCCACTTCATTGAGGCTTGCAAAAGTTTCTTCCAGGTCCTGTATCAGGGTTCTTGCCTCACGAGACTTCACCACAATGTCATCGACGTAAGCTTCAGCGTTCCTCCCGAGCTGCCGACCTAAGGCGATGTGCATCAGCCGCTGAAAGGTCGCACCTGCGTTGCGCAGCCCAAACGGCATGCACGTATAGTAGTACACTCCACACGGGGTCAGGAAAGCCATCTTCTCCAGGTCCTCTACCGCCATCTTGATCTGGTGATAGCCCGAGAAGGCATCCAGGAAGCACAATAGGTCACACTCTGCGGTGGAGTCGACTATCTGGTCGATGCGGGGGAGCAGAAATGGATCCTGCGGGCAGGCCTTGTTGAGGTTGGTGAAGTCGACGCACATGCGCTCTTTTCCTCCCTTCTAAGGCACAATGACCGGATTAGCCAGCCAATCAGGGTAGCGGACCTCACAAATAACCCGTGCCGCTTCTAGCTTCCGGGTCTCTTGAACGATGAAAGCCTGTTTCTCAGCAGACTGCCGCCTTGCCTTCTGCTTCATGGGGCGCACATTGGGGCACACATTGAGGTGATCCTCAATCACTTCCCTTGGGACCCCTGCTAACTGATCTGGTTCCCACACGAACACCTCCTTGTTCGCGCACAGGGACCTGATCAGGGCCTTCTCCTGCTCGGGCTCGAGGTTGGCCCCTATGGTGAAGGTGGTGCCAGTGGACCCGTCCTCGTCGACTGGTACCTGCTTGGTTTCCGCCTTGTCTTGGGTGAACAACTGCTTCTTTTTAGCCGGCGCAGCCCCCTAGGGCTCAAGGGCGTCGGTGCTAGTGGGCTGCGCCACCGCGGTCGCCCTGAAAACAAGCTGGAGCACCTGCAGCACATCCCTTGTGTCTCCTGATATGGTGAGGACGCCGCTGCTCCCGGGCATCTTCATGAGGTTGTACGCCGGGTGAGTTGCTGCCATGAACCGAGCCAAGGCCGGATAGCCGAGGATAGCATTGTAGGGGAGGCCAATGGGGGCGATGTCGAAGTCGATCAGCTCCGTGCGGAAGTTGTCGCAAGTGCCGAAGGTCACTAGGAGGCGGATCCGTCCCAAGGAGGCGGTGGAACTGGCTCCAACGCCTGAGAAAGGCCTGCTGGGCTGAAGCTGCTCCAGCGGCACGTGGAGGAGGCTGACCTCCACTGAGAGCACGTTGATGCCGGCACCACCGTCGATGAGGGTCCTGGTGACGGCCACTTGGTAGATGGTGGGGGTGCACAGCATCGGGAGCGTGCCCGAACCAATGGGGTTGAAGGGGTGGTCCTCTGAGTCGAAGGTTAGATTGGCCTCGGGCGCCACCCAGCTCGGGGGGGCTTCTCGGCGCTTGGAGGCGGTGCTGATCCAGCGGGCGAACGACTTGACGTGATGACTCGAGGGTGGTGCCTGGGAGCCACCCAGGAGAGCTGCGACGATGGGCGGCACTGGTGCGGCGAAACGGGCGAGGAAGAGGTCACGCAGCTCCTCCCAGGAGGTGACAGAGTCCGTCGGCAGGTGAAGGAGCCATGCGCGCGGGATGCCGGTGAGGGCCATGGGTAACCAGTTGGCCATCACCCGATCGTCGCCCCCGGCTCCGAGGACGGCCTCCTCGTACGCCAGCAAGAAAATCATCGGGCCCGTCACGCCGTCGTAGCGCGGCGGCATCTCGGGCCTGAACTTGCGCGGCCCTGCACCTGTGGCAAGGCGGGGGGCAAGGCCCGGAGCCCCCTAGCCCCCCGTGTCGGCATCCATTGCTGGAGCGGGCGGCGCGCTGTCCGCCATGAGGGCGGGATGCGATGTCGGGGAGAGCGGGTCGTCAGGAGGGAGGACTCCGGCACACCCCTACCTGGCGCACCAAATGTCGGATTTCAGGTTCCGGCAGACACTTGAGGTTCGAACACTGTGGTGCACGCGGTGATCTCTCCCCTACCGATCTACGTCCAATCTCCTCGCGTGATCTAAGCTGGAAACAACGAACAACACAAGGGACACAAGGTTTATACTGGTTCGGGCCACCGTTGTGGTGTAATACCCTACTCCAGTGTGTGTGGTGTGGTGGATTGCCTCAGGGGGCTGATGATGAATAGTACAAAGGAAGAACAGCCTCGCGAGAGGTGTTCTTGGGCTGGTGCGATGAACTGCTAGGGTGAGTTCAGTCGCCTCTCTCTCTCTGCTAGGGTTCTACCAGATCTGTCCTTGTCCCCCCTACTCTGTGGTGGCTAGCTCTATTTATAGAGGCCCTGGGCCTCTCCCCAAATAATGAGCGGGAAGGGCGCCAACAATTGGCCATTTTGAAGGGGAACATGTAGTACAAGTTATCCTGACCAAAGGTGGTCTTCGGCTGCCAAAAGTACTAGTGGTGACGCCGTCTTGGGCTCCACGGTGACCTCCATCATGCCGCTCTGCTGGTCTTGGTCTCGTTGTACTGGAATGGCAACCTTTGCCCGATGCCTTGGCCTGTGCTTGCCCCCTTTGCACCAAAGGGGAAACAAGGACACTGCGTAGGCCGGCGCCCGCGTGGTCTCGATCGTCATGGCTTGCGTCATGGGTTCCTCGCGAGGTATCCCCGCCTTGATCTCTCCGCCTCCTCGCAAGCCTGCCTGATGAGGCTGCTTCCGAGGAAGCTTTCTGTCGTCTGCCCCGCGAGGCTTGGCCCCTCATCCTGGGAATGAGACCTATGCATAACAAGGTTTTTCCATTCAATGTCTTCTAAATTTAGCACAGGAGACTTCACCGGAAATTTGTTTATAGACTTGCCATCAAAGTGTGATTTCCTCAGGTAACACCGATACTGCTGCAATGCTTCCTTGAAAAGCACAAGCAAGCTTTGCTCATCATGACTATCTAGATTGACCCTCACCTAGTTACAACATTGTAATGTAAATCATTTATGTGTTCAAACAGGAAAATAATAACCATGAATAATAGCACTTACACGTAAGTTGGACAGGAAGATGTGAAAATGGTGTTTGTCTTCACAATAATCTTCCCATGATGGGAATATATGCACGTAGTCCCTAACAACATTGAAATCATTGTCTTTTAAACTGGGAATAAATGGAATGGGGTTCCAATCTGCAAGAATTGGCCGTCTCTATAGTTGGGATAGGTCTTCGGTCGGTGGACTTGCTATACTTTTTGCTGGAGTGGGATTTTTCTATGGTATAGGTGGTGCTATGGCAAATGAAATCGGTATACCTTTTGCTGGAGTGCAGGTCCTCTGTGGTGGGGCTAGTGGTGTGGCCAGTGAAGTATGGGTATAGTCTGCTGGAGTCGTTCCTACGTTTTGTGTCACTGGTTGTACAACCAATATAAGTGGGATGCTGTCTGATTTCTCCGGCATCACCATGTTTTTCAAGGACTTTGCTGGTGCTCCTTCAGGTTCGGCAATCACCCTCTTCCTTTTTGATGTCTGATGCACAAGAACAACATTTGAGTGGAAAAACATGGTATGATGACAGATGGAATATGTATTGATAATGGATGGGCATGGCATCTCGACATATATGATGAGTAAACTAAGTAGATGGCGGTGCAACAAAGTAGAAGCAATGCAAGACAACATATGCAAGATACCCACAATCAATAAAACATTGCCAAATTAGAATAGGCACCTTGATGGGTGAATAGGACAGGCCATCTTCCTTTGACTCCTCGTGGTTAGAATAGTCATTAGGATCATATTCTGAACAAGAATCAACAGGTGGCGAGCGTATGAGTTTCATTGCATCCAGAATGGCACTCAATGCCTTGGTGCCAATTTTGTAAGTCATTGCAGTGTTTAGCTTCAAGAGTGGACTACTGCTAGTGCGGCACAAAGCAGCTACACAGATCATAGTGTAGATATAACGGGAAAACCTTAAGCATCAGAGTAAAATCAGCAAAGTGGAACTTCCTGGAATATATGTCCTAGTATTGCCGGTACGACTAGAAAGGCTTCGGATACCAGCTCTCTTAAAGTGAAGGTGCGGTACTGTTAATATCAGTGTAACTCTCAAAGGCGACACAGCTCCCCGCATTTCCTTGCTATTCTTATAGGATTCAAGTGGGCAGGCCACTACAAATCCTATTCCTATATTTACAACATCCTACGAATCAAAGAGGCTCAAAGTGTCCATCACAACCGACCGTATAGACCTCTACACTACAAATGTCCGTGCTCATCTTCAGTACAAGGAACATACTGTACTGCTATCATACTCCCTCCGTTCCAAAATATAAGTCTTGGTAGAGATTTCCACTATCGATCACATACAGATGTATCCAGATACATTTTAGAGTGTAGATTCACTCATTTTGCTCCATATGTAGTCCATGGTGGAATCTATACAAAGACTTGTATTTAGGAACAGAGAGTATACATATTAAAGAAGAACGAAAGAGGAACATGGTAAAGAAGAGCAAGCAGATCTTGGATAATAAAATGTTGGTTGCGCAGTGCCCACACATGATGAACCAGAGCGCATTAAGAATGCAACTCCCAGCTGTCTCTCGACCATTTCAGGCGGTTGGATGAAGATCCTACGTCTCCTAACCCTTCTTCTTCCTCATCTCTGATTCTTCCCATACAGAACACCGCACGGGCCGCCGGCTGGACCACCGGCCACCACCGCCTGTGTTCCTCCTCCACCCCCACCCCCCACCCCTGCCCCAACCCCCACCCGCGTTGAGTTTTCTTCGTTCGGCAAGGCCCCACAACCACCCGAGCCCCTTCGATCGCACCGGCGAACTCCGGCGAGCTCTGAAAAATTGACTGACCCAATTTTGAAATTTAGTCTACTGTGATTTAACTAGTGTGGAATATAAAAGGGGAAATCCATAAGCATTGGGAGTATAGTGTTGAGCATTCCATGGCAGATCTGAAGGTGCAAACTGGACAAAGGCAACTTCGCAACCAAGACAAGAAATTAGAGTAAAGCAGTTGCGATCTATTTTCTTGCTGCGATAAATAAGTTGAGCAGATACGAAAGAGTACCGCCTCTGGTGCGGCGCCGTGTACGCATCTGCTGAGAATTTGACGGTGCTGGGGTAGCGATGGCAGTCGGCGGCGTGGAAGCAGATCTAGGAGGGTAGATGGTGGCGGCGGGGTGCGGTGGACGAGACGGTCGTAGGAGTGGAGCCGGCAAGGTGGACGACGGCGGGGATGAAGCGAGAGGACGGGATGCAAGGATCCCAGTCCGAAGCCGTGGATGAGAGAGGTCGATATCTTGTAATGGACGGCGACGTCGGGGTATCAGCTCCGGCATGGTGGAGGAGGACGGCGGTGGATGGGGTGGCGGATGGCGGCGGACGGAGGAGGGTGGGGTGGAGAGGGTGTTTTGGCGCCCACGGAGTACGAATGGGGAAAAGGGAGGTAGAGAGGAAGGGGGAACCATGTATTCCGGGCGTGCTTGTCTCAAATGCAAGGAAATTTACAAACTTAGCCCCCGTTTCAAATTTCTACTACGTCACAGCAACATTAGTCGGATGGGGATAGGACGATAATCTCGCATACACCGAATATTTGCCGACGAGAGTTTGTTTTTGGCTCCCACCGTGTATGAATATGAATCGGGGAGGGAGTCGATTTCGACCGAGGACACACTATGTTTTGGCTCCCACCATGTATGAATCCGGGTAAGAGGCGGTTACGTCACGTTTGGGTGAAATTACAAACCTACCCCTATCGAAACCTATAGAAATCCAGCAAATAGGCTTTGCGTGGCAGGGATAGGCAGTAGTGATTTCCATCTCGCAGATTTTGGTTTCGGGCGGTTACTGCGACTTTCCCCGCTTCATTCAAATTTTGCAGAGTGAACGTTTACAGTGCCAACTCAATTCGAATCCCGTTTGTATTCTATTTTTTCTGGGCGGGATCCATTTTCAATTGGAATTACATTCTATATACATAATTTTTTATATATACTTTCAAAAGCACAACAAAGAATTCTGCTCCTTTATATGTATAATATGATCTACAAATACAACAATCTCGAAATCTTAAGGTTGAATTCGAATTTTTTTAACCAAATTATGTTCTACTAAAATGTATGGATCAATAATATCTATGTATTAAATAACATAGATGTGCGTGAATTCATATGAGTATGCATGTTTGATAGATCAATTTTGGTTCGAGTATGGATTACATGTATCATCCTCTCGAATTCAAATATTTGAATTCCTTTTTTGTTCACTCCTTTCACGCCCATCTCTCTTGCATGCATGCTCCTTCAGGTAGCTATCACTCTCTTTTCTCTAGCTCACCCGCACACTCACTTCATGTTTCTCCTATCCTCGCAAACATGGTCTCTCGACGTCTCCCTTGAGAAGTTTCACACTGTGCCTATCATTATACATTACACGGTTTTCATTATCTCTCACGTCTCTACTGTTCTCTGGTATCACTCAGTACCTAAGCTTTCTTTTTCACCGCCACACACATAGTCTCCACTCGTCTTTAACTTTGTCTTTCTCTCTATGGGATTCTCTCACACACCCTATATGTCTCTACATATGACTCATACCACTAAAATTACTCTCTCTCTCTCTCTCCTGTAGACACAACATTTGTTGCGGTCTCCTTTTCGTCTCCATCCCAGACTGACATTATTCATTTGTTTACCGATTAGACAACCCCGACTACCATCTCCTCTCTCTCTCTCGCTCACACACACACACAACTCCTGCTTCCACTCCCCTTCCCGACTACCGTGTCTCTCACACACACACAAAACTCTCGCTTTCGCACACCGACTCGTATTTCTCTCACAAACATTTATCGAGTAGCTAGCCTCTAGATAGGTTTATACACCCGCACACTCGTGCTTCCAGCATCGCATACATGTCTCTCTCCCGCTCCATGTATCTATGTAGATTTTTCTTCCCTTCTTGAGACACGCCCTCTTGATCGTGCACACACACACTATCGCCTCATTTTAAGCTGATACATATCGCACACACACTCCTTGTGTCTTTGTCACACATGCACTCTGTCCTCCTCCACTCTCCCTCTCTCTCACACACACATGGGATTTTTGCAACAAGTAGCAAGATGCCCATGTGTTGCATGGAACATCAAGATGCATTTGTGTGAGTAGTTTATCTTGTGGGGGAAAAGGATGAATGAGGGAAGGCCTTATTTGCAAATGTGGAGAGGGGTGTGGGTATCTTTTTGCAAAATTGCCATAGTTTCCTTCCTATCCGTCAGATATAGATCAGACGGCCTATATTGCAGGATGGTAGGCACACGATCATCACCGACAATGCTTTTTATAAGAGTAGGGATAAAAATAGAGTTGGTGATGATGGTGGGCCTGCCATCCTGCAATGTAGGTCGTCCGATTTATATCTGACGCATAGGAAGGAAAATATGGCAATTTACCCGCACTCTTCACCACATTTGCAGATAAGGCCTTCCCTCGTTCATCCTTTTCTCCCACAAGATCTTGATGTTCTGTGCAACACACGGGCATTGAGGGAGTCCTGGATTAGGGGGTCTCCGGACAGCCGGACTCTATCCTTCGGCCGGACTATTGGACTATGAAGATACTAAATTGAAGACTTCATCTCATGTCCGGATGGGACTCTACTTGGCGTGGAAGGCAAGCTAGGCAATACGGATATGGGTATTTCCTCCTTTGTAACTGACCTTGTGTAACCCTAACCCTCTCCGGTGTCTATATAAACCGAAGGATTTTAGTCTGTAGGACAAAATACAATCATACCATAGGCTAGCTTCTAGGGTTTAGCCTCTCCGATCTCGTGGTAGATAAACTCTTATAATACCCGTATCATCAAGAATAAATCAAGCAGGACATAGGGTTTTACCTCCATCAAGAGGGCCCAAACCTGGGTAAAACATCGTGTGCCCTGCCTTCTGTTACCATCCGCCTAGACGCACAGTTCGGGACCCCCTACCCGAGATCCGCCGGTTTTGACACCGACATTGGTGCTTTCATTGAGAGTTCCTCTGTGTCATCGCCGTTAGGCTTGATGGCTCCTTCTATCATCGATAGCGATGCAGTCCAAGGTGAGACTTTTCTCCCTGGACAGATCTTTGTGTTCGGCGGCTTCGCACTGCGGGCCAACTTGCTTGGCCATCTGGAGCAGATCGAAAGCTACGCCCCTGGCCTTTAGGTCAGGTTTGGAAGCTTAAATTACACAGCCGATATCCACGGAGACTTGATCTTCGATGGATTCAAGCCCCTGCCTTGTGCGCCACATTGTCACGATGAGTACGATTTAGCTCTACCATCGGACCGTATTCAGGAGATCGCACCGGCAGCCGCTCCGAGCCTCAATTCGGAGCCAGTTGCGCCATCCATGGACGGGTGGATAGACCCTGTCATGGAGGTTGTATCCTCAGCGCCGATCGAGCCGAATATCGACCTTACCCTTCATGAGAGTCGTGTTGCCAAACTGCCGGATCCTTCCCCGACCACGAACTCTGAACCGCCTGCGTCCATGCCTATCAAATCCGACTGGGCGCCAATCATGGAGTTCACCTCCGCGGAAATCTTTCAGCACTCGCCCTTCGGTGACATACTGAATTCATTAAAGTCTCTCTGCTTGCCAGGAGAGTCTTGGCCGAACTATGTCCGGCAGGATTGGGATGCGGATGACGAAGAAATTCTCCGGCTAGATGACCCACATAGTAGCCACTGTCGATGACTTAACCGACATGCTCGACTTCGACTCCAAAGACATCGATGGTATGGACGATGATGCAGGAGACGAACAGTAACCACTGCCCACAAGGCACTGGACGCCCACTTCATCACATGACGTATACATGGTGGACACACCAAAAGAAAATGACGACGAGGAACGGAAGGACGCAACGAAGGGTTGTCCCCTCGAGAAGCAGTCAAAGCGGCGGCGTAAGCGCCGCTCCAAATCCCGCCTCGGCAAAAACAATGATCATATAGACCCAGCGTTAGAGCAGGGAGAACAATCACCGGACCACGGCAACACGGAGAATCAAACCAAACAACCCGACTCTGTCGAAGATAATAGTCCGGACGACATCAAACTGGACAGACACCCAGAGCAACAGAATGCCCATCAAAGGCTTGTTGCCATTGCGAGGAGTCTAAAAAAGCAGAAGCAAAGGCTCAAGGCTACGCAAGACACACTCAGAATCAGATGGATTAAAGTACTCAACACAGCAGCGAAGTACGGCGGTAATCTCCCCACCAAGAGCTACCCGAAGCGGAAGTTGCTACCTGAATTCGATGAGGAGGCCTTAGATCCCCCGCAACCAAAAATTAAAACGGCCATCTGGCCGGATAGACGACCTCATGTCCAACATAGAGCGGCAAAAACACCGCACATAAGTCAATACACTATCCACGCAAGGGCTCGCATCAAAAGGATGGCGCAACCAAATCCATCTATGGACCACGCAAGCGCGCTCCAGCATATGATGCAACACAACAAACATCCGAACAACGCGGTACACCCAGATACAGGGGTGCAGCACACCCCCTGTGTTTCACCGACGAGGTGCTGGACCATGAATTTCCAGAGGGATTCAAACCCGTAAACATAGAGGCATACGACGGAACAACAGACTCTGGGGTCTGGATTGAGGACTATATCCTCCATATCCATATGGCTTGAGGAGATGATCTCCACGCCATTAAGTATTTACCCCTCAAACTCAAAGGGCCAGCTCGGCACTAGCTTAAAAGCCTCCCCGAAAGCTCCATTGAAAGTTGGGAAGAGCTCAAAGACGCTTTTTGGGCAAATTTTCAAGGGACTTATGTCCGACCTTCGGATGCGGACGATTTAAGTCATATAACTCAACAGCCCGGAGAGTCAGCCCGAAAGCTTTGGAACAGGTTTCTTACTAAAAAGAACAAAATAGTCGACTGTCCGGACGCCAAAGCCTTGGCAGCTTTTAAACACAGCGTCCGAGACGAATGGCTTGCCAGACACCTCGGCCAAGAAAAGTCAAGAACAATGGCAGCATTAACAAGCCTCATGACCCGCTTTTGTGCGGGCGAGGATAGCTGGCTAGCCCGATGCAGCACCAGCAACCCAAGTACATCCGAAGTTAGAGATGGAAACGGGAAATCACGATGCCACAAAAATAATAAGCGCCAGAATAAAGAACACAGCCCGAAGAGCACGGCGGTAAATGCCAGATTCAAAAGCTCTTGGCCAGGTCAGCAAAAGCCGCCCTCTATAGGCGCCTAAACAAAATTCTGGACCAAATATGTCAGATCCATAGCACCCCGGATAAACATGCAAATCACACCCACAGAGAATGTTGGGTCTTCAAACAGTCCGGCAAGCTCAACGCCGAACATAAGGGGCAGGATACACCAAGCGAAGACGAGGATGAGCCTCGCAAGCAAAGCACTAGGGAACAGAAGAAATTTCCACCAGAAGTCAAAACAGTAAACATGTTACACGTGATAAAGGGAGAAACAAAGCGGCACCCCCAGATAAATATGCCCAAGGGCCTATCACCACGGAGTTCTACCACTGGCCGTCACAACCGATCACCTTCGACCATCAGGATTACTCGGCAAGTATCCGGCGCGCAGGATGGGCTGCCTTGGTATTAGATCCAATAATTGACGGATACCACTTGACACGAGTCCTGATGGACGGTGGCAGTAGTCTAAACCTAATATATCAGGACACAATCCGCAAAATGGGGATAGACCCAACGAAAATTTGCCACAGCAATACTACCTTTAAAGGAGTAATGCCAGGCCCAGGGGCTCATTGCACGGGCTCCCTGCTACTAGAGGTTATATTCGGCTTCCCCGATAACTTTCGTAGTGAAAATTTAACCTTCCACATTGCTCCGTTCCAAAGTGACTATCAAGCACTAGTTGGACGCAAAGCTTTTGCTCGCTTTAATGCAATACCGCATTACGCTTCCCTCACGCTTAAGATGCCAGGTCCACGTGGCATCATTATAGTAAATGGAAATATTGAGTGATCCCTGCGTGCCGAAGAGAGTGTGGCTGCCTTGGCAGCCGCACACTAAAACGGCCTCACCAACTAAAGCATTCGATAGGTCGTCAAGACTACGGACACGGTTCGACGAGTCTGATGCAGCTATATGTAATTCATACAGGTTTGATGGCCACACCCCTATTACAAATACAAGGGGCTCAACACGCGCAGACAAGTGGCAATTTTTACTCATCTTGAATTGTACATGGTTCTTTAAACCTACCTTTTTGCATGACAACATTTCACCTAAGTTGCTCTCTTTTACAGATGACCATCGTGCTACACCCGTCCAGGATATGGCACAATGGAGACACAGGCGCAGACGTGCAGCAGGGACCCGTTCCAAGGATTTCCTTCTAGATTAAGACCCTGCGTCAACCTTTTTTACTGTCTCTTGTTGATACACATCCCTCGGATTCTCAGTACAATTGAGAAGGATGCTGATGTCTTGGCATGTGGCCACGTCAGAATAATGCACGTACCTAGACACCAGGGGCTTCTTACAAAGGGCACTGTTTAGGCCCGATTTACACCATAAAGACTGAATACCTTAGGGAGTGTTCGGCGTCGCGAGTTTGGCCTTATATGCATCAGCTCCGAATCATGTCTTTGGTCAAATGTTGGGTTTGCCTGGCTCCTGTGTTTTGCTTCCTTACGTTCTGCTCTATCGGCTAAGGCGGCACCAGGAGAGCTACTGCGATTGTGCCCTGGTTCATCTAGACGAGCACCTCAGTAGAGAAAGCCAAAAACTGACTGTCATGATATAGCGTGAGACTGGTCAACCACTCGATGACCTATCGGAATCTTAGAATTCATCTGCCTTAATGAAGGGCCGTTTCCCGGCCAGGCATGTACGCACCCCAAATTCGGGTGAGTGCGGAGCCACCAGGGGCTATATAGTAGCCCCACTGTCAAACTCCTATGGCTAAGTGAAAGTGTTAAAGCATTATAGTCCAGTTGCCTAGTTTGCTGCGCTATCACCTCCTTAATAGGACCAAGAAGTTGGATTAAGTGTGAACATGCGTATTCTGCAAACACACCCGCATTATATGCGTGGGGTCTGAAGCCGACAACTGCAATCTTTCAGGATATACATACGTAAACTGCCGCACAGGAGGCATCATATTATTTACGGGCAAAAGTATAAATACAACCTTGATAAATTTACTAAAACATTGTTTTTACAATGGGAATACATGTCACTCAAGCATAATATTCTCCGAGCACTAGGCCTCTATCAAACGAGCACCCTCAAGAACCTCTTCAAAATAGTGCTCGGCAGCCACTCGGCCTATGGCTGAACCCTGCGCCGCAACAGTGGTAGCATCCATCTCCGCCCAGTATGCTTTGACACGGGCAAGGGCCATCCACGAGCCTTCTATGCACGTCGACCTCTTCATCGTATTGATGCGCGGCACCACACCAAGGAACTGCTGCACCAGGCTAAAATAGTTGTTCGGCTTTGGCCTTTCCGGCCACAGCTGATCCACGACACACCTCATGGCGAGTCCGGACAACCTATTGAGTTCGGCCCATTCGGCTAGCTGGTCAGTAAATGGAAGCGGGCGCTCTCAAACGTTAAACTGCGACCAGAACAGCTTGTCCACTTCACGATCTGTTTGATCTCGGAAGTATTCGGCCACATCGACCGCGCTCGCCGCCAAGTCCAGATATGCGTCTACCGAACTCCACAGCCGATCCAGAGGGGCATACCACGGATCTCTGAACTTCCTCCGCAACATAAAGGGCTTCCCAGCCACAATATCCCCGGCTTCACGCAGCTCCTCCTTCTTCGCTCTCATAGCAGAGCGGGTGTCTTTGATCGCCATCATGGCCTCTTCAAGGTCCGTCGCCTTCGCTCGGTTTTCTTCTTCAAGGAACTGGCAACGGTCAGCAGTGTCTTTTAACTTTACAGCCATCTTGGCCATTTTCTCTTTGCTCTCACAATGCGCAGCCTTCTCGGCTCTCAACTCTTCGGCTGCCTTCAAAGCAGCCGCATTACTACTCCTTGCTTGTTCTTTGGCTAGGGCAAGTTCCACCCGAAGGGTCTCCATGGTGGCAGCTCCATCTGCAGTCACAACATATTAAAGATACTAGCATCACACTACTCTTTCTATGTGACATTCACTAGAAAACATCACTTACCCTGTGCCTCGTCAAGCCGCTTGTTAACAAGCTCGATGTAGGCATCTGCCGCATCCAGTTGCCGCTTTAGTTCGGCAAACTCATTAGTCTGGCTAGCCACCGGAGCTTCCACCACCTGCACATAAAATCGTTATGGTTATTACCTGGGACTACGATCCTCTGTTTGCCGCCATTCTCGGCGACAATCAGAGTCTCAGGGGCTACTACCTACACAGGGCACACCTAAAAATGTGCGGTACTATCACAAACGTATATCATTTTACATACCTCAAAACCAGTTGGTAGACTCATAAAGGCGTCATGCAACCCGCTTTCGGCGGACGAAATCCTTTCCATCACCGAGCCCATCAACATATGGTGTTCTTCCGAGATGGTCGCTCGCTTCAGCACATCCCTCAGTGCGTCCGACCGCATACCAAATGTCGCCGGACTCTTTTGTTTGCCCTCTTCAAGGGCCGGATACTGGGGACTTCGGGTGACCATAGGATTATCTTCTGGCCTCACCGGACCCGGGGAGGCCCTCCGTGACGACACCTCAAGGTCGCCCGCTTCTTGAGCGGGGCAGTCCGGGGGAGGCGTTTCGCTCTCCATCATCTCCGGAAGAAGATCCCCTGAAGACGAGCTCTGTTGAGAAGGGCTAAGATCCGAACTGCAAGATAAACGCTTCGGTTATTTTCCTCGGAAGTAAGGTATAATATCTTTACTATTAAGAATTTTTTATCACTTACGGCTCGTTAGAGGGCTGATCCCCGCGCGAACTTTATGCGGCAAGAGCACCCTCCGAGGCAGGACCCTCTGGTGGAGACTTCTTCTCCCGTTTGGAAGCCTTGGTTTCCGGCTCTTTAGAGGCAGTCCTCTACCTTCCCCGGAGCGAGAGAATGTCAGATTGTTCCCCTTGGTTATCCTCCTTCACGGAGGCTCTTATTCCCTCGGTTTGAATTGGCAACGGTGGGGCCCACTTTTGCCCTCATTATTCCCCCCTTCATCTTCCTTTCAGGGCGCCGGGCAGGGCGCTAGTGTCGGTGTTCTGGGAACGGGGGTCCCTAGACTTGCCTGCCTGCGGCCTGCGGCGTGGCTCAAAAGGGGGGCCCAGCGCGGCCCATCTTCACCAACACAAACCCAAGACCCTCGCGAGGGGCCAAGCCTCGCGGGGCGGACGACGCGGAGCTTCCTCAGGCACGGCCTCGTCAGGCTGGCTCATGAGGAGGCGGAGAGATCAAGGCGGGGTACCTCACGAGG
The DNA here is from genome assembly GCF_018294505.1 of Triticum aestivum. Taxonomy (NCBI): domain Eukaryota; kingdom Viridiplantae; phylum Streptophyta; class Magnoliopsida; order Poales; family Poaceae; genus Triticum; species Triticum aestivum. The sequence goes on from NC_057794.1 coordinate 524,430,703, forward strand.
TGCCCGTGACGCAAGCCATGACGACTGAGGGCGCCAGGCGGGTGCCAGCCCGCGTAGTGTCCTCCTTTCCTCTTTGGTGCAAAGGGGGAAAGCGCAGCCGCAGAGTACCGAGGCATCAGGCAAAGGTTGCCATTTCGGTGCAACGAGACCAAGACCAGGAGGACTACGAGACGGAAGTCACCGTGGAGCCCAAGACGGCGTCATCACCAGAGCTTTGCGTAGGCGAAGACTACTTTTGTCAGGGCAGCTAGTACTAGATGTCCCCCTTCAAATTAGCCCGCCATTGTTGGCTCCCTTCCCGTTCGATATTTGGGAAGAGGACCAGGGCCTCTATAAATAGGATCAGCCACCCGCTAGAGAAAAAGAAGAAAAGGGAAGAGACAAGGAGAGAGAGAGAGACAGACAGAGAGGACCGAGGAGTTCGGAGAAGAAGGCTCTTGAGAGAGGGGTTTCGATCAGAAAGAGAGAGAGAGAGAGAAAGGTGACTGAGCTCCTCCCAACATTTCATCGCCCCAGCCAAGAACAGACCCTCGCGAGGCTGTTCTTCCTTGTATTGTTCATCATCATCAGCCCAAGAGGCAATCTACCACACCACACACTAGAGTAAGGTATTACACCACAACGGTGGCCCAAACCAGTATAAACCCTGTGTCTCTTGTGTTGTTCTTGTCATAGATTAGATCCTAGCAAGGCAGAGGGGTGCAGGTAGGTAGGAGGCGAAATCTCTGTGCGCACCCCAGTGTTCGAACCTCAAGGGTCTACCGGAACCCGAAATCCGACATTTGGCGCGCCAGGTAGGGGTGCGCCGGGATTCGTCTTCCACCGCCCCTATCTCCTTCGACCATCACACCCATGTCTGACGCTCGTCGGGCCCGCGCCGAGCGCCGGGCCGCACTCGCTTCCCGCGTCGCCCAGACGGCCCCTGTCGGCGGGTGTCCTCGCCATTCCCCGCACCTGCCGTCAACGCCGCCACCGGCCCGGTGGGGGACGAGCAGCAAGCATCGTCCCAGCATCCGTCTGTGCGGCAAGATGGCCGCACCGCAACTCCCTCGCTCGCCCCAGCTCGTTCTTCGTCCCGCGCGCTCCGCGCGCCCATGGAGGCTCGGGCTGCACTGATAGCGGCAAACGAGCTCCTGCGCTACCGTCCCATCAACGACGTCTACGAAGAATGGCTCGACCGCGTCGCCGAGCTCGTCCGCGCCGCGGGGGGCTCTCCTGCGCCGTCCGTTCCGCTGCACTGCACCCCGCCCCGCGCGGGCGATGAAGCTCCGGCGGCGCCCCGGCCGCCTCCTCGTCAGGAAGGCGCCATGGCTCCAAGGCGCGTGGCCCCTGGGCGGAACCCGCTCCATCAGGTGCTAGCGCGGCAAGAGAAGAGCTTTCAAGAAGTTCCTCGCCCGCAAGAAGCTGCCCGGGCGCTCCCTGCTCCAGCACGTCGCGACCATGCTCCTGCTCCCGCGCGTCAAGACCCCGCGCTGTTCCCAGCTGCAGCGCGTGGGGACTTGCAAGACCAAGCTCCCCGTCATCCAAGGCCTCCCGTGGCCACAGCAGGCTGCCGCGCCTTCACCGCCGAGCTACACAGCATCGCGTGGCCCGGCAAGTTCAAGCCAGACTTGCCTCCTCGCTACGACGGCATGGCTGATCCTACGGAGTTCCTCCAGCTCTACGAGCTGGGCATCAAAGCTACCAACGGAGACGAGAAGGTCATGGCGAACTGGTTCCCCATGGCGCTCAAGGATGGGGCCCGCACCTGGCTCCTGAACCTGGCTCCAGGCACAATCTCCTCCTGGGACGAGATGCGCACCTGCTTCATCGCCAACTTCCAAGGCACTCGCGACCGGCCACCTGCCGTGAGCGACATGCGCCGCATCAAGAAACAGCCCGGGAAGACCATGCAGAAGTACATCCAGCGCTTCAACAACGCGCGCCTCAAGATTCCCAAGGTGACTGACGAGGCCATCATCTCGGCCTTCTCCGATGGCGTGCGCGACGTCAAGATGAAGGAGGAGCTGGTGATGCATGAAGACCTGTGCACTTCCTTGGAGCTGTTCAACCTGGCAACCAAGTGCGCTAGGGCCGAGGAAGGGCGACTCTCCCTCCTCGAGCTGCCTCCCGCGGACCCAGAAGAGAAGAAGCCCAAGGCCAAGGATGTGAAGCGCAAGGGGGCTGCCGCAGCAGAACCAGACACCAAGCGAGGCAGAGATCAGCCCGAACCTTCCAAGGGCAGCCGGTACTATATGTACCATGACCTCCACACCCACAACACCAACGAATGTCAAGAGCTCCGAGCCATGCGAGAAGGAAGGATCGACCGTCGCCCTGACCGCAGTGACTGGGGCTACGGCCGAGGAGGAGGAAGGAACACAGGACGCTGGGAAGACTGTGGCCCGCGCCAAGGGTGGCGCAATCAACCTCGCGAGGATCACTAGCAAGACCTGCCTCGCGAGGGAGGCTGGAGGGATCAGCCTCGCGAGGATCGCCCGCAAGGCAACGCAAGCCTCCCACCGCTTCTGCCGCAGCCAAGGAAAAACGAGGACCGCCACCAGGACGAGAGGGCTGGGGGCTTCCAGGAGCCGCGCGCGATCGCCTGCATCCTGGGCGGGGCACAAGCCCCAGCCTCTCAGCACATCTTCAAGAAGTTCGCCCGCGAAGTGAACACAGTCCTCCCCAGGCTCGAAGCCATGTGCCCTCTCAGGTGGTCGGCGTGCGCCATCACGTTCAGCTCAGCAGATCAGCTCAAGTGTGCGGCTACAGCTGGAGTCCTCCTGATAGAGGCGGGGTGTCCCGATCTTTCGATGAGATGATAACTATCGATTTGGTGGAGACGACTTTGACGATCCGACTACAAACGTGCAACGACGTTGTGCCTTAGCAATCGCTAAACCAACTCTGAGAGGTTATTGACCACGCCGGAGCACGATCAACCTGACCACGAAGGTCTATTCCTGCAAGCAATCGACGAACAAGCAAGAATATGATAAAAGCAATCTGAATATCGCGAATATGTATGAAGTATTGATAATGGTGGGGATCCGAAAAGTGGTCTTGGTCTGGTCGTTGGACACAAATGAAGCACACGAAGTTGCAATGGCTAACTTTTAACTAAACAAATCCCAAGGAAAAGCTACTAGATGGATCTACTTATATAGGAGCAAGGGGTGGCGGCCAAGGAGGTGGGAGGACGTCCCAAGGCAGCCTAAAAATAAATCTAGGTCGTACAAGGCCAATGGGCCCAAGTGGAGGTGATGTAACACCTTTGGACTTGTAGTTTGACTCGGATTCTGCTGCAGCATCAGATTGTTTCGTCCACAACTCAACGCTCCGGACGAATTTGAAGGTGATTCCAATTGGGTTGGAAAGTGCACGAAATCTAGTTTCCAACAAAAAAAGAATCACCCAATTTGGAGTCCGTATGAAAAACTTGTGTGCATTTTGAGTCAGGTATGTCTGTGCAGTCCGAATCTGAATCCAGAACGTGAGAGACTTGGACTCTATCTTCTCTTGGGCCAAAAGTGACGTGAGAGAACTTTTTGGACAGCAAAAAAACATCTCTTTCTTCTTTATCTTCATATGTGGATTGTACAAATGTTCCATACACCTGCAATTAGACAAAACACAAAAGTGTGTGAAGTATTTTTGTTCTGGATAACATAAATAGATTATTGAATAGTTTGCACTAGAAATCACCTGACAAATATGCATATATGCAATATTTTTGGTCATATCCAAGATAGTCATGTCCTCATCATCCTCCCCTTCTTGAAAATAAAGCCGTCCTCGGCGTTGCTTAATCTGAAATGTGGCTAACAAAAGAGACAAGGTGTACATGTTGTATATGTATATGTCATCCATTTTTACTTCCCTTGATTTTTGCATATATGACACATGAATAGATGAGTAAGTTGCATAGTTCATAAAATCTAAAGCCAAAAAATTAGCACAAGAAGTAAAAGGCATGAAAATATTGCAACTCAGTTTGCACATATAAGTGAAGCTCTTATTCATTTCAAAAGATTGACAATGTTCATCATTAAACCATCCCAACATTGGTGAATAAACCTTACTTGCATCAAATTTACATGCTACAACATGCTTAAATAAGCAAACATGCAATAAGTCATTCAACACAGAATCATCACCAAGATTAGAGGTCATATGAAAATGATTAAACATTGGTTCTTTTGCATCAATAGTTAATTCAATGGGTGCACTCAAAATTGTTGGTATTTCAGTTGTTTGATCACATGGCAAAGTCAAATTATCAACGTAGTCCTCTAAAATAGGTGGTGTGATCAAAGTAGTGGGTAGCTCATCAGATGGTGCATTCAAATTGACAAGGCATTCATCATTCTCATGTAGAGATGGAAGATCAGTACCTTTGTCATTACCTCTTATGATCAACTCAGATGATGTAGCCACTCTCGGGGGCGATGTGTCACATGGTGGAGGTGATGTAGTCCTGACAACAACGGATGTAGTTGTCATAGTATGCCTAGTAGTTGAAGGAACAATCATATCAACTCTTGGAATGTGCACCATGCGCTTGTTCTCCTCGTGGCCAACACGTCGTTTTATTTCCTGTTCAGCTTTGCAAGCAAGATGAAACAAATGGTCCATAGAATAACACTCTTCATGAATTAGTATCTCTTGAATATCACGGTTTAATCCTCCCCAAAATCTATCCATAAAATCATCTTCACTTTCTTCTAAAGAGGAATGCAACAAGGTAGTTTGTAAATCATCATAATATTTTGTTACAGTTTCACTACCTTGTTTTAAGTGTTGCAACTTCTTAATCATGTCACGAGTATAATAAGCAGGGACGAAAGTATGTCGCATGGCAAGTTTCAAATCATCCCAAGTAGTAGGTATATAATCAGGGTGTAACCGACAATATTCACTCCACCAAACCAAAGCATAACCAGTGAAAGAACCAACCGCAACCTTAACCTTTTTATGTTCATCGAAATTATGGGAAGCAAATATATTTTTTATGTCGAACTCCCATTCAATATATAAAGCAGGTTTAAAACGGCCATTAAATGGTGGTATAGATACATTAACCTGATCATGTGCATTTGGATGTTTGTGCACCTCTCGTGACGGTTGTGGTATTTGCAAAGGTGGTGGCACGTCTCCCGCGATCGACAAAGCCCATGAATTGACTCTGGATCCTGTCATGATTAGTAGAACAAGAAACAAAACCCAAAAATAATGTTCCTATAACTACTAGGATGTGGTGGTAAAACGCTCACAATAAAGCAAATATCAATGTCTTACAAGTTCTTACCATGCAGCAGGCGGTGATCGGCAACCAGCGGTGTCAAGTAACTTCGAATATTGAGTAAAGCGATTGCCAGGGGAGCGTACGTATACACGGTGTAGAAATATGTGGAGCTGGGTTGGCTATATATGATAGCAAAAGATTAGCAATAATCAATTCAAAGATGCAATGTTGAATAAACGCTCAACGACGGTACTGTGCTGGTCCTAGGCTAGACCGGACTAGAGACGCGAGCCTAGAACACTAATGAGGTCACGGCGTAGCACAACTAGCATCAATGAAGGATACTAAGTAGCTCTTGACAGCAAGATATAAGTGAAGATCACAACGGCAGTGAAGATAATGATGAAAAACAACTGCCAAGCAGGATATACAACAACTCTCTCTCCAACTTTCCTCTTGAAAAGTTTGAGACAATTTTCTGATAAATTCTTTCAAAGAATGCTACTAACTCAAGCTTTCCAATGCAAAAAGAATCACTCAATTCCGAGTTGATATGAGGAGTCAAAGAATTCTAAAACTGGCCTGAAAAATTGGAACAAGCTGTGTTCATGAACTTCGGAGGGCAAAAAGACCTATTTAGAAGCCGATTTTGAGGTGTCAAATATTGAGCTTGCTTCTGCAACTATTTAGATGCGGCTCGTTGCTAGCTTCAATTTGAGTACCCGCGGAGCCAAAACGGACTTCATATGAGGAAGATACATCTGTTTTACTGAACAGTGCGCAAAACAGATTCCAATCCGAATTCAACTACGAGATTGAGTCTAGCTAGATCCAAATTTTGTTTTTTTTTCTCCTCTCTTTTTTTTCTCACACTTTTTTTTCTTTTCCTTTCTTTTTTTCTGACTTTTTTTTTACTTTTTTTCTCTCGTTTTTTTTCTCTATCTTTTTTTTCTCTCTCCCTCTTTCCAAAACAAACTAGATAAGATGTAGATTGGATCAAGCGAAGATGGGAACGATCTCAACTATGATTATGACAATGAACGGTGGGTAGCACGTGGTGGAAATTAATAGATGGGATGATGGACGGCGGAAGGAATAATGATGCAGCGGCGGCGTGACTAATGTGAACAGAACTCGAAACTCTAAAGGAACTAGACACTAAGACCAGCAACTGGCACGACGATGCAACCGATAATTCAACTATGCAAGCAATGAATAGAAAATTGCAAAGGCTCAGACTGGCTTGGATAAAGAATGAACAGATCTAACTTTTTTTGTGGCTTTTTCTTGGACAATAGGTAAGAAAAAAAATCTAATCTATGAAAAATTGGAAATTCTCACCGAGCAACCTGAAAACTTATACCACTTGATAGAGGCGGGGTGTCCCGATCTTTCAATGAGATGATAACTATCGATTTGGTGGAGACGACTTTGACGATCCGACTACAAACGTGCAACGACGTTGTGCCTTAGCAATCGCTAAACCAACTCCGAGAGGTTATTGACCACGCCGGAGCACGATCAACCTGACCACGAAGGTCTATTCCTGCAAGCAATCGAAGAACAAGCAAGAATATGATAAAAGCAATCTGAATATCGCGAATATGTATGAAGTATTGATAATGGTGGGGATCCGAAAAGTGGTCTTGGTCTGGTCGTTGGACACAAACGAAGCACACGAAGTTGCAATGGCTAACTTTTAACTAAACAAATCCCAAGGAAAAGCTACTAGATGGATCTACTTATATAGGAGCAAGGGGTGGCGGCCAAGGAGGTGGGAGGACGTCCCAAGGCAGCCTAAAACTAAATCTAGGTCGTACAAGGCCAATGGGCCCAAGTGGAGGTGATGTAACACCTTTGGACTTGTAGTTTGACTCGGATTCTGCTGCAGCATCAGATTGTTTCGTCCACAACTCAACGCTCCGGACGAATTTGAAGGTGATTCCAATTGGGTTGGAAAGTTCACGAAATCTAGTTTCCAACAAAAAAGAATCACCCAATTCGGAGTCCGTATGAAAAACTTGTGTGCATTTTGAGTCAGGTATGTCTGTGCAGTCCGAATCTGAATCCAGAACGTGAGAGACTTGGACTCTATCTTCTCTTGGGCCAAAAGTGACGTGAGAGAACTTTTTGGACAGCAAATAAACATCTCTTTCTTCTTTATCTTCATATGTGGATTGTACAAATGTCCCATACACCTGCAATTAGACAAAACACAAAAGTGTGTGAAGTATTTTTGTTCTGGATAACATAAATAGATTATTGAATAGTTTGCACTAGAAATCACCTGACAAATATGCATATATGCAATATTTTTGGTCATATCCAAGATAGTCATGTCCTCATCACCTCCGAATGCTCTGTTCCCCAATCATCAGCAACGTGGTGGTCACCAAGACCCTCATCGATGGTGGGGTAGGGCTCAACGTCCTGTCCGTGGAAACATTCAACAACCTCCATGTGCCCTACAGCCAGCTTCAGCCAACCAAGCCTTTCTCCGGTATCACCGACGGCTCCACGGTCCCGATTGGGCAGGTCTGCCTCCCTGTCACCTTCAGGGCACGCGACAACTACCGCACCGAGCTCATCGACTTCGACGTCGCTCACATTCTCCTGCCGTACAACACCATCCATGGGTACCCAGCGTTGGCCAAGTTCATGGCCGTGACTCACCACGGCTACAACGTCCTCAAGATGCCAGGAAGCGGTGGAGTCATCACGGTGCCCTGTGAAGAGAAGGACGCGGTTTGTTCCCTGGAACGAGCCTTTCAGGCCGCATCACTGGAAGACCCGGATCGTGGAAGCAGGAGGCCTCCCGAGACCGCCCCTAAGAAGAAGAAGACATCATCCGGCCCGACCACTCAGGAGACAGGCCCCTCTGGGTCCGCGCCTGCCCAGGGGGAACCTCCTTCCATCGCATAGGAAAGTGCGCCCGGCGCCCTCCTCAGGCAGGGCTCGGGGGCTCTCCCCTGGAGGGCCACCGACCTAGCTAGGATCACGAGGGAAGCGCTTGGGCACCACATGGAGGTGTGTTTCGAAGCATGTTTCCCTCAAGAAGGAGCAAGGCAAGGAAATCTAGACCCTCAGGACTTCGTCAGCAAGGCCATTCAGGAGCTACAGGAGTCAAGGGTCATGAAAGGCGGCCGCCGCCTGCCAGCAATGGCTCCCCATCCAGGCGAGGATGGTGGGCTGCGCGTCTGCATCGACATACCAGGGCTCAACCGAGTCGCCTCTCTGGAGCGCCTCTGGCCTTCGCGAGTGGGTCGCTGCGGAGGCCCACCCCACAGCTACGTTCGCATGCCTTACGGCTTGCCGAATGCGGCTGACACGTACCAGCGCCTCATGAGGGGCATCATGGAGGCGCGAGAGGCCGGACGTTCCGCAGCCCTGGCAGGGATGGAGATGACCCGTGAGGAGCCGCCAGCGCCTCCGGAGCCTCCCGAGGCCCCTGGGCCTGGGGGCTTGTGAGGATCGGCTCCCGCAGCCCACTGAGCCTGCTACATCAACACTCCTTTGTCCTCCACATCATCAGGTGACATCTTTTGAGTTTTATTTCCAGCTAGGAGCGCCCCCCCAGGGCTGCATTATTCCCAGGTCGCGTGGGTCCATCCCTGCGGCGTGTATCCCTTTTTTATTCCATGTTGTTAGCTTACCTTGTTGGGGGCGCCCCTCGGGCTGCATGATCCCCAAGCCGCTCGGGCCAGGCCCAGTGGCATGTATCCCACTTGCGTTTATTTCCGATTATGCGTTAGACCCACCATGCTTGATTATTGGATGCCGGTCCATGGCACCTCTTCTTCTCCATGCCGACCACTTGCACGTTAAAGTGGGGGGTACCTGAGCATCGCGACTCAGGGCTCTTACTGGCTCTCCAGCCCTCACCCTCTGGCCTTGTCCATGGCATCATGACCTGGCATACCAGCGATGGCTGAGACCAGCTCGAGGGCCGGGACCCGAGGACGTAGAGTGCCGACATCGAACCAAATTTGCAGGGACACATCTCAAGATAAGGCCCAGTGCCAGGCGCAACCCGCCTAGAGGTAGGGCCCCGTGAGTCCCGCACTGGCTCACGGGTGCCCAGATACACCTCGCCAGGCCCTACCGTGCCAGCCACATGTCAGGGCAGGGCTGTACACGCCCCGGGGGCTCCTCCCAGAGGGGGGGCCCCGTCCCACATACCAGTGGAAGCACCATGCTCCGCGCTGGCTGACGACACTGCCGAGGAGCGGCTATGCCCGTACACATATGGTAGCACTATGCTCCGCGCTGGTGATAAACAACTGAGGGTGGCCCTCGGGCCGCACCAACCTCAGGGAGCCCAGAGCTCAGTGTCTAGCCTCATCGTAACGCCTACCCTCGGGAGTTCCGCGCGAATGGGCTGGGCACGGGGGCTGTGCTTGGGTCACACCCAGACGCACGCCGCCCAGCCAGGTCCCCCCGGGCCTGGTTCGTCGCGTGTCTCTCCCCTAGCGGAGCCAAGGTACGAAGGCCGTTTGAGTGTCAAGGGGGACTCCTAAGCATCGCGACTCAGGAGCCTAACTGGTCACGTAGCCCCTCACTCTGTGGCCCCGTCCTGGTTTCCGGTCGGGACCAACGCTGGGTGAGGCACGCTCGCGGCCGGGCTCTACAGACGTAGAATGGTAGATCCACGCGCATCACACCTCCCTACTTGTTGTTCGTGCGCCAAGGGGGACTCCTGAGCATCGTGACTCAGGAGCCTAACTTTTCACGTGGCCCCTCACTCCTTGGCCCCGTCCTGGTTTCCGGTCGGGACCAACGCTAGGTGAGGCATGCGCGGGGCCGGGCTCTGCCGGCGTAGAACATAAGCAAGTAGGAAGGAAAGGCGCAAATTTCAAGGAATTTAAAAGCAAATATTACAGTCCACGCTGTTATCTCAAAGCCAAATGCAAGTTTAAACGCCTCCCCGAGGCATGATACATGTGCAGGAATTAATGGTAGGACAGGAGCCGTGACGAAGTCACTTGTCGGCGGTGGAGCAGCGAGGATTGGGTACGCCTCATGGAGTGGTGGGGTCGGCAGCATCTTGCTTCGGCTTGGTGCTGAAGGCCCGGAACTTCCCCAACAGGGCCTCTGCGCGACCCTTCATGGCCTCGGCAGTGGCAGCGGCACGCTCGCCGCTCACTGGCTCCAGCAGGCTGTCAAGGTCGACACCGGGATCGCGAAGGTAGATGTGGGTGAGGACTCGCGTCAGTGCTGCAGAAGACAGGACACGCGCATCGGCCTTGGCCGTGGGGCCAAGGCCAAGGGCGACATCTTCAAGAGCGTGAACCAGGAAGGGAAGCAGCTTGGCGGGGCCGTCCTCGGCGCCAGCCAGTGGGCTCTCCAGGCCACTGTCGTAAAGCGTCCTTAGTGAGGAGTGAGTCCTCGCCCCCATCTCCGTGAAGGCCACGCGGTCCTCGGCAAGAACCAGGGCCTCGTCGTCCAGCTTGGCCTTCCTCGCCCCCAACTCCTGCTCCAGCGCGCCTAGGCGGTCACGGCGTTTCTTTAGCTTGACCTCCCTCTCCTTGACAGCCGCCTCGCGAGCCTTCACGCCCTCTTCCTGCTCTTGGCGAAGGCGGACCTCGTTCGCGAGCTGGTCCCGCAAATCCTGCAGCTCGCCCTCCAGCGCCTTGCAACGCCCACGGACATCGACCACCTCCCCCAGGGCTGCGTCACGAGCAGCCTTCGCCTCAAGGACGGCTTGCTTCTCCTCGTCGCATGCCGTCGAGGCCTGGACCAGCGCTGCCCGAATTGAAGCGTCGGAGCAAACCCATCCTGAAGCCAGCTCCAAGCGCCTGGCCACCAAGCGGGGGTCGGCGCCAAGAAGATCCTGCCGCAGTCGGTCCAGCTCAGCAATAGCACGATCCAGGATGGCAGAAGGAGTCAGAGAGACAGCAGCCGGTGGAGTAGGAGGAGAAGGCGGCAGCGCGGCCGCAACATCCTGAGGCGGAGTCTGCCGCGCCCCGACAGCTGTAGTGGCGGCGGCAGGCAAAAGCACCTCGGGAGCCACTTGGGCCGTGGGGGCTGAGCTCGCCCCAGCTAGCTTAGCCAGGCATCGCGAGGACGACCGGGCAGGAGAAGCCTGTGTGTCGCGGTCACCCTCCCTCGCAGGCAGAGGCGCTGCCGCGGGTGGAACCTCGGGAGCTCCCTTCGGCTTCTTTGCTGCGGGCGCCAGCCTATCCAAGAAATGCGGACATCAAGCCTTAGAAGCAGAGCAAGAAATAAAGATCAGAATCGAATGCTTACGGGTCGTCACCAGTGAGCTCAAGCGGCCTCCGGCCAAATTTGAAGCCTGAAAGCCGGCTGGAAGTGTCAACCTTGGGAAGCTTGGAGGCAGAGGGTGCATCTGCGGTCCGCCCCGGGGCCGGGGAAGACCCGCGGGAGATCAGCCCGGTCTTGTCCTTCTTAGGGATCGGGGGTGAGCTCCCGCCGTCCTGCTCGTCATTGTCCTCATCGTCGTCTTCGTCGCCATCCTCGTCGTCATCGCTCGGAGAGAGGCGGAGAACGCGGGACCTGCGCCAGGGGAGGGGAGCCCTCGACTCTCCGTCAGTCGCCTCGGGGTCAAGCCCTTTTCCCCGCTCCCCTCCTTCCTCCTCTTCGCTGGAGTCGTCGGAGGGCACGTCCACCGGTTCCTTGGGAGTTTCAATGGGCACGGGCCCATCCCCGTTGAAGACGGGCATGGACTCCACTACCTGCTCCAGTCGTCCTGGAGGAACGAGGGCGTAGGAGCGTCCGCCAACCTCGCCACATCGCCCCCGACCAGAGATTGGAGGACAGCAGCCAGATCTCCATCGGCTAAGGCCGCGGGGCTCGGACGGGGCCTCCACATCGGAAGTGAGTACTGCCAAAGCGGAGCCAGCTGGTGCTCTAGGAATTCCCTCAGCAGCGATGCGCCGGTCAGCTTCGCCGCCGCCATATTGGCCGACCTCAAATCCGCGTCCATCTTCTCCAACATCAGCTTCGCGCAGGGGTCCGTGAGCTCCGCTCGACCCCAATTGCTGGAGCTCGTGGGCTGCTCCGTGGGCAAGATCAGCCGAGGGTGGATGCGCCCAGCATCCACCAAGACCCACTTGCTCCCGAAGCCCTCAATCCTTTTCCCGGGGTTCGAAATGGCAATGGCGCCACCGTACGCGACGAAGCTCGCGCACGCAGAAGCAGTACCATGAGCGGTCCGGAGGTAGAAGTAGTGGCGCAGCAAGGCCACTGAGGGCTGCACCCCTACGTGAGCCTCGCAGTAATAGGCGAAGATTGCCAGGAGAAGGACGGAGTTGGGGTGGAGATGCAGGGCTTGTAACTTATAGTGGCGGAGAACAGAGAAGAAGAACTCGGAGAAGGGAGAAACCACGCCAGCAGCAATGGCACTTACGAAGAGCGAATATAAGGTGCTCCCTTGACCCTCGGGGGTGGCAGAGCCGGCTTTAAACACCTTCGCCCCGTTGATGCCCCGTGCCATCGCCATCCGACGCAACCGGGCAAGGCTCGCCTCCGACCCGTTCGGCGGATCCAGGGCAGACGAATACCAAGCTACGGCCGAGGGCTGACAAGGCGCCGTGGCTTCCTAGGTCACACGGACGGAGTGGATCTGGAAATTTTGGAGGAAGAAGAGGCGCAGGAAAGGGGATCTGAGCAGCAACCAGGGACAGCAAGAAGCAAAGCCTAGGTGAATGCCGCTCCTTTATCAACTCGCGCGGTTGCTGGGCGCCCATGTCCAACAAACCGCCACGCGGCGCCCAAGGCCGCAGGCTGTTGGGCCCCGCGGCGCTTCGCTCTTGCCCTTCCGCCTCCCTGCACGGCCAAGTCCGGGCGCGCCTTGGGCCCGGGGGCTACCGTCGGCATTCTTTGAATGGGGGTCCCCAGACTTGCCTGCCTACGGCCTGCGGTGTGGCTCAAAAGGGGGGCCCAGCGCGGCCCGTCTTCACCAACACAAACCCAAGACCCTCGCGAGGGGCCAAGCCTCGCAGGGCGTACGACGCGGAGCTTCCTCAGGCATGGCCTCGTCAAGCTGGCTCACGAGGAGGCGGAGAGATCAAGGCAGGGTAACTCACGAGGTTCCCATGATGCAAGCCATGATGACTGAGGGCGCCAGGCGGGTGCCAGCCCGTGCAGTGTCCTCCTTTCCTCTTTGGTGCAAATGGGGCAAGCGCAGCCGCAGAGTATCGAGGCATCAGGCAAAGGTTGCCATTTCGGTGCAACGAGACCAAGACCAGGAGGACTACGAGATGGAGGTCACCGTGGAGCCCAAGACGGCGTCATCACCAGAGCTTTGCACAGGCGAAGACTACTTTTGTCAGGGTAGCTAGTACTAGCTGCCCCCCTTCAAATTAGCCCGCCATTGTTGGCTCCCTTCCCGCTCGATATTTGGGAAGAGGACCAGGGCCTCTATAAATAGGATCAGCCACCCGCTAGAGAAAAAGAAGAAAAAGGAAGAGACAAGGAGAGAGAGAGAGACAGACAGAGAGGACCGAGGAGTTCGGAGAAGGAGGCTATTGAGAGAGGGGTTTCGATCAAAAAGAGAGAGAGAGAGAGAGAAAGGTGACTGAGCTCCTCCCAGCAGTTCATCGCCCCAGCCAAGAACAGACCCTCGCGAGGCTGTTCTTACTTGTATTGTTCATCATCATCAGCCCAAGAGGCAATCTACCACACCACACACTGGAGTAGGGTATTACACCACAACGGTGGCCCGAACCAGTATAAACCCTGTCTCTCTTGTGTTCTTCTTGTCATAGATTAGATCCTAGCAAGTCGGAGGGGTGCAAGTAGGTAGGAGGCGAAATCTCCGCACGCACCCCAGTGTTCGAACCTCAAGGGTCTGCCGGAACCCGAAATCCGACAGCTAGCTCGAGCATCTTTTCCAGTACCGGATTGTCCAAACCCTCAGGAAGGGGGCCGAACACCGAATCATCTTCGCCTTTGTTAGCCAGTCCTGGTCAAAGAGCGATTTCTCAGAATGACGTCACGATAAATGAAAGACGGTGTGTTCGGCTAGAGGATTACTTACTTGGTCGGCGGTGCGGTTGCTGCTCAGGCCCACGTCCTCGGTAGTATCCAGACACTCTATTTGGGGTCCGAAGAATGATTTATACATCTCCTCATGCATCAGGCCGAGGAAATTCTGAATAGTGTGCGGTCCTTCTGGGTTGAACTCCCACATGCGGAGGGGCCGACATTTGCAAGGCTGGACTCGACGAAACAGCATGACTTGCACCACCACAACCAGATTGAAATCTCCTTCGAAGAGATCTTGAATGCGGCTCTGTAGTATAGGCACATCCTTGGCTGGACCCCAGCTCAGCCCTTTGCTAATCCATGACATCAGTTGTGGTGGAGGGCTCGAGCGGAAAGCAGGGGCAGCCACCCAATTGGCACTTCTGGGAGCTGTGATGTAAAACCACTCCCGTTGCCATAATCTGGACACCTCTGGAAAGGAACCCTTTGGCCATGAAGCTCCAGCGATCTTGCTTATTAATGCGCCTTCGCAAGTTACATGCTTCCCCTTGACCATCTTCGGCTTCACGTCAAAGGTCTTGAGCCACAGGTCGAAGTGAGGGGTAATGTGGAGGAAGGCCTCACATACGACAATAAATGACGATATGTGGAGAAAGGAGTCCGGGGCTAGATCGTGGAAATCTAGCCCATAATAGAACATCAAACCCCTAACGAAGCGATCCAGAGTGAGGCCTAGACCTCAGAGCAAGTGGGAGGCGAACACAACGTTCTCGTTGGGTTCGGGAGTAGGGACGACCTGCCCTTGGGCAGGCAGCCGATGCGAAACCTCGGCGGTCAGGTATCTGGCCTCCCTCAACTTCTTGATATCCTCTTCCGTAACGGAGGAGGGCATCCACTGGCCTTGAAGGCTAGATCCGGACATGATTGAAGGTCCGAAGCAACTGACCTGGGCTTTGGGTGTTAGAACTCAAGGCAGGGGAAGGATTCGATTGAGCACGGGAGAAAAAAAAGTAAAAGCCTTGTCCCTTTATAAAGAGGGTGAATATCAAGCGACCTCCTAGTGGCCGTTTGGGACTTGCCTAAAATCTAGGAGTCCTAGGCACGGTTGGGTTACCCACGACCGTATTGATTAGAATCCCATAATTAGGGAAACACGATCTCTGCTTTGACAAGACGTGTCAAGAAACCGCCTCGCGTTGTGTGTGGATCTGGTTGAAGAAAAATGGTTCGAATAAATCACCGAGCCATGGCCTGATGTCATGTTGCCAAAGCGTGTCAGCAGATTAAGATTTGTGGAAATATAATTCTCTGTACGGTGGTATGTGGAATTTATTTTGCAGGGTCGGACACTATCCTGGTATTCAAACTCTTCTGTGATGTGTTCGGAGGAGGAACCCGCCTTGCAATGCCGAAGATAACACTATGCGCCGGACTCATCGTTATTGAAGCCTGGTTCAGGGGCTACTGAGGGAGTCCTGGATTAGGGGGTCTCCGGACAGCCAGACTCTATCCTTCGGCCAAACTATTGGACTATGAAGATACTAAATTGAAGACTTCGTCTCGTGTCCGGATGGGACTCTACTTGGCGTGGAAGGCAAGCTAGGCAATACGGATATGGATATTTCCTCCTTTGTAACCGACCTTGTGTAACCCTAACCCTCTCCGGTGTCTATATAAACCGGAGGGTTTTAGTCCGTAGGACAACATACAATCATACCATAGGCTAGCTTCTAGGGTTTAGCCTCTCCGATCTCGTGGTAGATCAACTCTTGTAATACACATATCATCAAGAATAAATCAAGCAGGACGTAGGGTTTTACCTCCATCAAGAGGGCCCGAACCTGGGTAAAACATCGTGTCCCCTGCCTCCTGTTACCATCCGCCTAGACGCACAGTTCGGGACCCCCTACCCGAGATCCGCCGGTTTTGACACCGACAGGCATCTTGCTAGTAAGAGTAGAAATTAGACATATACCACTTCTCGAATCTTGAAACCAACAACATTCCTCCCTTATCTCATCAAAACCGCCAAAGGAATATATTGTGAGTGAAACATAACATATTTTTAGTGATATACGTATTTCAAAACTAGACTTTTTTCTATCAAATCAGTGAATATGTATTAATCTACTTTGATCGTGTGGCAACGCATTGGCACATTGCTAGTAGTTATTATATTTTTTTGGACACCAGAAAAATGGTGGAGTACATATACGAAGAGAAGAGGTGCACGCACGCAGTCGGCCTCTCGCTGTCTCGCAGACATGAGTGTTACGTAAAGGCGATGTTAACAAATAAACCCTAAAACACTAGGTGCACGATTGCTGCATTCACGGGTACCGGGTATGTGGTGGAGCACCTTTGTAGGAATAGTCAGCTCGCGTGATAATTTGAACCGTAGGAGTTGATGGTCGGGACCATAGGTGAACGACTTGGAGCGCGGTGGCTCGCCAGTTGCCACAGATCGAGTAGCCACATTTAAAATATCATTTTTTAGCGGGGTTAAGAGTTACGATTTTCAATGGTGCGTTATAAGTAGTAAGTAGTTTTTAGAATGATTGGTATGGAGCGAAAATGGAATTCATAGTACTACGTACCTCCTTGGCGTATGGTTGTATGGTTTTTTTGCGATGGAGGTTGTATGGGTTTATGTTGCAAGATGTTGAACCTAGTAGTTCTAGGGCAAATACTAATGTTTAGATTTAGATGCTGGTTTTCAGTAATGAAAATCGGAAGGGGAAACCCTTCTTTGATTAAAAAAACTACTACCTCCATTCTGGTTTACTAGTCCCCATCGTACTTTGGGTCAAAGTTTGTCCATGAATTTTACTTGTAAAATGTGAATGGAAAACGAGATTTTGTTATACCCAAACAAAAAAGGACTGGAGGGAGTGATTGCTCTGACACGGATGCGACCTCTCATAGCGCAGGCATTGAACCGGCGCTTCGGCCAAGAGGGCCGCACTCGCTGCAGGCCCGGCTGAGCACGCCTCCTCGCCGCGTGCAACCAGCTTAAGACTGCCCTGCCTGCCTTCATTGAATCGGCGCGTGTGCCAGCAACACATCCTTCCGCGAGCCGGCAGGCATTTTAGAACACAAAAAATGACTAAAATATAATTAATTTACGCATGGTCTTGACTTGTTGTGGTCGCACTGGTAGCAGGAACTAGTAGAGGATTTTCTTTATTTATAACTCTCCTCACATTTTTTGGCTTTGAAGTGAATCATGGTTGTGGACATTATGTATGAATGTGCAGATATCTGTGAACATGAGTTTGATGTGGAAGTTGAACTTGGAATGTCGGGCTTGCGCGTGAACTATACCATGTCCAATGCTTCGTCTGTTATTGTTTGGAAAGTAATTGCTATTATTACATGACCTGAAAAAAACATTTTGTGCCACATCAGTAGATGCACGGACATCACTACAGGCATGCTGACTGGATAAACATTTGAACCTAGCTATTATGAAGGAAATTTTGTATTGACAACAGTTTTAGATAGCAGGAGACGCCTAGCCTGCTCTGCCTCTACTAGCTTATTTCTGGCTTCTTCCATCTCTTCTTTGGCTTGGGTGAAGAGAGCATCTGATTGCTCTTTTCGCTTCTTCAGGAACTCAGCTACATTCTCAAGGGCTGCTGCACGCTTTCTTTCAGCCTTTACTAATGCCACGAGGACACGAGCAGCTGACGACTCCACCTGGCTTGTGTGTAATCCAGCATCATCTGGGAATTTGCACCTTGTGTCTAATCCAGCATCATTAGGGAACTAGCACCTTGTGTGTAATCCAGCCTCATTTTGGAAACATGATCTCGAGGTTGACCACACTTCCCTCCTCGCAGGAACTGCATCCTGACATGAAGTTACTTCTTTTTTAGATCAATACTCAGAGCAACCTAGATCCATTTAGTAGAAGCAAGATAAACAGAACTCACAGAAGTGAATTCAAAAGGAAAAATAAAAACAGACTACAAGGTGAGAACACCCACTTCCTACATCAAGCTAAAAACGAAAGCATTAGGACGAATAAGACTCTTCTTATTACACATCGAAGAACACCACGCTTAAGAGAAACAGAAACTACAACATATACACATCGAAGAACATGAGGCTACACGAAAGTAATTGAAAGGGTGTTACTTACCAAAGCTCGTTTTACAGGTTCGGTGCAGCTCCTCTTTAACTTGCCACGCTCCTTGAAGATGTCCGGAATATCCCGTGTTTGGTCTTCATTGCTCCTCTGCATGTTCGCACTCGTGGTTTCAAAATCTCAACATGGCAAGAAAATATACTACTAGTAATACTCACACATCTTGTGGGCAACATTAAAGCACTCGTCTGCCATGTTAGAGCATCTCCAACAGAATCGCAACGCGCGGCGCTTTAAAAATCTCAACATGCTATCTCTACTCTCTTCTCTACTATTATATTTATTTTATATTTTATATTTTATATTTATCTCTACTTCCTTTACTGTCTACTTTTTTCTCTATACTTTTTTTCTTGCAATATAGGCCGTCTGATTTATATCTGATAGATAGGAAGGAAACAAATGGGAATTTTGCAAAAAGATACTCATACCCCTCTCCAGATTTGCAAATAAGGCCTTCCCTCGTTCATACTTTTCTCCCACAAGATAAACTACTCATACAAATGCATCTTGATGCGTGCAACGCATGGGCATCTTGCTAGTTCTAAAAACCTTTCCATCATTTGCCACACTATTGGTTGCAGATGAAAAACCTACCCAAGCACAACAAGATACAGGAGCGATGCACAATTACAAGCTGATATTCTGTTGGATAATGGAGGCTATAACCAATTACTTTTATGGGAACAATAGCACCCAGGAAATTTGAAGGGTAGGTATGAACAAAATTGGAACTGCGGATGTACTGCTAAGTGATTCAATACACACATTACCAACCGAGTAGGAGAACGATGGTCGCGGTGGCCTCTGTGAGTCATGGTCGGCAACGAGAGTCAGTTCATTGTCCACGACGGTGGTACTTCTGCGCTTGGCGTCAGTTTCCAGGAAGTAGATCCAAGACCGTGGAAGACAATGCCGGGGAAGAGGCTCCATGTACGACGACGACGGTGGACCGGCTCCAGTGCGGTGTACAAGGTCATCGATGAGGCAGATGCGTTGTGGTGGACGAGTGCGCTGATGTAAAGGGGAGGAACATGAAGGCTGCGGTGCCGTGGAGAAGTCTATTTTGCGGTGGGGATAGAAAATGGGGAGTATTTGGGTGTACTACTCTGGGTGCCGGGGTGGGGTTGGCTGGGTAGGGTGAACCTGAAGTTACGAAAACAGCCCCCTACCAAGCCCCTTACCTAAAGTTCCGAAGGCTATGATGGTAACTTCCCACTACTCGAATCAGGGTCGTGGGAGTCCCGCCGACCTCAAAATTTTGTGACATTAGACTCCCCGTGTGGCGTGTTGAGTGATTCGGCTAAGCAACTAGCGAGTAGTAGTAGTAAACTCTGCATATTAGGTTTGACCAAAGTCAAACTTCCTAAAGTTTGACCAAGTTTATAGAAAAATATAAACATTTACCATAACAAATATGTATGATGTGAAAGTACATTCAATAATGAATCTTATGGTATTTATTTGTTATTGTATATATTAATATTTTTTGTTATAGGCTTTTTGAGAGTTTACAAAACTTGACTTTGACCAATGCTAATACGCGGACTTAAATAAAAATGGAGGGAGTACACATTTGTTTTCTCAGTTTGTAGTGAATTAATCATTTGTTGAAATTGTGAAATAAATATATTAGGCTATTGACTTCGAATGTAATGGTCTATACAATTCAATAGTTACAATCATTGTCGAATCCCAAGATATATACAAGGTCTATAGTACTTCACAACATGCTCAAACTCACATAATCCCAGTCAAATGAGAATCTAAATGCATTGCATAGTTATTACTTTGTAGGATGCAACAAAAACAACCATAACTCTACATCAACCATTATAGAAGCAACATTTTGACATATCCCAATGTGTGAATGAAATGTGCAGAGAGAGCTTTTGAAGATGGAGCAGATAGGGCGGGAAAGATTGTATGTATGTGGACGAGAGAGTAGGAGACAAACCTAACGAGATAGAGAGAGAGAGATAGAGAGAGAGAGAGAGAAAGAAAGAGCAAGAAGTTAGGTCTGTGAGAAAGATGGATACATGTAATATACATGAGATGCGTGTGCATCTGGATTCTGTATACGTGGAAGGAGAAGAGACAACATGTTTGATGAGAGAGCTGGAAAAACATGGACGAGAGGGGAAAGATCTCGTGGGTTGAGGGATTGACAATTTTGTGCGGGGAAGAGAGGGATTGGTAATTTTTTGCAAGAGAGAGAGAGAGGGTGGGGGAGGAGTCAGTCAGCCGTCGTCACATCACCCTGCTTCCAAATGACCCTGCATTCTCTAGCGTGGTGTGGTCGCTATCTTCGATCTGCTCGATGCCCACTTTGAAGATTGAGGTGTTGTGCATGTTGGGGTGCAAAGAAGCACAAGCGAGAGTGGTCGCCGTATAACCTTGGATGGGGATGAATTGTGTGCTTGGGGGAGTGTGCGTGTGTGTGTTGTGCTGCGTGTGTCTCTCTCTGTGTGTGTGTCAGATATCGAGAGAAAACAAACCTAGGGAGAGAAATGGGTATTCACGAAGAGATGGTGTGGGCCTTGAGGTGGGAAGGGGTCGGGTGAGGGTGTCAAAATGTGCGCGTTGATGCATGTGTTGCATGCGACCGTACAGAGATGGTTGTTGTGTTACGGATGCTCCTCTCTCTGTCTCTCTCTCTCCCTCTCTCTCTCTCACACACACGCGCGCACACAAGTAAACTAGAAGACCGTTCTCTCATGTATACACAATGTATCGGCATCTGTCTATGTCTCACTCATGCATGATCATTTGCACATTCACACCTCTCTATGTCTGTATCACACGCACACCGTCTCCACATTGCGCTTCCGCCACAACACACATATGGACACATCCACACGTTCTCTCTCAGTCACACACAAAAAATCAATATTAAAAAAACTAGGGCACACCTAAAACGTCCAAATCCAAATAAACACGAACTGGAGCTAAATTCAAATATATGGAAATATTGCAGCGTCAAGAACTTTCACAGGGAAAAAGTTGAGTAATATTCAAGGATTATTTTCACACACACAAAAAGGTTCGGTGGATGTCCTTCGAGTGCGACACGGTGACGCACCATTCGATCGACCGCGCGGCCGCGGTTCACACGCTTGCACAGGATTCCGTATCGTGGCTGTGGTACTAACTAATAAAAGCGATGCCTAAGTCTAATGTTTACGTGTACTACTACAATTTTCTTTTAAGTTTGACCAACCTTATATATAAAACTAAAGTAAGCTCCCACACGCGCAGTCATCAATATGCCGCTGCCGCCGTTGCGCATGCCAGCGCCCGCCTGCTCCGGCCAACAATTTCTCGCCCATCACCGCCGTGTCGCCGCCATCCCTGTGCCATGAAGCTGAAGGCTCTCCCGCTCACGTTGTCTGCAGTCCCTCCTCGCGATGCCAAGCACGCGAGCAGCTAGTGGAGCCGTGTCTATGCACGCAGCATACGAAGAGGAGGATGAGCGTGTGCTCCAGCACGCCGGCGAGGAGGAACTAGCATGTCATTATCGTCTCCGCCCGCGTGGAGGAGGCGCGCATGGTGGCTGTCGCGGCGAAAGCCGGTCGCGCACGCGTCTAGCCCGCAAACCGAGTGCGGACGTGGAATCTACCTTCGAGACATTGAATGCCACGTGGATCCTGCAATCTGAAGGAGCAATTTCGGTCAGTCGACTCATGTGAGCCGTTTGATGCAACATGGATGGCTAGAAGGGCTTCTTCCACCTCTTCTGTCATCTTCTTCCTTTGATCCGTCGAACTTCTTTCACAAATCGACTGACCCAAATTATACTACTAGTACGAATGTATTAAGTACAATAGGAACATGAAGATACAAGCAGTAGTACCAACTGCAAGAAGAACAGTAGTAAGAAATAGTACTAGTACTACCGTACGTACTAAAGAGTTCAAATAACGAGAAATACCATAAAAATAGTTCTACTGGGGCCTCAGCACAACACACCCTTGAAAATAAACTAGGCAACTAGTACGCTTGACACTACAGTAGATCCAGCATGAGCGACGGCACTGCCACCTACTCGGAGTCCGAGTCCACGTCCTCGACTTCGTCCCTCTTCCTCTTCCTCTTCGCCGACGCTTCTTTGCTTGAATCGGACACTGGGCTCTGCTTCTTCATCCAACCCCTGTAGATATTTAAACAAAGGTAGGAATGCATTGCTGCGTACAGGATGTGATCTTCATCTAATGTCTTCGACTCCCATACATGATGAAACTCGTGATGAGGTTTCTTCAGTTTAGCATACGAAGGATCAATCATGGCTGCTGCCAGGGTCAGCATTGAAGGTTGAAAGGAGGACACCAGGCTTGCCTTCTGGAGATCGAAGGGCTTGCCTACAACGAGACCTATCCGACGCAGGACATCCCTGACATTCTTAAAGCCTACAGTAACGAATTTCACTCTTTTGTCCTTGAGGAAGTTCTTAAAATCCTGGCACTCAACGTCAGGATGGCATATGTGGTAGACCAAGAAAATGTTATGTACACAAACCTGGATCACGGTGGGCTTCTTCCTCTCTTTGTCCTTTAGATCCTTCTCTCGTCCCAGGACTTTGGTGTACTCAACATCTAGCCCAGCGACCCACTCATCCGTTGAACTGTTGAACATGCGTAGGAAGCGAGCAAGCCATGCTTTCAACATCTCGGATCCACGTGTGTAGATGACGATGAACTGATCGCCGGTGATGGCTCTAACCTAGTACTCAGCGGCGACCATGGAGATTTGGGAGGCCATGGATTTTGGAGGAGGGTTAGGAGAAGTTGAACTATTGTACCCCGCAAAAAAAACTGGGAGCGAACTAATGTGAAAGGACGGGACGACTGGGAGCGAACTGTTGTAAGGTAGAAGACGGGGACGAGTTGGGTGTTAACGGCGTGGGGTTGCTGGATTGCCCGGTGGATAAACGGCTACAAGCCCCCAAAGAGTTATCGAGAACTATGCGGGACCCACTAGATGTCATGTCTACTAGACCCATATCGTAGGCCTGACGGTATAGCTTCTGCTTGTTCGCACGTCATGCCGGCGCGTGGATGTAACTTCACTTAATTCCGTCAAACATCGCACCTCCCACGACCTTCGCCTCCCTCGCATGGTCGCGCCCTTTGAGACTTCGACCGGCTATAAATGAGCAAATTTTTTTGCCTTCTTTTAGACAAGCAATTTTTTTGCCTACTCCGCATGCATGATACTCCCTCTGGTCCTTTTTACTCTCGTCAACCGTTTGGAAAGTGTTTGACCAAATTTATACTTTTTTTGAACACCACATTATATTAATTAACCAGCCACACCAGTACACTCATTCGATACAATATTCACCACACAGGGCGGTACATAAATACAAGAATACCATCTAATCTATTGTCAACGCTATACTTAGCGATTAAGTGTGCCACCTTATTGGCCGAACGGCTAATCTTTGACAATTGAAGATTGTTGATCAACTTCGAGATGCTCAACGCTTTCATCTTCAGGTCATGCATAGTAGACCTGTCATAGTCCCCCGATGCAAGAGACGCTACCACAAAAGCGCAATCAGTCTCTAAAATTACAGGATTATGAAGAGAAATACCTATGTAGAGACCAGCAATGCAAGCCCTAAGCTCTGCTTCCTCCATGCTTTGACAGGAATCAATGAAATCCCACGACCAAATTTATACTAAAAATATCAATATCTACAATACTGATTATAATGAGTATAAGAACTACGTTTTATAATGAGTGTAAAAATATTGATTTGACATTGTGAATGTTGACACATTTTTCTATAAGTCTGGTGAAAGTAGAGGTACATTGACTTCAGACAAAACTGAAATGCACAATCCAGACTAGTTCCTCCATCCAGGTGCGTGCCATGTCCTATCTTGTCATCACAACAAGGTTAGCTATTAGAGTACCACTACCTCCCTTCTAGTTTAAAGGGCTCGATTCAAAATTTTCACCTACTCTTAGCAAGATAGTAGAGGCGGTGGAATAGTTTTTGAAGTCTGCAAAAGTACTCAACTAGTGCTGTCATTCTTCACAAAAAAATGTGTTTACCAATGCATGCATGAACACTAGTTACTCTAACCCCCTCTCTTCTTTAATTCTTTGCCACATCAGCATGTTTGCTATTCCCGTGTGCATGATACCAGCTAAGATACCACCATTATGGCCAGCCTTAATCATCGCATGCAATAATTTAGTGCACCTTGAAATATGAACATGTGTGGGGCGTGTATGTTTTTAATGACTTGAGACTATACCTAGCCCGGCATGCAAGATGACTTATTATGCACCATTCCCCATACCTGCAGGAAGCCCGTTCATCTCCAAATCTTTTCCTTTCCATGTGTGGAAACAATATGCCTGCCAAACTCTCCTTCTCCCTCCGGCGGTCCCACCACTCCACCCCGTGTGAAAAAATCTGCATGCATGACTCTCCTCCCCCCACGCTCGTCCAATCCGTTGTGACCAGCAATATTTCCCCCGTTGTGACCAGCAATATTTCCACCCCTTCACTCCTCCGGCGGTCCCACCACTCCACCCCGTGTGAAAAAATGCTCGTTTGATTGTTTACTTTTAGCTTCCTTCTCTCTGGTTATTTCTCTGTCGTACTTTGTATGGAGTATCTCACTGGTTGGAAAGGCATGCAAACTCCCAAACCGCTTCCTACACCCTGTATCGATTTTTTGCCTAACAAGTTGTGTCGTGCAATTGGAATTCCAACTTGAGTACTACTAGTAGTAGGAGTACCAGGGGCCAGTTCTTTTAGGCTTCTAGATTAGTAATCCCATAACTACTACCTCCGTCCTGGTTTATTGGTCCCCATTGTAATCTGTGTCAAATTTTGATCATAAATTTAACTAATGAAATGTTAGTGCATGTCACATGCACTACTCCATCCGTCTAGGTGAGTAAGTCATCTTAGGCTGTGCACCGTGACCAAGGAGGAGGAGAAAACAAGAAACATTAATGTTTATTTGCTAATTGATAGTATTGCATGCAATGAACTAACCACTGCATGTCGTGTTTGATATCTCAAGTC
The DNA here is from genome assembly GCF_018294505.1 of Triticum aestivum. Classification (NCBI taxonomy): domain Eukaryota; kingdom Viridiplantae; phylum Streptophyta; class Magnoliopsida; order Poales; family Poaceae; genus Triticum; species Triticum aestivum. Next base: position 524,456,071 of record NC_057794.1, read on the forward strand.
ATTAAAAGCATGCACACTCTTTATCTCTTATTGGTTGATATGTCAAGAAACAAGAAACGAGGTAGAAGTTAATGCACCGCGCCTAAGTGTTTTGGGATTATTTGTTTTTTGTAAGATGACTTACACACCTAGACGGAGGGATTACAATGGTGAGGAATAACCCAGTTAAATCTTTGGTCAAAATTTAGCACAAATTACAATGGTGAGGAATAAACCAGGACGGAGTAGTAGTTTAGAAGCCCAAATAAATGAGTAGTACTCTCCACTGTGACTAGTCTTGTGGGAAAAGCTGGGGAAGCCGCCAAAAGAACTGGCCCTAGGAGTAGTAGCTAGGGATCATGTGTGCGAGATGAACCGGAGAAAGTAAATGCAGAGAGATGAAATGCAAAAAATACGGAGGGATGTGATGGTTGCTTGTCTGTTTATTTTACCAGGCCACTTATTACTGGGAGTGGTTGGGTTTTGTGATATGATGGCTTTACTGCCGCGCCACGAGCGGGGTGAGAGGTGAGACTCCCATGCAGTGCCGCCCTCTACACTTGTACTACATCGGTCGTGGTTTATTAGTCCCCCATTGAATTTGACTGAAGATTTAACTCACAAAATGTTAGTGCATGTCAACAGAAACTATATCATTGGATTCGTATTTGAACATAATTTTGAATGATATAATTTTAGGTGACATGCATCAACATTTATCGTACTATATATAATGTTAGTTCAACTTTTGGTCGTACTAATCTATAGTAGTAAAGTGCCCGTGCGTTGCACCGAAGAGTGAAATGCATTGATCGGGGAGTTGTTTATTTTGACAAAGGATGTGGGGGTCATCCCATGTGTAATGTGTATCGATAGGTTTCTTCGGATATTATTTCATCTCTAGAGCTCACAAACATCCTGGTGAAATAGATAAAAAGGTATCTTTTGCAAACAAAAGCGTTCAACTGTTCAACCTGCATCCAAAACTTATGAAGAAATAACACTTATTGTGCTTTGCAAGAAATGATCTTTAAGAATTAGTTTTTGAGTATTGATTGTTATACATGTTGGCTACGTATGACATGGCACTTTCTTATAGTCAACAGTTGGCTATACTATTAAGTAATATTAACCATGCCCTTATACACCTAGACGGAGGGATTAAATCAGGATGACTTGCAAGCGGGCAGAGGAGATGTAAGAAATGGTTCATCGTAAGTCTTTCACCAGTACTGTAGTAAAAATTCATACATGGAAGATTCTAGACTAAACCATAAACTGATACACTTTTATTCATGCGTGATACTCCAATAGAGCAAGATCCTGCATGGAAGTTGCCGGGGGCGATGCTAATTCCCACCAACACCTATGGGGACAGGGCCCCTTTCGGTTCGGTGGGGGCCGGAGAGCGCGCAAAGAGCGGATCGAGGCAGTGCACGCGGGGCGATTTTTTACCCAGCTTCGGGCCGCACGGATGCGTAAAACCCTACTTCTACTTGTTTGTGTATATTAGACTCTTGCTCAGGAGCGATGGACACTGCCAGACTGAGCGTGAGAGTGTTCTTCTGAGTTCCCGAAATGCGGAACCCCCTTGAAAATGCGGAACCACGAAATGCGGAACCACGAAATGCGGAACCCCTTCTACGTTGCCCTTGGGCCTCCTTTTATACTCAAGGGGTCACCGACAGGGAGCAACGCAGACAGGAAGCGTAAAAACGGAAAAAGGATGTGGTAGGTATAGCTACCGCTACTGTGGATACAGTGTGCCCTACCTAACTCTGACGGCAGGGGACAAGGGCATTAAATGCCTGTCTGAGTCTCCTAAACAGTGCAAAAGGTGACCGTTAGGAGCGCCACCGCTTGCCACGATGAGCTTCTCTTCATCTCCGCTTTCCACCATGTACCCCTAGCTGCGCGGCCTCCCGCCACGTGCGCTCTGGGAGAGTCCCAGAGCGACACGTTAGCAGGTGGGCTGGAGCGCGGGCACGCAGTGGGAGTTTCCCGCGGCAAGCTCCTTGCCGCGGCCGTCGTCTTGTCGCTTCCGGAAGCTTGTCGCTCGCCGGATCTTGCCGGGGCGCAGGGCGCGTCGCGGCAAACTTTCTTGGTATGTCTTGCGTGGCCTTCCCGGCAAGCTCCTCTTGCCGGGGTCTTGTCTCTTCCCAGTAAGCTCCCCTTGCCGGGGCCTTGGTTGGCCTTCCTGACAAGCTCCTCTTGCCGGGGCCTTGGCTTGAGTACTTTGTTCTTGAATGGTCTTTAAGGGGACCACGGAGGGTCCTGGTGGTCACCCG